>NC_134355.1:477690608-478013108 GCF_048569485.1 Anomaloglossus baeobatrachus
TACTGGTCCAAATATCGGTGGTGAAATGCACCCTGTCACACACAGAGTTTCTCAAGGAAGCGGTGATGTTGTGTGCGACATGCTGGTGTAGCGGAGGCACACCTTTCTTGGAGAAGTAGTGGCGACTGGGCATCTGGTACTGGGGCACTGTGACGGTCATAAGATCTCGAAAATCCTCTGTGTCCACCAGGCGGAAAGGCAGCATTTCGGTAGCCAAGAGCTTACAGAGGGATAAAGTCAACCTCTTAGCTTTGTCATGGCTCGGAGGAAATGGCCTTTTATTTGTCCACATCTAAGGGACAGGGATCTGGCTGCTGTGTGGAGATGGTGGTGAGTATGGTGTCCCTGAAAAACTGCAGGTCTGTGAGGAAAGTGCAGGCAGAGACATGATGTTGCCTTCATCCAAAGTTGGTGCTCTCGATGTCTGAGAGAGCTCTACACCAGCACTTGTTTCCACTTCCAAACCAACTGCCAACCTACCAAGCAAATTCCCTGTTGCGGTTAAAGTGGTGGAAGGTCTACGTGGAAGAACAGGTCTGACAGCTGTCCCCACAGTCATAGAAGATGAATAGCGTGCGGATGCACTTGAAGGGGCAGGCGGTGGTTGGCCCACTCCGCTAAGCTGCATTGCAGCACAGTGAGCTTCCCACTGGGACTTATGCTTGTTATTCATGTGACGATTTATTGAAAAAGTTGTCAAACTGGTGAGGTTTTGGCCTCTACTTATAGATTGCCGACAAATTTTACAGATCACATGATTTGGGAGATCCTTTGCAAGGTCAAAAGACTTGAGAGCTGGGAGAAAGCAAGTGTGATTGGGATGACAACTCAGAGGACTGTTGTTTTTTGGATGTTGAAGTTGAGGTGGAGGAGAGGCCACTTGTTGGAGCACTTGAGATCCATTCAAACATGATCTTTTTTTGTGCATCATCTACCTTTGTTACAGTTGTTCGGTTCCGTAAAAAAGGGAGCACATCGGATTGTCCACGGAAAGTAGTAGACATCTTACTTTTGCTGGAAGATGTCCTATCTTCAGCAGATGTTAATGTAGCTTTCCCACCTTCCCCACGGACACAAACTTTTTTTACTTTTCCAACACGCCTGTTCCACTTTCCACCAGCATCTTTCCTTTTGCCACTCATTTTGTTAGCGACAAGATTGGACACTTGAAATATGGTAGCAAAAATGGAGAGGTAGTGTAGCTTTATTGACAGCTGAAGAAACAACATTGACTATCCCAGACAATTTTAGTATGCCCCTAACAGTGGCAGCACAGTTTTCAATTAGAATTGTGTAGCAAAAATGGACAGCTGTGGACAATGCAAGGGTGGTCTAGCTTTATTGCCAGCTGAACAACCAACACTGACTATCACAGACAATTTTTGTATGCCCCTAACAGTGTCAGCACAGTTCGCAAATAAAATAGCGTGGCAAAAATGGGCAGGTGGGTAGAGTGCTCGGGTTCTGTGGGTACCAGGACAGGAAAGGAACACTAACTTAGTATTCCAGACACTTTTAGGATGGCAGGAAAAGTGTCAGCTCTTTGGGCAAATAAAATAGCGTGGCAAAAATGGGCAGGTGGGTAGAGTGCCCGGGTTCTGTGGGTACCAGGACAGGAAAGGAACACTAAGTTAGTATTCCAGACACTTTTAGGATGGCAGAAAGTGTCAGCTCTTTGGGCAAATAAAATATCATGGCAAAAATGGGCAGGTGGGTAGAGTGCCCGGGTTCTGTGGGTCAGTGGACAGGAAAGGAACACTAACTTAGTATTCCAGACACTTTTAGGATGGCAGAAAAAGTGTCAGCTCTTTGGGCAAATAAAATAGCATGGCAAAAATGGGCAGGTGGGTAGAGTGCCCGGGTTCTGTGGGTACCAGGAAAGGAAAGGAAGCCTCACTTTCTATCCCTGCAAATGATAAAATGCGACAAGGAATTCCCTGAGCTGAGGTACACAGACGCTGTTATCTAAAGCCAAACACAGCATTTGCATGGACCTGCCTAGCAACTATGGCTATGAATACTTGTAAATCAGCCCTGAAAAGGGCTGAACTAACCAGCTGTCCCTAATCCCTACAGCGCTGTGTAGCTTGCACTATGTCTATAGCGCACACAGTAGGATCGGCAGCAGCAGCGTGAGCGGTGACTATCACCCACACGCAGAAGGCAAATAATGGCGGCGACGGGGAAAATGGCCGTATCTTATAAGGCAAGGGCATGTGACATACACAGCCTATGACAAATGCCCTTGCTTGTCTGGCAAAAATCCACTTAGCTTTGTGTGTGTCTGAGATTGGCTGACACCCTGGCCCGCCCCACTGCACGCTCGGTTAGGAAAAAAAAAAAAGAAAAAAAAAATGGCGATCGGCATTCTATCAGCACTCAGCAGCAGCACTGATCTAAACCGCGTTCCCCCCGCACACTATACGCTGAAATTTGATAATAGCAAGAATCACAGTTACTCACACTATTACAGTGAAAATCCAGCTAGTAACTAGCTAGGCTTTTTGCTGATCGAACTGTTCTCGAACATAACTCGAGCTGTTGAGCTTTTAGCAAAAAGCTCGCGTTCAAGTTCGATCTCGAGCACCCCCCAAAATCACTTGAACATGAAATTGGCAAACCTCTAACATCGCTCAACTCTAATGGTTACCCGATGTGTACCATGGTTACCAGCGCATGCCGGCTCCGGCACGATCCCAGCAATGCAAGGATATGTCTCGGCTGGGTTGCCGGTGTGGGCTCCCGGGGGTGCAGCAGTCACCTGGGAGTCGGGGCTGCGTGTGGGGTTGAGGAATGCGTGCGTGGGGCGGGGGCAGGCCAAGCGTCCAATGCGGGAGGGGGGCGGGGCCTGGCAGAGCAGCCAATGCGTGCGGGGGGGGGCGACGGTTGTCACTGTAATGGCGTCATTTTGGAGCAAGACAGACAGACAGACAGACAGAATAAGGCAATTATATATATATATATATATATATGTATTATTTATTATTATAGCACCATTTATTCCGGCGCTTTACAAGTGAAACAGATATACATAAAAACAAGTACAACAATCATGAACATTTCAAAAACAGACTGGTACAGGAGGAGAGAGGACAAGAAATCTTGTATGCGATTCTGAGAAGAGGAGATAAGAGGGGAGTAGAGAAGGAAGTTTTGTGAGCATCTGAGGTTGCATGCAGGTAAATCCCGGGAGACTGGGTCACAGCTATATGGAGGAGGCAGGTTGTGGATGGCTTTGTATTTCATGCTTATTGTTTTGAAATGGAATCTTTGGGCAATGGGAAGCCAGTGAAGGGATTGACAGAGTGGCGAGTCTGGGGTATAGCAAGGGGAGAGGTGGGTTAATTGGGCCACAGAGTTTAGGATAGATTGGAGGGGTGCAAGAGTGTTGGAAGGGAGCCCACAGAGTAGAAGATTGCAGTAGTCAAGGCAGGAGATGATGAGGGCATTCACTAGTGTTTTTTGCAGTGATAATTGTGATAATTGTACCACAGCAACCATAGAAACATCTGACTAAACTACCTAAAAACATTGAAGCCGCAAAAATTTTGAAGGACAAAATTTGTATGATGCCAGGGTCACATGACTGTGGATTCTGTCATCTGAGAGAATTGGATCGATTACGCTAAGCTAATGACAATCAAATCAAACTCGGATCAGTATTTGATCCAAGTATCAGCTTAGTATCTGATGTTTTCGAGTGCATTCTGATATTTTTCTCACATTCAAAAACTTATATAGGCGAGTCTCGTTCAACTGATATGAAAAAAAAAAGTTCTCGTTACTCACCCCTTACATATCACTGAGTCTTAGTCTCAAAACTTTTGAGCATGACTGAGAAGATAAACTGTAACTGGGTATGTATAGGGATTTCTTGTGGTATGCTCACACATTAAAGATACAATTAAAAAAAAGTATTTGTTTAACAGAGTACATTTTTATTACAATTATTGTTGTAATAAAACAAAACAATGTTTGAATGTTCTGATTCTTTCGCAAACTTATTTGATTCAGTTATATGGCAGCACATTTTCCGTTTTTGTGATATTTTGATTACTTGCCATTTACTTGTATTGCTCAGCCCAAACAATGTAACAATATAATTTCACAATGGTTCTGACCTGACGTTCTGCTGCTGCCAAATGATATTGGTGATTGGAATTCCTAAATTAGAAACCACCTGCAAGTTTATGGCACAGAGAGATTATTTAACCACCTGGATGTTGCTTGTTAGTTACAGAAAAATTCCATTGCTTCATTTTGGCAAGAAATTGTGCATTTCATACAACATATTTACACAAGCTAATTGACTTATTATTGGAACCGTTTCTTCGGAGTTTGTGGGCTATGTCATGAATTACTCTAATCAAAATGTTAAGTTTATTAAGCAAAGTCCTGCATTTATATTAACTTACATACAGACCATAGTAATATTTATGTATCTAGCTATGTAAATCCTAAAAAAGAGGGCAACGCTCCAAAGTCAGGTGGTTAGAAGATGGATTTTAATCAGCCGATGCAATATTTTCTTGATAATGACAGTGCCTTTCTCAAAGGTTAAAAAAGGTAAAATAAACATTAGTAATGAGTGAGTACTGAAATACTCCAGTGCTCGGTACTCAAATAAAGCAGGTCGGACGCTCGGACGGTGTCGGCTTGAGTAATGAGCATAATGGAAGTCAACGGGAAACTCAAGCATATTTACAGAAGCCCCTAACAGCAGGACGGTAAAGAGATCTCTCGCTCTTCGGGTAGGGAGTCGAGCATGTGGAGCACTCACAAGACATTCGATCGAGTACTGAGACTCACGAGCACCTTGGTGCTTGTCCGAGTATTGAGCTGTTCATGAGCCAGCAATAAATACTATTTGTGCATGTATTGGGACGTATTACTGATTTGGGACTATGTACTCTTTTATGACAAAGGTGAACACTCTTAATAATTGATTTACATATACGGTATCAATCAAACATTGATTATGCATTTGTATTTTATTCACTGTTTGTGTATGTACAATATGTATTTATGAGATACAATTGATTACATGTCCTTTGCACTTGGACCTTTGGACACATTTCATATTCGTGTATTTTTATGATATTATACTATATTAGTTTTGCCTTATGTAGCTTATTAATATGTTTGCATTACCTTTATTGCTGGTTCTTTATACATGCTCAAGCAGGCGACCATATTTTAAGCCTGACTGCAAGTCATCAAAAAAGCTTCAATCTATTTTCTTCATGTTTCTAAAAGTAGTAAAAATGAAGGTGTAACCTTAATATGCAATACTGATTATTCATATTGTATCTATACATTATTTGTGTACCAATTGCAATAAAACTCTAATGAATATAACAAAGTAATCAGGGATTTTTTTTCTCACAAAGGTTCATAATTGAGTTATTATGTTTTGAATAAAGATGATATCTCTAGATACTTTGAGCTTAATCTATGTTCATGGATCACATTTAGGGAAACACACAACGCCATTTATTAGAAACTACTGTATAAAACGTCTGGCACTGCACTCAGTGCTTCCAATGCAGCAACATCCTGGAATGTTCATAGAAAGTATAATAAATAATGATGAGAGAGTGTGCTTGGCACTGCTCATTACTCGATCGGGCATTGAGGCACTCAACATGCTCGACACTCAGCTGAGTTTTGGCGGTGCTCCAACACCATGCTTAAGTTCTTGGCTCACATGTTTTGCGGCTGTTTTTCTACCACTAAGCATGTAGGAATTGCTTGACAATCACGATGATTCCATAGACATGTTTGCTACTGGCATTACTGTGATTGGCTAACCACATAGGGTCTATATCAGTGCTTTATGCACTGAACCCAGAAATAGTTAAAGGAGAACCTCTGCTGGAGAAGGGATAGTGTGTTTCAGAGTTTTATACCATTACATTCCCTGCTGGTGCTACCTTAAACCAACAATTCTTTTCAGTGCTAATTCAAATAGATTCTATACTCTAATAATGTTGATTTTAGCTGGGATTAGTGTAAAGGCCCAGTCACAATAAACAACTTACCAGCGATCCCAACAACGATACAACCTGATAGGGATCGCTGGTAAGTTGCTAGAAGGTCGCTGGTGAGATGTCACACTAAGCGACGCTCCAGCGATCCCACCAGCATCCTAACCTGGCAGTGATTGCTGGAGCGTCGCTACACGTGGAAGCATGCTGCGCTTGGTAACTATGGTAAGTATCGGGTAACCAACCCGATATTTACCTTGGTTACCAGCGCACACCGCTTAGCGCTGGCTCCCTGCACACCTAGCCACAGTACACATCAGGTTAATTACCCGATGTGTACTCTGCTACGTGTGCAGGCAGCAGGGAGCCGACTTCTGCGGACACTGGCAACCACGGTAAACATCGGGTAACCAAGAAGCCCTTCCTTTGGTTACCCGATATTTACCTTCGTTACTAGCGTCCGCCACTCTCACACTGCCAGTGCCGGCTCCCTGTTCCCTGCACACATAGCCACAGTACACATCGGGTCAATTACCCGTTGTGTATTCCGGCTACGTGTGCAGAGAGCAGGGAGCCGGCACTGACAGCTGAGAGCGGCGGACGCTGGTAATGAAGGCAAATATCGGGTAATCAAGGGAAGGGCTTCTTGGTTACCCGCTGTTTACCGTGGTTACCAGCGTCCGCAGAAGCCGGCTCCTGCTGCCTGCACATTTAGTTGTTGCTCTGTCGCTGTCACACACAGCGATGTGTGCTTCACAGCGGGAGAGCAACAACTAAAAAATGGTCCAGGACATTCAGCAACAACCAACGACCTCAAAGCAGGGGCCAGGTTGTTGCTGGATGTCACACTAAGCAACATCACTAGCAAGTTGTGCCTCAGCAGCGATGTTGCTAGTGATGTTGCTTAGTGTGACGGTACCTTAAGAAGAGCTGCTAAAGAAGGGACAGCGTATTAGAGGCATCTAGTCAGGCCTTATAGTCCTTTGTTCTGCCACATACAACCAAAAGTCCTTTCAATGCTATGTAAAATAGATTTTATTGTCTAATAATACCACTTCAAGTCTGCAATTAGTGTAGGGTTGATTTCTGAAGAAGCTATAGCGTATTATAAGCATCTAGTCA
The DNA here is from genome assembly GCF_048569485.1 of Anomaloglossus baeobatrachus. Classification (NCBI taxonomy): domain Eukaryota; kingdom Metazoa; phylum Chordata; class Amphibia; order Anura; family Aromobatidae; genus Anomaloglossus; species Anomaloglossus baeobatrachus. Next base: position 477,697,718 of record NC_134355.1, read on the forward strand.
GGGAATATTGCTTTTTTGTACATTGTGGCTGAAATGTAAAACCAAAAGCCCTTTCAGGACCAATTTAAATAAATTAGTGTAGGGAGAACTGCTGGAGAAGGGACAGTGTATATCTAGTCAGGGATCATTGCCTCACAGTCCTTGGTGCTGACACATACAAATAAAAGTAAGGGCTAAATCAAATGGATTATATTGTCTAATAATACCGCTACTAATCTGCAGTTAGTGTAGGGTTAGCTTCTGGAGAAAGCATAGTGTATTAAAGGCATCTATTCAGGGCATATTGCTTTTCCATATGTGGATGTTGCCACGTACAACCAAAAATCTTTTCTAGGTAAATTTAAATAATCCTATTCTGTAATAATACAGCTTTTTTCCCAATTTAAAATGTGCATGGTGTGCAGTAAGGGATGAGGAAGTGGATATCTTGCTGACAGTGGTGCACGCAGAGGCTGTGGTAGTGGCACAGTGCAAACATGGCCTGCTATGATAGCACGCCAAACACAGTCATCATCCACAAGACCTAGCTTCCTATCCCCATTTGCAAGGGGGCACTGGGCACCACTGTTCAGGCTAGAACAGTGTGAGCAGGTGGTGGTTGGATGGTAGATAACGCCTCCATTCTTTTTGCCAGCACCATCCTGTCTTCCAAACAATCCAGTCTCACTAGCCAAGGTTATGGACCACATAATACTCACCCTACTTCTCCTTACTCCCACTATATTGAGTCCAAGGATATAAGTGAAACCATACTGTAACACTCAGAGGAGTGCATTATCTTTTCCTTTATGGATTCTTCTGGCCTCTCACCATGCAGGTTTTAAGAGTGATATGAGGTGATGCCCAAATATTTAAGCAGCAACGGTCAGAAGAAAAGGACAGTGGGGAATAGCAATTATTGTCTCAGGAGGCGGCTGATGATGAGACACATTTGCCAAATCATTATGTCAACTAGTCAGAAGGAGTACAAGAGTGTGGAAGTGGAAGATTAGGTGGTGGAAAATGAAGTCACTGACCCAACCTGGTAAGGTGCTATACAAAGTCAGGAAAGCAGCGCAGAGGTGGAGGGGTCTGCAGAACCACTAAAGGCAGACAGAGGCAGTGGGGTGGCCAGAGGGAGAAGGTGAGCAACTGTTCTCCAGAGCACTCACACACATCAAGTTACCCTGCTATGGGTTAGGTGTTCCCCAGTTTGGCGCTTTTTAAAGAAAATGTGGTCTACAAAAGAACGGTCATTTGCAACCTGTGCCTTACCAAGTTCAGTAGTGCCCTGACTACCACTAGCATAAAGCATAATCAGGCTCATGTCATCATGTCATCCAAGGACTAGGTGTGACAAATGCATTTCCAGGACTAGAGATGAGCGAACCGGTCGCGGTTCGGCTCGAGGTCGGTTCGCCGAACGGAGGTCCCGTTCGAGTTCGGTTCGTCGAACGTTCGACGAACCGAACTCGAACTGCATAGGAAACAATGGCAGGCAATCACAAACACATAAAAACACCTAGAAAACACCCTCAAAGGTGTCCAAAAGGTGACAAACAACTCACAACACAACACAAACACATGGGAAAGTGACAAGGACATATACTCATGCGAAAACAAAAGAGCTGGACAAGGAAAAAGAGGAGGAGACACAGATATAGGCATGGCACGCCCTTCTAAAATCATGTAAAACACCGCAAGGTGACTCCAAGCGGAGTCTCTCTTTTTTCTAAAAATTGGGCCACACACACACCCACCCGTTCAGTGGCAGCACTTGTGCCCCACTTGTACACTTCACAGCTAGATTTGCATCAAACACATTCAAAAATACGCCATAATTAACCGTTCCCAGGATAACACCGGGGTAGGTAGCAAAGTCTTTCCTGATCCCAGCTGTATGCATCTTGGATCATTTTTTAAAACAATGTAAGCAAGGATTACTCCAAGCGGAGTGTCCCTTTTTTTCAAAAATTGTGCCCCACACACACACACCCATTCAGTGGCAGCACTTGTGCCCCAGTTGTACACTTCACAGCTAGATTTGCATCAAACACATTCAAAAATACGCCATTCTTAACCGTCCCCAGGATGACACCAGGGTAGGTAGCAAAGTCTTTGCTGATCCCAGCTCTGTTCATCTTGGATCATTTTTAAAAACACTGTAAGTAAGGGTTACTCCAAGCGGAGTCTCCCTTTTTTCCAAAAATTGTGCCCCACACACACCCACCCATTCAGTGGCAGCACTTGTGCCCTAGTTGTACACATCACAGCTAGATTGGCATCAAGCACATTCAAAAATACGCCATTCTTAACCGTCCCCAGGATGACACCGGGGTAGGTAGCAAAGTCTTTGCTGATCCCAGCTCTGTTCATCTTGGATCATTTTTAAAAACACTGCAAGTAAGGGTTACTCCAAGCGGAGTCTCCCTTTTTTCCAAAAATTGTACCCCACAGACACCCCATCAGTGGCAGCACTTGTGCCTCAGTTGCAAACAGGATGTTTTGATTTGCATCAAGCACATTCCAAATCCACAAGTATTTACTCTCCCCAGGATGACACCGGGGTAGTAAATTCCTTGTGGATCCATGACTTGTTCATTTTGATGAACGTTAGTCTGTCCACATTGTCACTGGACAGACGCGTGCGCTTATCTGTCAGCACACACCCAGCAGCACTGAAGACACGTTCAGAGACAACGCTGGCAGCTGGACACGACAAAATCTCCAAGGCGTAACTGGAGAGCTCTGGCCATTTTTCAAGATTTGAAGCCCAAAATGAGCAAGGCTCCATTTGCAAAGTCATGGCATCGATGTTCATTTGGAGATACTCATGTATCATTCTCTCCAGCCGTTGACTATGTGTCAAACTTGTTGTCTCTGGTGGCCTTGCAAAGGAGTGTCTAAAAAAATTATGAAAAGATTCAATAAAATTGCTGTTACCAGCACCAGATACGGTGCTACTGGTACGGGTAGACTGTTGGAGATGACGAGACCGTCCCATGTTTGTCAAGTTACAACTGGGAGATTCACTCCCTGCACCTGCACGGTGCTGTTTGGTGGAAAAGCCGAGCTAAGATCGAGTAACAGCTTCTGCTGATACTCCTGCATACGTGCGTCCCTTTCTATGGCTGGAATTATGTCACAAAATTTGGACTTGTACCGGGGATCTAATAGTGTGGCAAGCCAGTAGTCATCATCACTTCTAATTTTGACAATACGAGGGTCATGTTGGAGGTAGTGCAACAAGAAGGCACTCATGTGTCTTGCGCAGCCATGCAGACCAAGTCCACGCTGTGTTTGTGGCATAGAGGTGCTAACCGTTCTTTCTTCCTCTGACATCTCCCCCCAACCTCTTTCAACTGAAATTTGACCAAGGTCTCCCTCATCCGCTGAGTCTTCCATGTCCATGAACAGTTCGTCCTCCATTTCTTCATGTTCTCCTGCACCTTCCTCAACATTTCGCCTGCTACCATGCGCCCTTGTTGATCCCTGTCCCCCATGGTCCCATACCTGCCGCGTTGGTGATGATGAACGTCTGGACCTTTGTGATGTTGTTGTCCCTTGCGCATATGAATCCTCCTGTAGTTCCTCCCCTTCCTGTTGTCCCACACCCTGACTCCGAATAGTGTTTAGCGTGTGCTTCAGCATGTAAATGACTGGAATTGTCATGCTGATAATGGCATTGTCAGCGCTAAACATATTCGTCACCATGTCGAAACTGTGCAGAAGGGTGCATAGGTCCTTGATCTGAGACCACTCCATCAGGGTGATCTTCCCCACCTCTGCATCTCGTTGGCCCAGGCTATACGTCATGATGTATTGCACCAGGGCTCGGCGGTGTTGCCACAGTCGCTGTAACATGTGGAGAGTCGAATTCCAGCATGTCGCCACATCGCATTTCAGGCGATGAACCGGCAGGCCGAAAGACTTCTGGAGTGATGCAAGTCGCTCAGCTGCGGCGGTTGAATGGCGGACGTGAGCAGACAGTTTTCGTGCCCTGGTCAGAAGGCCATCTAGGCCGGGATAGTGTGTTAAAAATTGCTGGACAACAAGGTTCAACACGTGAGCCATACAAGGCACGTGTGTCACCTTGCCCAGGCGAGGGGCCGCACCCAGGTTTGCAGCATTGTCGCACACGGCCTTACCAGGCTGCAGGTTGAGTGGAGACAACCATTTATTAAACTCGGACCGCAGAGCTGACCACAGCTCCTCAGCTGTGTGACTCTTATTCCCAAGACATGTCAAGCTAAAGACCGCCTGATGCCTTTGCGCTCTGCTGCAAGCATAGTAATGAGGGGTGTGTGATACGAGAATGCTGGTGGCCTGACCAGGCAGGCTTGGGGCGGCAGTGGAGGACACAGATGAGGTGGAGGAGGCAGAAGCAGTGGCGGAACTTGGACAGACAGAGGATTGACACACAAGTCATGGGGACGGCAAGACTTGTGTAGCAGACCCTTCACCTTCTATCACCATAGTTACCCAGTGTCCAGTCAGCGACATGTAACGTCCCTGTCCATGCTTTCTGGTCCAAGTATCGGTGGTGAAATGCACCCGTTCACACACAGGGTTTCTCAAGGAAGCGGTGATGTTGTGTGCGACATGCTGATGTAGCGCGGGCACACCTTTCTTAGAGAAGTAGTGGCGACTGGACATCTGGTACTGGGGCACAGCGACAGACATAAGGTCTCTAAAATCCTGCGTGTCCACCAGGCGGAAAGGCAGCATTTCGGTAGCCAAGAGCTTACAGAGGGATAAAGTCAACCTCTTAGCTTCGTCATGGGTCGCAGGAAATGGCCTTTTATTTGTCCACATCTGAGGGACAGATATCTGGCTGCTGTGTGTAGACGGTGTTGAGTAGAGTGTCCCTGGAAAAATGCAGGTTTGTGAGGAAAGTGCAGGCGTAGACATGATGTTGCCTTCATCCAACGTTGGTGCTAGCTGTACACACGCACTTGTTTCCCCTTCCAAACCAACTGACTACCTACCAAGCAAACTGCCTGTTGTGGTTACTGTGGTGGAAGTTGTGCGTAGAAAACAAGGTGTGACAACTGTCCCCACAGTCCTAGAAGATGAAGAGCGCGCGGATGCACTGGAAGGGGCAGGCCGTGGATGGTTCGTTCCGCTAGGCCGCATTGCAGCACGGTGAGCTTCCCACTGGGACCTATGATATTTATTCATGTGACGATTCATAGAAGAAGTTGTCAAACTGCTGAGGTATTGACCTCTACTAACAGAATCACGACAAATTTTACACATCACATAATTTGGGCGATTTTTTTCTATGTCAAAAAAGGACCAGGCTAGGCAAGGCTTAGAGGGCATACAACCTGCTGAGCCCCCCCGACTAGTGGTCAGAGGCAGAGTGGTGGCTGATGATGCAGTTGTAGACGTGCTACCAGTGCTCCGACTCTGTCCAGGAAGGCGCAAGGTAACTTCGTCGTCGGTTGCATCCTCCTCTACCGCCTCTGTTGACCTCCTCGAGTGCCTGACTGGGGGTTGACAGTAGGTGGGATCTAGAACTTCATCATCAATTGTTGTGTTTGCACTCCCCTCACCCTCAGACCGAGCCTCTTCTTGCCCTGACCGAATATTTAAGTTGTCATCCCAATCTGGTATCTGCGTCTCATCGTCATCAGTATGTTCCTCATTGTCTATAACCACAGGTGTTACAGTTTGTGACAAAGGGTCAACATTATGCTCAGAAACTTGGTCCTCACGGCCTGAATCAGAGTCACAAAGGTTCTGGGCATCACTGCAGACCATTTCCTGGTCTGTACTCACTGTAGCTTGGGAGCAGACCTCTGATTCCCAGGCTATAGTGTGACTAAACAGCTCTGCAGACTCAGCCATCTCAGTTCCACCATACTGTGCAGGGCTGATGGAGACTTCAGAGCTGGGAGAAAGCAAGTTTGATTGGGATGACAACTCAGAGGACTGGTGTTTTTTGGATGCGGTAATTGAGGTGGCTGAGAGGGCACTTGTTGGACCACTTGAGATCCATTCAAGCATTTTCCTTTTTTGGCCATCATCTACCTTTGTTCCTGTTGTTTGTGTCCGTAAAAAAGGAGCACATCGGATTGTCCAGGGTAAGTAGTAGACATCTTACTTTTGCTGGTAGATGGTCTATCTTCAGCAGATGTAAATGCAGCTTTGCCACCTTCCCCACGGACAAACCCTTTTTTTCCTTTTCCACCACACCTCTTCCCCTTTCCACCAGCATCTGTCATTTTGCCACTCATGTTGATTGCGACAAGATTGTGCACTGAAAATGTGGTAGTAAAAATTGAGAGGTAGCGTAGATTGCAGCGGTGGTCTAGCTTTATTAACAGCAGAATAATAAAGAATAAATATCCCTGACAATGCAACTACGGCCCTTAAACTGGCAGCATAAATTGCTAGTATAATGGCTTAGTAACAATGAGTTTGAGTGTGCAATGCAGGCAGACGTGCTGCAAATATCTTTGCACTAGTGGGACTATACAGAAGTCCAATAGCCACGTTTAGGATGCCACTAAGTTTGCTCAGTGTTTGCTAGTATAATGGCTTAGTTATAAAGAGTTTGAGTGTGCAACGCAGGCAGACGTGCTGCAAATATCTTTGCACTAGTGGGACTATACAGAAGTCCAATAGCCACGTTTAGGATGCCACTAAGTTCACTCAGTGTTTGCTAGTATAATGGCTTAAATATAATGAGTTTGAGTGTGCAATGCAGGAAGACATGCTGCAAATATCTTTGCACTAGTGGGACTATACAGAAGTCCAATAGCCACGTTTAGGATGCCACTAAGTTCACTCAGTGTTTGCTAGTATAATGGCTTAGTTATAATGAGTTTGAGTGTGCAATGCAGGCAGACGTGCTGCAAATATCTTTGCACTAGTGGGACTATACAGAAGTCCAATAGCCACGTTTAGGATGCCACTAAGTTCACTCAGTGTTTGCCAGTATAATGGCTTAGTTATAATGAGTTTGAGTGTGCAATGCAGGCAGACGTGCTGCAAATATCTTTGCACTAGTGGGACTATACAGAAGTCCAATGGCCACGTTTAGGATGCCACTAAGTTCACTCAGTGTTTGCTAGTATAATGGCTTAGTTATAATGAGTTTGAGTGTGCAATGCAGGCAGACGTGCTGCAAATATCTTTGCACTAGTGGGACTATACAGAAGTCCAATGGCCACGTTTAGGATGCCACTAAGTTCACTCAGTGTTTGCTAGTATAATCGCTTAGTTATAATGAGTTTGAGTGTGCAATGCAGGCAGACGTGCTGCAAATATCTTTGCACTAGTGGGACTATACAGAAGTCCAATAGCCACGTTTAGGATGCCACTAAGTTCACTCAGTGTTTGCTAGTATAATGGCTTAGATATAATGAGTTTGAGTGTGCAATGCAGGCAGACGTGCTGCAAATATCTTTGCACTAGTGGGACTATACAGAAGTCCAATAGCCACGTTTAGGATGCCACTAAGTTCATTCAGTGTTTGCTAGTTTAATGGCTTAGTTATAATGAGTTTGAGTGTGCAATGCAGGCAGACATGCTGCAAATATCTTTGCACTAGTGGGACTATACCGAAGTCCAATAGCCACGTTTAGGATGCCACTAAGTTCACTCAGTGTTTGCTAGTATAATGGCTTAGAAACAATGAGTTGGAGTGTGCAAAGGGCAGGAGGGTACAGTGGCAGGGTTGTGGGTGTCTGGGTTGATGCGCCCTTGGAGAAAGCCACGGCGAAACGCGTCAGGGTGTGAATGGTGAGGCTATAATCTAATCTAGCACTGTGTATGATATTTCTTTAGCAGGCATGTCCTTAGATGTTATTGTCTTTTGATTGCTTTGGGCTCTATTTCAAGCCCTTTTCTGCATTATTTAAGTCACTTTTAACATCCCTGCCTAATCAATACCATCTAATCACGGTTGCTAAACACATCTTATAACCTGTATCCTCCTTTGTGTAAAGAACTCTTTATGGGAATATATGATATTCTGTCATGAATTAATGTTATCAAGATTACTATTTTTAATTGACAGACTCCTTTTGTAATCAATTAACCCCTTCACCCCCGGCCACTAAAACACCCTAATGACCGGGCCATTTTTTGCAATTCTGACCAGTGTCACTTTGACAGGTTATAACTCTGGAACGCTTCAACGGATCCTGGCGATTCTGAGATTGTTTTTTCGTGACATATTGTACTTCATGTCAGTTGTAAATTTAGGCCGATATTTTTTGCGTTTATTTGTGAAAATTTAGGAAATTTGGCGAAAATTTTGAAAATTTCGCAATTTTCAAACTTTGAAAATTTATGCCCATAAATCTGAGAGATATGTCACACAAAATAGTTACTAAATAACATTTCCCACTTGTGTACTTTACATCAGCGCAATTTTCGAAACAAATTTTTTTTCCGTTAGGAAGTTAGAAGGGGTCAAAGGTCATCAGCAAATTCTCATTTTTCCAACAAAATTTACAAAATAATTTTTTTAGGGACCACATTACATTTGAGGTGACTTTGAGAGGCCTAGGTGACAGAAAATACCCAAAGGTGACCCCATTCTAAATACTACACCCCTCACACTGCTCAAAACCACATCCAATAAGTTTATTAACCCTTTAGGTGCTTCACAGGAACCAAAGCAATGTGGAAGGAAAAAATGAAAATTTTACTTTTTAACACAAAAATGTTACTTTAGCCATAAAATTTTCATTTTTACAAGGGAGAAAAGAGAAAGTACACAATACAATTTATTGTGCATGTTCTCCTGAGTACGCTGATACCCCATATGTGGTAAAAATCAATTGTTTGGGCGCACGGCAGAGCTCGGAAGGGAAGGAGCGCCATTTGAATTTTTGAACGCAAAATTAGCTGCACTCATTAGCGGACGCCATGTCGGGTTTGAAGACCCCCCTGAGGTGCCTAAACAATGGAGCTCCCCCACAAGTGACCCCATTTTGGAAACTAGAGCCCTCAAATATTTTTTCTAGATGTTTGGTGAGCACTTTGAACCCCTGGGGGCTTCACAGAAGTTTATAGCGTTGAGCCGTGAAAAGAAAAAAAAAATTTTTTTACCACAAAATGGTTGCTTCAACTAGGTAGCTTTTTTTTTCACAAGGGTAACAGGAAAAAATGCACCATAAAATGTATTGTGCATTTTCTCCTGAGTACGCAGATACCTCATATGTGGTGGAAATCAAATGTTTTGACACACAGCAGTGCTCGGAAGGCAAGGAGCGCCATTTGAATTTTTGAGTGCAAAATTAGCTGCACCTGTTAGCGGACGCCATGTCGGGTTTGAAGACCCCCTGAGGTGCCTAAACAATGGAGCTCCCCCACAAGTGACCCCATTTTGGAAACTAGAGCCCTCAAATAATTGTTCTAGATGTTTGGTGAGCACTTTGAACACCTGGGGGCTTCACAGAAGTTTATAGCGTTGAGCCGTGAAAAGAAAAAAATTTTTTTTTTACAACAAAACGGTTGCTTCAACTAGGTAGCTTTTTTTTTCACAAGGGTAACAGGAAAAAATGCACCATAAAATGTATTGTGCATTTTCTCCTGAATACGCAGATACCTCATATGTGGTGGAAATCAAATCTTTGGACACAAGGCAGTGCTCGGAAGGCAAGGAGCGCCATTTGAATTTTTGAGTGCAAAATTAGCTGCACTCATTAGCGGACACCATGTGGGGTATGAAGACCCCCTGAGGTGCCTAAACAATGGAGCTCCCCCACAAGTCACCCCATTTTGGAAACTAGAGCCCTCAAATAATTTTTCTAGATGTTTGGTGAGCACTTTGAACACCTGGGGGCTTCACAGAAGTTTATAGCGTTGAGCCGTGAAAAGAAGAAAAATTTTTTTTTACCACAAAATGGTTGCTTCAACTAGGTAGCTTTTTTTTCACAAGGCTATCAGGAAAAAATGCACCATAAATGTATTGTGCATTTTCTCCTGAGTACGCAGATACCTCATATGTGGTGGAAAGTAATTGTTTGGGCGCATGGCGGGGTTCAGAAGAGAAGGAGCGCCATTTGACAGCAAAATTGGTTGGAATCATTAGCGGACGCCATGTCACGTTTGGAGACCCCCTATGGTGCCTAAACAGTGGAGCTCCCCCACAAGTGACACCATTTTGGAAACTAGAGCCCTCAAATAATTTTTCTAGATGTTTGGTGAGCACTTTGAACACCTGGGGGCTTCACAGAAGTTTATAGCGTTGAGCCGTGAAAAGAAAAAAAATTTTTTTTACCACAAAACGGTTGCTTCAACTAGGTAGCTTTTTTTTTCACAAGGCTATCAGGAAAAAATGCACCATAAAATGTATTGTGCATTTTCTCCTGAGTAGAGATGAGCGAACCGGTCCCGGTTCGGCTCGAGGTCGGCTCGCCGAACGGGGGTCCCGTTCGAGTTCGGTTCGTCGAACGTTCGACGAACCGAACTCGAACGTATAGGCTAGAATGGGAGGCAATCACAAACACATAAAAATGCATGATAAATGTACACAAACAGTTAATAAACATTGCCATAACACTTACCGGTCCTCGCGATCCCTTCTGCACTCTGTCTCCTGCCGCTATTCCATCCGATGATCGCTGAATCCTCCCGGTGACCGGCACTGCCAGCAGAGATGCAGGACCTATCGTGACGTCAAAATAGCCATGTGACCAGTCACGTGGCTATTATCTCATTGGCTACAGACTGGTCACATGACTATGACGTGTCATGTAGGACCTGCGAGTGCATCTCTCCGGTACACGGTGCACATATGTGTATCGCCGTGTACCGGCGACATGCTCTAGCACACGGTCGACTCCCCGTTCCGTTAGGGACCGGCTGACACAGCTGGTCATTAACGGAGATCACCGTTGCCATAGCAACGCAGTTAGCGGTGATGTCACCGCTAACCGCGGCTCCGAGAGCACCGTTGCTATGGTAACGCGTCTGTCAGCGTTACCGCTGTTACCGCTGACAGCCAGCACTGATCACTCACGGAGTGAAGGCTGCACGATTGTAGTGAGCATTGTAGTGAGGATGGAGGTTCCCCAGCCCCAAGTGATGAGCTGGTGAATCTCATCCTCACTACAATCGTCACTACTACTAAACTAGTGAGATTGTAGTGAGCATTGTAGTGAGGATGGAGGTTCCCCAGCCCCAAGTGATGAGCTGGTGAATCTCATCCTCACTACAATCGTCACTACTACTACACTAGAAAGAAAGAAGACAGAAGAGCAGGATCGTGGAGGGCTGACAGGGGGTAATAAAGATGGAGTCTCTAATGTGTCTGTGTATTTATTTCTATTAAAGTATTTTTTCTCTGTGTGGTGTTTTTTTTAAACCTTTATTGGAGATTCTTAATGGCCGGGTCAAATGTGCCTGACATTAAGAATCTCTGGCTTAATACTGGCTAGTAAAACAAAGCCAGTATTAACTCATGATTACCCAACAAGCCACCCGGCTCCAGGGCTGTTGGAAGAGTTGGATACAGCGCCAGATGATGGCACTTCTATGAGAGCGCCATTTTCTGGGGCGGCTGCGGACTGAAATCCGCAGTAGAGGCGCCCAGAAACCTCGGGCTAACCTGTGCTGCGGATTCCAATCCCCAGCTGCCTAGTTGTACCCGGCTGGACACAAAAATGGGGCGAAGCCCACGTCATTTGTTTTTTAATTATTTCATGAAATAAGTGAAATAATTAAAAAAAAACGGGCTTCCCTATATTTTTGGTTCCCAGCCGGATACAAATAGGCAACTGGGGGTTGGAGGCAGCCCGTGGCTGCCTGCTGTACCTGGCTAGCATACAAAAATATGGCGAAGCTCACGTCCTTTTTTTTGTAGTTTTTTGGCAAAAAAAATAAAAAATGCTTCCCTGGATTTTCCATTGCCAGTGAAGGTAACACCAAGCAGTGGGGGTTAGCAGCCAGTAGCTGCTTGGATTACCCTTAGCTAGCAATACAAAAAATGCAGCGGGAGCCCATATATATTTTTTTTAATTATTTATTTAAATAACTAAAAATAAAATGGGCTTCCCTGTATTTTGATTGCTAGACATCACAGTGCTGTAAAAATAAATCTTTAAAAAAATGACGTAGCGCTCCGCGGTATTTTTGATTCTCAGCGCAGATAAAGCAGACAGCTATGGGTTGCCACCCCCATCTGCCTGCCGTTACCTTGGTTGGCAATCAAAATACAGGGAAGCCCATTAATTTTTTCTATTTAAAAAATGGTTAAAAAAAAAAATGACGTTGGGTCCCCCCATTTTTGATAGCCAGCTAGGGTAAAGCAGACGGCTGTAGCCTGAAAACCACAGCTGGCAGCTTTACCGTGGTTGGGGATCCAATGTGGAGGTTCCCTCAGGCTCTTTTTTATAATTATTTTATAAATATTAATAATTAGACAATAAAAGTAGGGTCCCCCCAAATTGGATCACCAGCCAAGGTAAAGCGGACAGCTGTGGTCTGGTATTCTCAGGGTGGGAAGGTCCATAGTTATTGGGCCTTCACAGCCTAAAAATAGCAGGCCGCAGGCACCCCAGACGTGGCGCATCCACTAGATGCGCCAATCCTGGCGCTTCACCCCAGTTCATCCCGTGCCCTGGTGCAGTGGCAAACGGGGTAATAAATCGGGTTGATACTAGCTGTAAAGTCACCTGAGATCAAGCCCAGCAGTTTGTGATGTCATGGCGTCTATTAGATACCCAACATCATAAACTGTCAGTACTAACAAAAAAAAAAAAATCGACAAAAGAAATTTATTTGAAAAAACAGTCCCCCAAACATTTCCTCTTTCACCAATTTATTGTAAGAAAAAAAATAAAGGGGTCCCACGACGACTCTGGACCGTCTAGAATATGGGGGGGAGACACTCAGGGAACGTATCCCCCATTTTCTAGGAGTGCGGACCCTTCATGTGAGGAGTGTGGGTGCAATGAATCTGCACTCACTCTCCCCGGGTCCACAGCAGCAGAGTCCATGTCGTAATGGTTGCTACCAAAGCTGCAATGCCCTGCTCATGAGGTAAGGGCATGCCTAATCAGGAGAACTACTGTAGAGGAAGCTCTGCTCACTGGTATATAGGTGCTCAGAGGTAATAATAGATAAAATTAGTGAGTAACCTCGGCACTCTAAATCTCCCAGACTAAGTCAGTAAGTCACAACGGATAGTAATGCAAAATCACTCTTTATTGGTCCGTATTAAGAAAAAAATTTTTTTCATAAGCATATATGTTTTTGTCCAAAACAAGTTACAAATGACGTTTCAGCCTGAGCCTTCGTCAGATTGGACTTATCTGCATGTAATCATGAAAAATGACAATAATCAGTATCACATAAGAGTGAGAGAACAATAACATAAACTCGAACAATGTAGAGGTACAATTGGGATGCAGCAAAAAAATTGCAACACAGCAAGAAATGAAACACATGATACAAATGTCATAATACAGTACAAGGACAATATAGTAATGACAAATATGGGGTCAGAGTAGACTTAGACAGCTCTGGTACGAAAGAGATGTCAATCATAAAGTAACATGTGCAGTAGGTGTAGAGCTACAGTATGCATGGCAGAGCTAATGGGTAGACCGACCATAGAAAAAGAACGGAGAAAAAGTGGAGAAAAAGTGGAGAAAAAAATGGAGAAAAAGTGGAGAAAAAGTGGAGAATAAGTGGAGAATAAGTGGAGAAAAAGTGGAGAAAAAGTGGAGAATAAGTGGACAAAAAGTGGAGAAAAAGTGGAGAAAAAGTGGAGAATAAGTGGAGAAAAAAATGGAGAAAAAGTGGAGAATAAGTGGAGAAAAAGTGGAGAATAAGTGGAGAAAAAGTGGAGAAAAAGTGGAGAAAAAAAGGAGAAAAAGTGGAGAAAAAGTGGAGAAAACGTGGCTAAAAAGTGGAGAATAAGTGGAGAATAAGTGGAGAAAAAGTGGAGAAAAAGTGGAGAAAAAGTGGAGAAAAAGTGGAAAATAAGTGGAGAAAAAGTGGAGAAAAAGTGGAGAAAAAGTGGAGAAAAAGTGGAGAAAAAGTGGAGAATAAGTGGAGAATAAGTGGAGAAAAAAATGAAGAAAAAGTGGAGAATAAGTGGAGAAAAAAATGGAGAAAAAGTGGAGAAAAAGTGGAGAAAAAAATGGAGAAATAGTGGAGAAAAAGTGGAGAAAAAGTGGAGAAAAAAAATGGAGAAAAAGTGGAGAAAAAGTGGAGAAAAAGTGGAGAAAAAGTGGAGAAAAAATGGAGAAAAAGTGGAGAAAAAATGGAGAAAAAAATGGATAAAAAGTGGAGAAAAAGTGGAGAAAAAGTGGAGAAAAAATGGATAAAAAGTGGAGAAAAAGTGAAGAAAAAGTGGAGAAAAAATGGAGAAAAAAAATGTAGAAAAAGTGGAGAAAAAGTAGAGAAAAAAATGGAGAAAAAGTGGAGAAAAAGTGGAGCACCCTTTGGTGCCTTTCATGTGGCACTAAGGGGTGCTTAGCTTTGTATTTAGCCAAAAAAATGAAAAAAAAAATGACGTAGGGTTCCCCCTAGTTTTGTAGCCAGCTAGGGTAAAGCAGACGGCTGCAGCCTGCAGACCACAGCTGGCAACCTCACCTTGGCTGGTAATCCAAAACTGAGGGCACCCCACGCTGTTATTTTAAATTAAATAAATAATTAAAAAAAAAAACACGTAGGGGTCCCCCAAAATTGGATCACCAGCCAAGGTAAAGCAGACAGCTGGGGCCTGATATTCTCAGACTAGGGAGGTCCATGGTTATTGGACTCTCCCCAGCCTAAAAATAGCAGGCCGCAGCCGCCCCAGAAGTGGCGCATCCATTAGATGCGCCAATCCTGGTGCTTCGCCCCAGCTCATCCCGCGCCCTGGTGCGGTGGCAAACGGGGTAATATATGGGGTTAATACCAGGTGTGTAATGTCACCTGGCATCAAGCCCTGGGGTTGGTGAGGTCAGGCGTCTATCAGATACCCGACATCACCAACCCAGTCAGTAATAAAAAAAATAGACGACAAACACATTTTTATTTGAAAAAACACTCCCCAAAACATTCCCTCTTTAACCAATTTATTAGAATGAAAAACAAATCCAGGTCTGGTGTAATCCAAGGGGTTGCCATGAC
The DNA here is from genome assembly GCF_048569485.1 of Anomaloglossus baeobatrachus. Classification (NCBI taxonomy): domain Eukaryota; kingdom Metazoa; phylum Chordata; class Amphibia; order Anura; family Aromobatidae; genus Anomaloglossus; species Anomaloglossus baeobatrachus. The sequence goes on from NC_134355.1 coordinate 477,712,784, forward strand.
GATCCACACTGTCCCAGTCAATGAAAAGCAGGATGTTCCCCATTGGCTGGGAGAGCAATGCAGTGACCTGAGCTAACATCAATGGGTCAGCCCAGGTCACTGCAGGGCATGACAAGTGCTGCTGTCAGCGAGGTACATTACCTGCGCTGATCTCCAGCACTGCTGACAGCCCCTGTCACTAAGTTCAATGACCGCCGCCTTCACACCAAGAATCGCGAGAGGCCCGTGACGTCACCGCTAGTCAGTCTCGGGTCGGAAGCGAGAGAAGGTGATGTGACAAGCGGCGACCATGGAGGACAGTGACAGCGCTGAGGTCGGGATGGCGGGACTTCATCACCGCAGGCAGGGCCGGCTCCAGGTTTTTGTGGGCCCCGGGCGGAAGAGTCTCAGTGGGTCCCATACACACGCAGACACACACACATACACAGATACATACACGTACATATACATATTTAAAGACAAACTCACAAAAATACATATAAACAGACACATCTATACAGTCATATACACTGACATACATAGATACACATCATACATGCATACATACAGAGACACACACTGCTATGCTGCATACATACATACAGACACACACATACTGCTCTGCATGCATGCATACATATAGACAGACACACACACTGCTCTGCTACATACATACATATAGACAGACACACACATACTGCTCTGCTGCATACATACATACAGACACACACACACACTGCTCTGCTGCATACATACATACAGACAGACACGCATACTGCTCTGCTGCATACATACATGCATACATACAGACACACACACACACTGCTCTGCTGCATACATACATACAGACACGCATACTGCTCTGCTGCATACATACATGCATACATACATACAGACAGACACACATACTGCTCTTCTGCATACATACATACATACATACATACAGACAGACAGACACGCATACTGCTCTGCATGCATACATACAGACACGCATACTGCTTTGCTGCATACATACATGCATACATACAGACACGCATACTGCTCTGCTGCATACATACATGCATACATACAGACACGCATACTGCTCTGCTGCATACATACATGCATACATACAGACACGCATACTGCTCTGCTGCATACATACATGCATACATACAGACACGCATACTGCTCTGCTTCATATATACATACATACATACAGACACGCATACTGCTCTGCTGCATATATACATACATACAGACACGCATACTGCTCTGCTGCATATATACATGCATACATACAGACACGCATACTGCTCTGCTGCATACATACATGCATACATACAGACAGACACGCATATTGCTCTGCTGCATACATACATACAGACACGCACACTGCTCTGCTGCATATATACATACATACACGCATACTGCTCTGCTGCATATATACATACATACATACAGACACGCATACTGCTCTGCTGCATATATACATACATACATACAGACACGCATACTGCTCTGCTGCATATATACATACATACATACAGACACGTATACTGCTCTGCTGCATACATACATGCATACATACAGACAGACACGCATATTGCTCTGCTGCATATATATATACAGACAGACACGCATACTACTCTGCTACATATATACATACATACAGACACGTATACTGCTCTGCTGCATACATACATGCATACATACATACAGACACGCATATTGCTCTGCTGCATATATATATACATACATACAGACATGCATACTACTTTGCTACATATATACATACATACATACAGACACGCATACTGCTCTGCTGCATATATACATACATACAGACACGCATACTGTTCTGCTGCATATATGCATACATACAGACACGCATACTGCTCTGCTGCATATATACATACATACAGACACGCATACTGCTCTGCTGCATATATACATACATACAGACACGCATACTGCTCTGCTGCATACATACATACATACAGACACGCATACTGCTCTGCTGCATGCATACATGCATACATACAGACACGCATACTGCTCTGCTGCATATATACATACATACAGACACGCATACTGCTCTGATGCATACATACATACATACAGACACGCATACTGCTCTGCTGCAAATATACATACATACAGACACGCATACTGCTCTGCTGCATATCTACATACATACATACAGACACGCATACTGCTCTGCTGCATATATACATACATACATACAGACACGCATACTGCTCTGCTGCATATATACATGCATACAGACACACATACTGCTCTGCTGCATGCATACATGCATACATACAGACACGCATACTGCTCTGCTGCATATATACATACATACAGACACGCATACTGCTCTGCTGCATACATACATACATACAGACACGCATACTGCTCTGCTGCATATATACATACATACAGACACGCATACTGCTCTGCTGCATATATACATACATACAGACACGCATACTGCTCTGCTGCATACATACATACATATAGACACGCATACTGCTCTGCTGCATGCATACATACATACATACAGACACGCATACTGCTCTGCTACATATATACATACATACAGACACGTATACTGCTCTGCTGCATACATACATGCATACATACATACAGACACGCGTATTGCTCTGCTGCATATATATATACATACATACAGACATGCATACTACTTTGCTACATATATACATACATACATACAGACACGCATACTGCTCTGCTGCATATATACATACATACAGACACGCATACTGCTCTGCTGCATATATACATACATACAGACACGCATACTGCTCTGCTGCATATATACATACATACAGACACGCATACTGCTCTGCTGCATATATACATACATACAGACACGCATACTGCTCTGCTGCATATATACATACAGACACGCATACTGCTCTGCTGCATATATACATACATACATACAGACACGCATACTGCTCTGCTGCATACATACATACATATAGACACGCATACTGCTCTGCTGCATATATACATACATACAGACACGCATACTGCTCTGCTGCATATATACATACATACAGACACGCATACTGCTCTGCTGCATATATACATACATACAGACACGCATACTGCTCTGCTGCATATATACATACAGACACGCATACTGCTCTGCTGCATATATACATACATACATACAGACACGCATACTGCTCTGCTGCATATATACATACATACATACAGACACGCATACTGCTCTGCTGCATATATACATGCATACAGACACGCATACTGCTCTGCTGCATGCATACATGCATACATACAGACACGCATACTGCTCTGCTGCATATATACATACATACAGACACGCATACTGCTCTGCTGCATATATACATACATACATACAGACACGCATACTGCTCTGCTGCATATATACATACATACAGACACGCATACTGCTCTGCTGCATATATACATACATACAGACACGCATACTGCTCTGCTGCATATATACATACATACATACAGACACGCATACTGCTCTGCTGCATATATACATGCATACAGACACGCATACTGCTCTACTGCATGCATACATGCATACATACAGACACGCATACTGCTCTGCTGCATATATACATACATACAGACACGCATACTGCTCTGCTGCATACATACATACATACAGACACGCATACTGCTCTGCTGCATATATACATACATACAGACACGCATACTGCTCTGCTGCATATATACATACATACAGACACGCATACTGCTCTGCTGCATACATACATACATATAGACACGCATACTGCTCTGCTGCATGCATACATACATACATACAGACACGCATACTGCTCTGCTGCATACATACATACATATAGACACGCATACTGCTCTGCTGCATGCATACATACATACAGACACGCATACTGCTCTGCTGCATATATACATACATACAGACACGCATACTGCTCTGCTGCATACATACATACATACAGACACGCATACTGCTCTGCTGCATATATACATACATACAGACACGCATACTGCTCTGCTGCATACATACATACATATAGACACGCATACTGCTCTGCTGCATGCATACATACAAACACACACCTTGCTCTGCGGGGCCCACACACGCGGCTCCGGGGGCCACACACACGGCTCTGCGGGGCCCACACACGCACGGAGGGACAGGGAGGGGCGGGGAGGGAGTGATGTCCCACATACTGATCAGGTCACAGTGCAGATGGGGCTCACACAGCGCTGGAGGGAAGCGATGTGCTGGGGGTTGCTGGCTGGCACTGTGACTCCTTCATCTGTGCGACCGAGCAGGACGCCGGGCGGTAGCTCCGCCCACAGATGATGCTCAATGCAGGAGAACACAGTGGCCTTAAAGGGCCGGCAGGCACAGTTTCCAGTGCCAAGGACTGCTGCCCCCGGGTTGACCGCAGGTAAGCCGAGCGGGACCGTCTGTGTGTGTGTGTGTGTGTGTGTGTGTGTGTGTGTACGTGTGTACATGCCGCGGGCAGGAGGGGGTGGAGTGAGCTGAGCGGGGAAGTGTGGGCTTCCTGCACGTAACTAGGGTAAACATCGGGTTACTAACCAAAGCGCTTTGGTTGGATACCCGATGTTTATCTTGGTTACCAGCTTCTGGCAGGCTGCCAGCCATGGCTCCTGCACACTGTAGCTGTAAAAAGCCCTGCTTTTTGCTGCTAGAACTGTTCTCGAACTTATCTAGAACTATCGAGCTTTTGCAAAAAGCTCGAGTTCTAGTTCGATCTCGAACAGCCCCCAAAATCACTCGAGCCTAGAACTGGAGAACCTCGAACCTCGAACCGCGCTCAACTCTACTCCTGAGTACGCAGATACCTCATATGTGGTGGAAAGTAATTGTTTGGGCGCATGGCGGGGTTCAGAAGAGAAGGAGCGCCATTTGACAGCAAAATTGGTTGGAATCATTAGCGGACGCCATGTCACGTTTGGAGACCCCCTATGGTGCCTAAACAGTGGAGCTTCCCCACAAGTGACACCATTTTGGAAACTAGAGCCCTCAAATAATTTTTCTAGATGTTTGGTGAGCACTTTGAACACCTGGGGGCTTCACAGAAGTTTATAGCGTTGAGCCATGAAAAGAAATTTTTTTTTTTTACCACAAAACGGTTGCTTCAACTAGGTAGCTTTTTTTTTCACAAGGGTAACAGGAAAAAATGCACCATAAAACGTATTGTGCAATTTCTCCTGAGTACGTAGATACCTCATATGTGGTGGAAAGTAATTGTTTGAGCGCATGGCGGGGCTCAGAAGAGAAGGAGCGCCATTTGACTTTTCAAACGCACAGACGCAGTGCACTGATCGGCCGCTGCAGGACGCACGGTCGGATGCGATAAAAAAAAGCGTCGGGGATACGTAAAAAAAAAAGTCATGCCAAAAATTGACCATGGATGCAGATACGTTATGTGCATCCCTGATCAGCGCTTGGCGGGATGCACGGACGGATGCGATACAAAAAGCGTCGTGAATACGGAAAAAAGTCACGCCAAAAATTGACCATGGATGCCGATCCGTTATGTGCATCCCTGATCAGCGCTTGGCGGGACGCACGGACGGATGCGATACAAAAAGCGTCGGGAATACGGAAAAAAGTCACGCCAAAAATTGACCATGGATGCCGATCCGTTATGTGCATCCCTGATCAGCGCTTGGCGGGACGCACGGACGGATGCGATACAAAAAGCGTCGGGAATACGGAAAAAAGTCACGCCAAAAATTGACCATGGATGCCGATCCGTTATGTGCATCCCTGATCAGCGCTTGGCGGGACGCACGGACGGATGCAATACAAAAAGCGTCGGGGATACGGAAAAAAGTCACGCCAAAAATTGACCATGGATGCAGATACGTTATGTGCATCCCTGATCAGCGCTTGGCGGGATGCACGGACAGATGCGATACAAAAAGCGTCGTGAATACGGAAAAAAGTCACGCCAAAAATTGACCATGGATGCCGATCCGTTATGTGCATCCCTGATCAGCGCTTGGCGGGACGCACGGACAGATGTGATACAAAAAGCGTCGGGGATACGGAAAAAAAAGTCACGCCAAAAATTGAGCAGGGATGCCGATCCGTTATCAGCATCCCTGATCAGCGCTTGGCGGGACACACGGATGGATGCGATACAAAAAGCGTCGGGGATACGGAAAAAAAAGTCACGCCAAAAATTGAGCAGGGATGCCGATCCGTTATCTGCATCCCTGATCAGCGCTTGGCGGGATGCACGGACGGATGAGGTGTAAAAATGGACAGGGGATACGGAAAAAAAAAAAAAAAGTTATACTCACAGTACCCAGAGGACTAGCAGGAGGATCACTGACCAGAAGAGCTGCAGAGGAACAGATGGCAGAGAGATGGACAGCTTTACAGGAGCAGCAGGCAGATCAGCAGAATGCCCAGGAAGGACCCAGCGATGGACGCAGATGTGATCAGGCCGGTGAAGACAGGTAAGAGGACGTCGGGGGAGAGCAGAGGGGGAGAGGGGGGGTTGAGAGCAGAGGGGGGGTTGAGAGCAGAGGGGGTTGAGAGCAGAGGGGGAGGGGGGAGAGCAGAGGGGGAGACCAGAGAGGGAGCTGCAGAAGCAGAATAAAGATAATGGGGGAGGCAGTCAGATCGCGGGGGGAGCAGATCGGGATGTCGGGGGGGGGTTGGGGGGAGCAGATTGCGGGGGGGGCACGGCAGGGGCTATCACAGCAGCGCGCAGGGGCACCACGGGAGCGCGCACGGGCTGCAAAGTGAGCACAGTACTCACGTGCAGCAGCAGCAGCGGTGACCTCAGCGACGACGGCGGTGGCGGCGGCAGCAGCAGCGGTGGCGTGGTACCACAAGTACCAGCCACTGCACGCTGCAGCCATGTTGGGGGAGGGCTCGCAGGCCAGCACAGGCCTAGGGAGGGCGGCCACCGGCAGATCAGACCGCCCCACTGCACACTGATTGGAGCGATTGCGCGTCATAGCACGATCGCTCCAATCAGTGCTGCAGGGGCTGGGGGCGGCATGTTTGAGGTCCACCTATGATATGCTGCAGCAGCTGCGGCATCTCATAGCTGGATCTCACAGGATCGCACTAATTCGGGCATTATTTTTGCCGAAATTAGTGCGATCGATGTGGTTGGCGGTTCAGATTTGAACAGCCAATCACATCGATCGTCGATAGGGGGTGGCGATGCCGCCCCCCCTGGGGTCAAGCAAAGGTCCCCTGCTGTAAGAAACAGCAGGGGACATCATTTGAAAGCCGTTGCTATGGCCACGGCAATCAAATGAAGTTTAGGCCGTAAAATTACGTCCCTGGTCGTTAAGTCACGTTATAATAGGACGTAATTTTACGGTCCGCGGTCGTGAAGGGGTTAATGGTGTCTATTGTTGACACTTTTTTATACTCTTTTCTGCTGTACTACCTTTTAAAGACAACAATTTTTTTTTTAAAAAAACAATAAAATTTATATATTTCTATTTATTTGTTTGTGTTTCTTTCTGGGTAGTATTTTAGGTTTATATAATGGCTTAGTTATAATGAGTTTGAGTTGGCAATGCAGGCAGACGTGCTGCAAATATCTTTGCACTAATGGGACTATACAGAAGTCCAATAGCCACGTTTAGGATGCCACTAAGTTCACTCAGTGTTTGCTAGTATAATGGCTTAGTAACAATGAGTTGGAGTGTGCAAAGGGCAGGAGGGTACAGTGGCAGGGTTGTGGGTGTCTGGGTAGAGGAAAGGAAGCCTGCCTTTCTATCCCTCCTAATGGGGAAATGCAGCGAGGAAATCCCTGACCTTAGCTACACAGACGCTGTCATCTTGTGTAGCTGTTAAACTCTGTTTTAAACTCTGTCACCTATGGCTCTGACCCTGCCGGTATGAGCCCTTAAAAGGACTGATAGAAAGTGCTATCCCTAAGCTGTCCAGCGCTGTGTATGGAGCGTATACAGCAGTGTCGGCGATAGGAGCTGTGCCAGTGATGTCTGACACCAAGGACGCAGAAGGCAGATAATGGCGTGCTGGAGGAAAATGTCCGGTTTTATAATGCAGGGACATGTGACATGGACATCCCATCACACATGCCGTTGCTTCTCTGGCTAAAAGTCCACTTAGCTGTGTGTGTGTCTGGGATTGGCTGACATGCTGGCCCGCCCCACTACACGCGCGCGCTTAGGAAAGGAAGACAAGGAAAAAAAAAAAAATGGCGATCGCCATTATACATACAGTAGTGATCTGAATGCGTTGTTCCCGCACACTATACACTGAAATGTCATAATAGTGTGAGTCACAGAGTGACTTACACTATTACAGCGGAAACCAGCTGGGAATTAGCTGGTTTTTTTTGCTGCTAGAATCGTTCTCGAATGTATCTAGAACTATCGAGCTTTAGCTAAAAAGCTCGAGTTCTAGTTCGATCTAGAACAGCCCCCAAAATCACTCAAGCCGCGAACTGAAGAACCTCGAACTGCGAACCGCGCTCAACTCTATCCAGGACACAGGAGCAGATGCCCCTGAGCCTGCAACTGTCATTGCACATTTGCAATCACCAACAGCAACCATGTCCCCTTCCTCGTCCCAGTGCAGCGCAGTGTTCAGCTGTCATTACCACAGGCCTTGAACGCAAGTGGAAATATGCAGCCACCCACCCACAGGCCCAAATTTTTAGACTTCTTGCTCTGGATGTGTTGACATATAGGCTTTTAGACACATGCCCATAACATCACCCACACCCTGACCAATGCAATTACTGTAAAGTTCCACCTAAGCACTAACACGTGGAAAAGTACTTGTGGCCAGCGATGCAATATTTTCTTGACTGCACACCGGTTGAACCTTGTGGAGGCTGGGACTGAGTCGGACACTGACACTACACATGTGCTACCGACACCTAAAATTCTGGGCTTTAGTGCCATCAAGGTTCCCCCTACCTTATGCACCAATTCTTTCACTACCCACGTCTTCCTCCTCATCCTCCATCTCCGAATTGTTGTCCCTATCCATGCAAGTTGGAATCTGTTCATAGGCTCTATCTCATATTAAACTCTATACTACTTTGTGTTGCACATTGTTAACAGTCTATAATACATATATATAGTTTAAGCCACTTATACTACAGGATATTTTCTGGGGGGATATTTTGTGGCTCTCTTTTTTTAGAGTGGACTATATGTTTATAAATAATAAACTATTCTTTTCTACATATTTATTCCTATTTAAGCAATTGAATTTTAAGCTAGGTCTTGAACCAAGTGTATAGTCTTCTTCACCAAGGTCAGAATCCTATTAAAATTACCCTAAAATGTTGTCAGAGTCCCTTCTCTACTTCTCTTGCTGTGTTTATTGCAATCACTCCTTCAAATTTAATCAAGGCCTTCTATGAGTGCATAGGCGTTACAGAGTAGGAGTCAGAATCTTGTTAAAATTTAAAAAAGACGTATTCAGACACTATTCTCTATGTGTTCTCCAGGGTGTATTGGAGTCTCAACTTCAAATTTTTGGTACCCTTTATTTCATAGATTCTATGAGCATAGGATTTCTTCTACTTAACAACTTTAGCAGAATGTGTATAAGGTCTTCCTTTAAGTCTGATAAAGGGTGTATCGAAGTGCCTCTTCTAATTTTTGGGAGTTCTTGCGTTGTTTGCATAGGCTTTGTGAGTTTTAGAGTTCTTGCTTCAGAAATTATACAGAACATTACTGACTATGTCACACACACTACTTGCCCAGATAAGGTAGTAAAATGTTAAAATTACATGTGAATTTTATTGTGTGAACATAGCCTAAGAGAAGGAAGCAGCGTTTTATTATTCCTCTTTTTTAATTTGGCTTATATACATGTCATTATACAGGAGAGGATGTTTCCTCACATTTTTTCTTGTAAAATCTATTTTATCTTTAGTTTTGTATATTTTATTGTCACTCATTAAAGTGACATTTTCCTAGCATCAACTTGGGAGTCAGCGATATATCCATGTGTCTTCCCCATGCTGTTGCCATTACTTTTGAGCACTTCTTCCATCCATTTCAGAGATTTTACTGCCCGATCCAGAACTCCTGGAAGAGTCTTCTGGAAATATGTTTGTGTTTCCCATTGACTTCCATTATACTCATTACGCGACTAATAATTACAATAACAACCAAAAGGGTAACAATGTTTGAACTTTTTACTCCACTACAGCTATGGGTGTGAGACTACATTTATTTCATAGACAATGATCTTGACTATTGCATAAATAAATTTGACTTGCCACTATATAGCATATGATTACTTATGCAGATTTTTGTCAAGGCACTGCATTGTTACAGTTTTGCTCCAGAAAACCTAATTTTTAATTTTCATAATATTATTCGTATTTTATAAATTCACCTTTGGCTTTCAACACTGCCTGAATCCTTCTGGCCATGCTCTAAATCAGAATCAAGCATTAAAACTGTTCACAGGTCTCTTCACACAGTCCCAATGTGGGTGCATACTGGCTGACTGATTTGGGTATGTATACAGTCTTTTCTTCAATTCCATCCACAAGTGTTCAACTGGGTTGTGATTTGGGGACTGTGGGGGCCAATTCAGCACCTCTATTTCATTATCACTGAACTATTTGTTCTTCAATCTCAACATATGCTGGGGTGGTTGTCCTGCAGCAACACTATGTCATACTTTTCATACCAATAATACTTGAGTATACAAAGTAACTCATCTTGTGGGAGACTTACATATACCTCAAAAATGAAACCACAGTCAATCCTGGTCGTTTATTCAATGCCTTTGGCTGGGATACAACCCCATATCATCAGGCTTCCTCTATTGAACTTGACAGTAACTTCAATTTCTCGATCTGTTAGCCTCTATTTCCCTTCTTTCTTCTGGATTAATTTAAACCCATAAAAGCCTAGTCAATTGACTTTTGTCTCATTTTTTCAAATCACCCATTTCCAATTTTCTACTGTCTATATCTCGTACTTTTTTGCAAATTTGAGCTCACGCTTTTTATGATGATATTGAAATTGAGGCTTCTTCACCTATCTTTGGGCCACCATTCCAGACTTGTGTAATATACATTGCACAGTGCTTGCATAGATGTCTGAGATGTCACTATTAAGAAGCATATGATCCCCCTCTACTGCGGTATTTGTCACACCAAAACTGATAGACCTACTGTTAAGCTGACTGCGATGTTTTGTGTGGCGCCCCTGACCCAGTCAGACACCACTGAGTACTGCACCCATGCTGGGACAGTACTTCCAGGTAATCCTAAAGGCCAAAATGAGGTGTGTATGCACAGACACATAGCAACCAATTTCCCAACACCATTAGATGGGACACTTAAGCAGTCCCTGGAGGGGTCTGGCCTTCAATTCTTGTCAAGGGGTGTAGTGGTGGCCTGGGAGCTAAAGTGCAGAGGCTGAAAGGAAAGGAGTGGAGCAAGCCAGTCTGGTAATGGTGAGCGGCGGCTGCTAGGAGACACAGACGCGCGCTCACACTAGTCAGATCTTGCGCGGTGTAGTGACAGTTAGTGGGGGAGAAGGGTCATTGAGTGAGGACACTGAAAAGGTGCTCCTGATGAATAAGCACGTACGGGGAACAGGTCCCTAGAGTAGACTCAAGTTTAAGTATCTGCTAAACCTGCCGGTGAGGGGAACTACAAGAACCTCACCAACCACACAGAGTCTGAGCCTCAGCAGCAACGCAGGGACACATAAGGGGACAAAGCTTGAAGCTGTCTCACCTGGTCCACGCTGCTGGCAAACGGTCCAAAAAGGGGAGAAAAGGTAGTAGCGACTCCCTGGATAGACCCCACAGTATTTCCAGTCAGGGGTTATCCAAAAACAGAAGTGCTAGGAAGGCGAGCTAAGTGTCACCCTCAGACTGGCTTGAAGGATACCTGGTTTCACTTGGTTTATTGAATCATCGCCCGGGTTACCTCATAATAACATCAACAGTGAGAAATAAGCAGTTAAAAAGACATACTGGACTGAAACTGAATTATTCTGGGACCTGATGTTCTACACACCCGAGTTCCAGGGACCAGCCTCACTCATGGGAGGCCACACCATCTGACTGCAGACCCCATCAACCCTAGACGCTCGTTAAATTTGCAGTGGCGGTCACCCATATCCCTGATCACAAACCGTGAGTGGCGTCACGACACATATATACAAAACCAACCTGTTGCCATTTACAAAAGAAGACCCTGAAGCTGGAGCGACATCCCTGGGGCGACACATCTTCTCTTTTGGCGTCACGAATAGGATCGTGGACTAGACCCATTCAGATGGGTGACAATGTGCCTCGGTGGTCTGATTGAAACATTTGACCTGTCGCCATTTTGTGCCACCCCTGAAAGTGCATCATCATCAAGCTGCAGTGCGCACAGAAGAAGTAACTGCCCACGGAGAGGAGTGTCCGTCCCAGGATCCCCAGAGCGCTCTGACCCCGCAAGAAGAGGAGATGACCTGCAAAGGAAGACAGGAAGTGCCCAGATTGGAGCAAGGAAGCGGAACTCTGAGTGAAGATGGACACCGTGAGTACTACCGCAGCCCAAGCGACGCCTGGCCCCAGCGCGGTGAGCGCAGAGGCGCCTAGCTCCGGTGCGGCGGCCGCAACCGCGCCAGTTGAAATCTCCCCAATCATGCCGATCTCCTTACCGTACGTCCCAGGGGAGACCTGGCTGCCCCAATATGCTGGCAAGGCGGACACCCTGACCGGATTTAAAAAGAAGATCAGCACCTGCTGGACATATACGCAATGACCGTCAAGCAAAGGGCTGCAATGGTGCTGGGGCAACTGACTGGAGCAGCAGAACTAGAGGCTGAGGCCTGGACCAGTGCTGACCGGGACTCTGTAGACACCAGTTTTATCAAATTGAAAGCTGCCTTCGAAAACCGCAGAGAGGCAGAGCTGAGAATGGGCTACTATAAATGCCGCCAGAGGCCCTAAGATAACATTAGAGACTATGACCTCAGGTTGCAAGCCGCACTACAGGCTCTCAAGCTTGTTGCCCCTGTCAGTGATCAGGAGGGGAACAGGATGGTGACAGAACAATTCTTGCAGGGCCTGCACTCCTCTGAGGATAGAAAGCAGATGAGGCTGTGGTCCCTGGAATACAGTGATGTAGACTTTGCCATTCTGAAAGACAGGGCCGTAAAAGCACTCAAGCCCCCCATCGAGACGGACCCCATCCAACCAGCATGGTCCGCCAGCACCCCGACTGCTGGAGAAGAATCCTCCTCGCAGGCCCTGGTATCAGCAAAAGGACCCATAACCTCAGCCGAAACCTCAGGTACCCTGTCCTCCCAGGTGCAACAGCTCAGCAAGGACGTCTCCCGGATCCTGAGCGCAATGCAACTCCCACCAGAATCCAAAGCTCCTCACAGGATCCTGCTAGCTGACAGTCCAGAAGACGGGATGAGGGATGGGATGAGGGAGAAGAGGTCCCTCATCCCAAGGGAGGAGCAGTGATCGTTATGACTTGTCCGAGAAACCCATCTGCCGCTGTTGCAAGGAAGCAGGTCACTATGCGAGAGTCTGTTCTTTAAACGAGCTAAACCTGAGGCCAAGGGCCAGCCCCCAGGATTAAGAAAACCTGGCCCAGCTGACTGCCGTGACCAGTACATGGGTGGACGACCGGTCCTGTCCATCTCCCTGGACGGGATCCTAACCCTAGCATTATTGGACACCGGCTCTCAGGTAACGACGATCCCGTATGTCCTTTATCGCAGGTTTTGGTTGGACGATGGCATCTGCTGACTGGACCCTGACCTTACCATCTATGCAGCTCATGGACAACCTGTAGACCAGATTGGGGTCAAATAGGTAACCATAAAGGTGGGGAGGCAAGAAATGAAGGGACAAGGACTAATTGTTGTGGATAATGATGTTAAGGAAAGGAATGCACAAATGATTGTAGGCACTAATGTAATTGAGAATTGCCTAGGAGAAGTGTTGTTGTTGCTTCACCAGATTGCTGAGGGTGTTGAGGGTGGATAACGGAGAGCCCTGCAAAAAGAGATCCAAATCATCCTGCAGAAGCAACAGGTAAACCAGACTGTCGTTGAAATTGGTAGTGTACGGGTGATAGATGCCAATCCCATTGTGATACCCCCACGAAGTGAGATGATGATGTGGTGCAGGGCAGCGGTAGGTCTCAGAGGACAGGATTACCAGGCTGTAGTAGAACCCACTCATTCAGAACACTGGCCCACGATCCTGACAGCCAGAGGGGTAGTTGACGTACACAAGGGAAGGGTACCCGTACGAGTGCTGAACTGTGGGGAGGAGGAAGCTAGACTACCAAGATACGCTACCATTTCCAAACTGTTTACCTGGCCAAACAGCTCTATACAGCCCGTAGGCCCCCTGACGCAAGCTGACTCAAAAGAGGACGAGGCCTCCCAAAAACAATTAGAGGACTGGTGCCAAAAACTCTATGTGGGGACTGACTCTACCCCCACCTACCAAAAACAAGGAATCCATCGGGTCATACAGGAGTACGAGCAAGTTTTCAGTAAAAATCCACTAGACTTTGGGAGAATCAAAGGGGTGCAACATCACATACCCACAGGTAGTCATCCTCCCATTAAGGAAAGACATAGGCCTATACCACCAGCCCATTACCAGTGCACCAAAGATATACTGAAGGACATGAAAGAGGCAGGAGTCATTAGGGACAGTTGCAGTCCTTTCGCAGCTCCCCTAGTCCTGGTGAAAAAGAAGGATGGCACAATGAGAATGTGTGTGGACTATAGACGGATAAACCAGATAAAACACAAGGATGCCTACCCTTTGCCATGGATAGAAGAATCCCTCGCTGCTCTAAAGGCCTCTAACTATTTTTCTACCTTAGATCTCACTAGTGGCTACTGGCAAGTCTCTGTAGCAGAAGAAGATCGGGAGAAGACGTCCTTCACCACCCCCATGGGCCTCTGTAAGTTCAACAGCATGCCATTTGGACTTTGTAACACTCCCGGGACCTTCCAGAGGCTGATGGAGTTCTGCCTGGGACACCTTAACTTTGAGACCATTCTGCTCTACCTGGATGACGTCATCATGTACTCCAAGACCTATGAGGACCACTTGAAACACCTGGCTTAAGTCTTTGAAGCACTATCCCGATATGGGATGAAGCTGAAGCCATCCAAGTGCCATTTACTAAAGCCAAAAGTCCAATACCTAGGTCATGTGGTCAGTGCGGAAGGAGTAGCACCGGACCCAGAGAAGGTCACAGTCATCCAGAGCTGGCCCAGACCCACCACCATCCGGAAGGTACGTCAGTTCCTTGGCCTGGTAGGCTACTACAGGAGGTTCATTAAGGGCTATACGAAGATGGTGGCGCCTTTGCAAGAGCTCCTGGTAGGCCAAGCAAAGAAGGGAAAGACCTCTGGACCACCGTTCAACTGGGGAGAAGCAGGTGAACACTCCTTCAGACAAATGAAAGGGGCCCTGACAGGTGAAGAGATTCTAGCCTACCCAGACTACAATCTACCATTTTTGCTGCACACAGATGCCAGTAAAGTTGGGTTGGGAGCAGTGCTTTCACAGGTGCAGAAAGGCAAAGAACGTGTGATCGCTTACGCCAGCAGGAAGCTCCGGCCTACTGAAAGAAACCCAGAAAACTATAGCTCATTTAAGTTAGAGTTTATGGCCATGGTTTGGGCTATCACAGAGCGATTCAAGCACTACCTGGCAGCCACCAAATTCACCGTCTTCACAGACAACAACCCCCTAACACACCTGGACAATGCTAAATTGGGTGCCATGTACAATGTTGGGTAGCCCGGCTAGCAAACTATGATTTCACTATCAAGTACTGCGCCGGTCACAAGAATGGCAACGCAGATGCTCTGTCAAGGATGCCCCACCTAGCAGACGATGGTGAAGATGTGGATGATCTTGAAGAGATCGAGCTGCCAGCATTCCATCACCGTGGAGCCAACCAGTGCCAGGAGTCACACACCAGCCACCAAGAGGCGATCCTGAATCCGCTACCTCACTACAACTGGAGGGAGACTCAAGAGAATGATCCAGCGGTTGGCTTGGTGAAGAAACTGATCATTCAACCTGGCACCAGCCTTGATTCAGAAGCCCCGCCTGGGGCACAGCACTTGTGGAGAGAAAGGGGTCAATTGTAGTGATGAGCGAGTACTAAAAAGCTCGGGTGCTCGAAGCTCGGGCCGAGCCTCCCAAGATACTCGTGTACTCGGCCCGAGCACCGAGCCCAATGTTATCCTATGGGAGACCCGAGTATTTTTGTGAAATGACCACCGGCAGCATGTAGAAACCCTAAAAATGGCACAAAAGTCTCCGAAGAGTGCTCAAATGACATGGCAACAGCATGGGGAAGACCCCTTGAAGCATTTATCACTCAAAAGTCACAGCTGTGAACAATTTTGTCCGCGTTTTACGCCATTTTTACGGACTCACCAGAAAACCTTCCAAAATGACACCAAAATGATTTTTCATGGCGGAAATGTTAAGGGCACATACCCAATAGTGAGATAGAGCTAATGTATGTTACTTTTTGAGATCAATACATGAAAGATTTTACGTAAAACATTGTGTGGCACTCCGATGTCCCTGAGAAGAGACGTACATAAAGGCCTCTGAGTCTAATGTGCCCATTTTGAGGAACTGAGTCTTTGTAGTATTTTCCTTTGCCAGGGCAGTCCAAAATTGTGAGGTTCACCAATGCCCCTGCATACAGACGTGCATGATGGCCTGTAAACCTGAAGTGCCCATTGGAAGGAAGTGGGTCTATTGTAGTATAGCCCTTAGGCAGGGCAGCCAAAAATTGGGAGGCTCCACGTTGTCCCTGGATAGAGACGTGCATGAGGGCCTGTAAACCTGAAGTGCCCATTGGAAGGAAGTGGGTCTTTTGTAGTATAGCCCTTTGGCAGGGCAGCCAAAAATTGGGAGGCTCCACGTTGTCCCTGGATAGAGACGTGCATGAGGGCCTCAAAACATTAAGTGTCCATTGTCAGGAAGTGGGTGTATTATAGTATAGCCCTTAGGCAGGGCAGCCAAAAATTGGGAGGCTCCACGTTGTCCCTGGATAGAGACGTGCATGAGGGCCTGTAAACCTGAAGTGCCCATTGGAAGGAAGTGGGTCTTTTGTAGTATAGCCCTTTGGCAGGGCAGCCAAAAATTGGGAGGCTCCACGTTGTCCCTGGATAGAGACGTGCATGAGGGCCTCAAAACATTAAGTGTCCATTGTCAGGAAGTGGGTCTTTTGTAGTATAGCCCTTTGGCAGGGCAGCCAAAAATTGGGAGGCTCCACGTTGTCCCTGGATAGAGACGTGCATGAGGGCCTCAAAACATTAAGTGTCCATTGTCAGGAAGTGGGTGTATTATAGCATAGCCCTTTGGCAGGGCAGCCAAAAATTGGGAGGCTCCACGTTGTCCCTCCATAGAGACGTGCATGAGGGCCTCAAAACATTGTTCCCATTGCAAAGGAGCGGGTCTCCTGTCGTTGTAATGTCCATTCTGCAAAGAATGGGCGAAAAAATTTACCACTGGGGGTATACCTGAAACAAAGGCCTAACTCTTGTAACAGTCATCATGGTGGCGCATGAGGAGAAGGAGGAGCAGTCCAGCGATTATCCAAAGTCCAGAAGTGTGTACCCATGGGTGACTGGAGGTACATGGCAAATTCCCGTTACAAACTTTAAATTCCGCTCTCATTTGCTGGTGGTGTGGTGAAGTCTGGCCCAATCCAACCCTTGTTCATCTTGATCAGAGTCAGCCTGTCAGCATTTTCAGTTGACAGGCGGGTGCGTTTATCTGTAATGATTCCACCTGCGGCACTAAAAACACGCTCTGACAAAACGCTAGCGGCAGGGCAGGCCAGGACTTCCAAGGCGTAGAGAGCCAATTCATGCCACGTGTCCACCTTGGATACCCAATAATTGTAAGGCACAAAGGAATGTCGGAGTACAGTTGTTCGATCTGCAAGGTACTTCTTGAGCATCTGGGCAAACTTAGGATTTCTTGTGGCACTACCCCGCACCTCAGGGGCTGTGGTACGTGAGGGGCTGAGAAAACTGTCCCACATCTTAAAGACTGTTCCCCTACCTCTGGCGGATTGGACTTGTGCCTCTCTCGGCTGTACGCCTTGGTTGTCCACTGATTCCTGACCTATGCCGCTAGCGTTTTGTGAGGGGAATGCTTTGCCTACTTCCGTGACTATGGCCTTCCGGAACTGCTGCATTTTGGTTGACCTCTCCGCCTCGGGAATAAGAGACATAAAGTTCTCCTTGTAGCGTGGGTCTAACAGTGTTACCAACCAGTAATGATTGTCGGCCAAGATGTTCTTAACGCGAGGGTCACGAGACAGGCAGCTTACCATAAAGTCAGCCATGTGCGCCAGACTCTTAACAGCCAGGACTTCAGTAGCCTGACCAACACGTTGACTGAACATGCTGTCCTCCTCCTCCTCCTCCTCCTCCTCCTCCTCCTCATCTACCCTGTCCTCTGGGCAGCCACGCTGAACCGAGGATATGACTGGTGTGCATGTGATATCCTCAATTTGGCCGGAGATTTGCTCCATGTCTTCATCCTCCTCCTCGTCATAGTCCTCCACTGCACGTTGTGATGAGACGAGGCTGGGCTGTGTGTTATCACCCACACCCACTACTGTTTCTTGCTGCAACTCATCGCGCTCCGCCTGCAATGCATCATGTTTGGTTTTGAGCAGAGACCGTTTTAGAAGGCAGAGTAGCGGTATGGTGACGCTAATAATGGCGTCATCACCACTCACCATCTTGGTGGAGTCCTCAAAGTTTTGGAGGATGGTACATAGGTCGGACATCCATCTCCACTCCTCAGGTGTTATGTGTGGAGTTTGACCCATTTCCCGACGGTTTAGGTGATGCAGGTACTGAACAACTGCCCTCTTCTGCTCACATATCCTGACCAACATGTGCAGAGTTGAATTCCAACGCGTGGGGACATCACACACCAGTCTGTGAGCCGGAAGATGCAAACTGCGCTGAAAGCCGGCAAGGCCGGCTGAAGCAGTAGGTGACTTTCGAAAATGTGCAGACAGGCGGCGAACTTTTACCAGCAGATCAGACAGCTCTGGGTATGACTTTAGAAACCGCTGAACCACGAGGTTGAGCACATGGGCCACGCATGGAACATGTGTCAGCTGGCCTCGCCTCAAAGCCGCCACCAGGTTCCGGCCATTGTCACACACGACCTTTCCTGGCTTTAGGTTCAGAGGTGTGAGCCAGTGATCTGCCTGCTGTTTCAGAGCTGTCCACAGCTCTTCTGCATTGTGGGGTTTGTCACCTATGCAGATTAGCTTCAGCACAGCCTGTTGCCGCTTCGCCGAGGCAGTGCTGCAGTGCTTCCAGCTTGGGACTGGTGTGGAGGGTACAGTGAATGAGGATGCGCAGGAGGAGGAGGAGGCTGAAGAGCATGACATTCCGGAGCTGTAGAGTGTGGGTGAAACACTGACTGAGGTAGGGCCTGCAAACCTTGGTGTGGGAAGGACGTGTTCCGTCCCTCGCTCAGACTGGGTCCCAGCTTCCACAATATTAACCCAGTGTGCCGTCAACGAGATGTAGCGGCCTTGCCCACAAGCACTTGTCCACGTGTCTGTGGTTAGGTGGACTTTGGGTGAAACAGCGTTGTTCAGGGCACGTGTGATGTTTTGTGACACGTGGTTATGCAACGCGGGGACGGCACACCGGGAGAAATTGTGGCGGCTGGGGACCGAGTAACGTGGGACAGCTGCCGCCATCAGGTCGCGGAATGCTTCTGTCTCCACCAGCCTAAAATGCAACATTTCCAGCGCAAGCAGTCGCGAAATGTTAGCATTTAGAACTGTGGCATGTGGGGTGTTGGCAGTGTATTTGCGCCTGCGTTCAAAGGTTTGCTGAATGGATAACTGAACGCTGCGCTGGGAGAAGGACGTGCTTGATGATGGTGTTATTTCTGCATAGGCAACTGCAGGTGCAGGAGTGGAGGAGGCTTGTTCGCAGGCAGCATGGACAGGGGATTGGCTCGCATGCACAACCAGCGAAGACGTAGCAGTGACATTAGCAAGCACTGCTCCTCGACTCTGTTGTACTTCCCACAAAGTCGGGTGCTTGGCTGACATGTGCCTGATCATGCTGGTGGTGGTCAGGCTGCTAGTTTTGGTACCCCTGCTGATGCTGGCACGGCAGGTGTTGCAAATGGCCTTTTTAGAATCATCTGGATCCAACTTAAAAAACTGCCAGACTCGGGAAGACCTAACATTTGTACAGGCACCTTGTGTCATGTTGTTGTTCCGGGGAACGGTTGCCTGACTTCTGCCTGGAGCCACCACCCTGCTTCTTACTGCCTGTTGGGATGCTACGCCTCCCTCCCCCTGTGCACTGCTGTCCTCGCTCTGCATATCCTCCTGCCAGGTTGGGTCAGTTACTGGATCATCCACCACGTCGTCTTCCTCTTCCGCACCCTGCTCCTCCTCCTGACTTCCTGACAATTGTGTCTCATCATCGTCCACCCCTTGTTGAGACACGTTGCCAACTTCGTGAGAACGTGGCTGCTCAAATATTTGGCCATCTGTACATACGATCTCCTCATGACCCACTTCAACATGAGCTGGCGAGAGGCCAGAATGTGCAAATGGAAACGTGAACAGCTCTTCCGAGTGTCCAAGTGTGGGATCATTAATGTCCGAGGACGTGTACTCAGCCTTGTGGTAGGAAGGAGGATCAGGTTCTGAAATGTGCGGTGCAGTATCACGGCTACTGACACTTGACCGTGTGGAAGACAGAGTGTTTGTGGTGGTGCCAATCTGACTGGAAGCATTATCCGCTATCCAACTAACAACCTGTTGACACTGGTCTTGGTTCAAGAGCGGTGTACTGCTGCGGTCCCCAAGAATTTGGGACAGGACGTGCGAGCGACTAGATGTGGCCCTTTGTTGTGGCAAAATTAGAGCTTGCCCACGACCTCGGCCTCTGCCTGCACCACCATCACGTCCACTTCCTTGTTCCTTGCCAACGCCCTTGCGCATTTTGCAATGCTGTGCTGACGTGTATTCACTAGACTTGGGCGTTATATCAAAGTTTGTGCAAATCGTGCACCTGTACGCTGCCACCGACAGGCACACACGTGCGGTTTTTAAATGCAAGCACGGACGCACTAAAGGCCCCGTCACACCCAGAGATAAATCTTTGGCAGATCTGTGGTTGCAGGGAAATCATGGACATATTGTTCCATTTGTACACAGCCACAAACCTGGCACTGATTGTCCACAATTTCACTGCAACCACAGATCTGCCGCAGATTTATCTGTGTGTGTGACAGGGCCTTTAGAACCTAACAGGTTTTAGGAGCAAAAATTAATGACGAGAACTCTGACACTATCAGCCACTGCTGACTGACGTGTATTATACACTACACTTGTGCGTTATATAATAGTTTGGTAAAAACGCACACAAGTGCACCTGTACGCTGCCACCGACAGGCACACACGTGCGGTTTTTAAATGCAAGCACGGACGCACTAAGAACCTAACACAGGTTTTAGGAGAAAAAATTAATGACGAGAACTCTGACACTATCAGCCACTGCTGACTGACGTGTATTATACACTACACTTGTGCGTTATATAATAGTTTGGTAAAAACGCACACAAGTGCACCTGTACGCTGCCACCGACAGGCACACACGTGCGGTTTTTAAATGCAAGCACGGACGCACTAAGAACCTAACACAGGTTTTAGGAGCAAAAATTAATGACGAGAACTCTGACACTATCAGCCACTGCTGACTGACGTGTATTATACACTACACTTGTGCGTTATATAATAGTTTGGTAAAAACGCACACAAGTGCACCTGTACGCTGCCACCGACAGGCACACACGTGCGGTTTTTAAATGCAAGCACGGACGCACTAAGAACCTAACACAGGTTTTAGGAGAAAAAATTAATGACGAGAACTCTGACACTATCAGCCACTGCTGACTGACGTGTATTATACACTACACTTGTGCGTTATATAATAGTTTGGTAAAAACGTACACAAGTGCACCTGTACGCTGCCACCGACAGGCACACACGTGCGGTTTTTAAATGCAAGCACGGACGCACTAAGAACCTAACAGGTTTTAGGAGAAAAAATTAATGACGAGAACTCTGACACTATCAGCCACTGCTGACTGACGTGTATTATACACTACACTTGTGCGTTATATAATAGTTTGGTAAAAACGCACACAAGTGCACCTGTACGCTGCCACCGACAGGCACACACGTGCGGTTTTTAAATGCAAGCACGGACGCACTAAGAACCTAACACAGGTTTTAGGAGCAAAAATTAATGACGAGAACTCTGACACTATCAGCCACTGCTGACTGACGTGTATTATACACTACACTTGTGCGTTATATAATAGTTTGGTAAAAACGCACACAAGTGCACCTGTATGCTGCCACCGACAGGCACACACGTGCGGTTTTTAAATGCAAGCACGGACGCACTAAGAACCTAACACAGGTTTTAGGAGAAAAAATTAATGACGAGAACTCTGACACTATCAGCCACTGCTGACTGACGTGTATTATACACTACACTTGTGCGTTATATAATAGTTTGGTAAAAACGCACACAAGTGCACCTGTACGCTGCCACTGACAGGCACACACGTGCGGTTTTTAAATGCAAGCACGGACGCACTAAGAACCTAACACAGGTTTTAGGAGCAAAAATTAATGACGAGAACTCTGACACTATCAGCCACTGCTGACTGACGTGTATTATACACTACACTTGTGCGTTATATAATAGTTTGGTAAAAACGCACACAAGTGCACCTGTACGCTGCCACCGACAGGCACACACGTGCGGTTTTTAAATGCAAGCACAGACGCACTAAGAACCTAAGAGGTTTTTAGGAGCGACAATTGCTGAGAAGTCTGACACTATCAGGACTGTTTTAGACTGTGTACACCAGCCCCAGATATGATGAAGGCTGGTATACGGTCACCACTAGGAATGGCTATATACCCTGCCTGCCTGCCTGCCTGCCTGTATACTGCTACAATAGTCCTGACAAGGACTCTTTTGGTCACTAGCCTGTATTCCAACCTGGCTATACCCTGCCTGTATACAGCAACAATAGTCCTGAGAAGGACTCTGCTACTGTACTCCGACCTGGCTATACCCTGCCTGCCTGTATACAACTAGAATAGTCCTGAGAAGGACTTTTGGTCACACTGTTTGCAGCCCTGCTACGGAAATAGCTATAAAGGGCCGCAAACCTTTCCCTGAAGCAGCGACCCTCTCCCTGCACTGACTGTCTGGATAGCTGTGAGCAGAGCACAGCGCGCCCGCCGGTATAAAGGCTCGGTCACGCTGTGCAGGCCGGCCAATCACTGCAATTCCACAACTAACAGGGCTGTGGCATTGCAGTGGTCTGCCAGCCAATCCCTGCATGAGGGCTGGCTCTCAAAAGAGCGCCAACATGCAGGGATGAAGACCACGAGTACAGCACGAGTATCGCGAGATTACTCGGTCCCCGCCGAGTAGACCGAGTACAGTGATACTCGTGCGAGTACCGAGTAGTAACAAGCATGCTCGCTCATCACTAGTCAATTGTTTATCCACCAAGACAAACTCTACAGGAGCATCACCAATCCGAAGATGCATGAGAAGGTGTGGCAGGTGACTGTGCCACAGAAGGATGCTCAGATGGTGCTAGAAGCCTAACACGATGGCGCAGGCCACTTTGGTTGGAAGAAGTTTGAGGCACTCCTCAAGGAGAGATTCTACTGGGTGGGCATGAGAGCTGCCCTTGTGAAGTGGTGTAGAGACTGTGGCCCCTGCAACCTCAGAAGAAAAGACCATAACAGTCAGAGAGCACCGCTCCAGCCGATTTAAACCAAACAACTCCTGGAATTAGTGGCCCTGGACCACGTAAAGCTGGCGCCCAGCAGACAGGGCTACACCTATGCCCTCACCATGGTTGATCATTACTCCAGGTTCCTAATGGTAGTACCAGTCAAGGACTTGACAGGCCAGACTGCAGCCAGAGCTTTCCAAACCCATTTCTGTAGACCACATGGCTACCCGGACCAAGTGCTCACTTACTAGGGCTCGGCCTTTGAAGCTGAAGTGTTCTGGGAGTTTTGTAAACTTTATGGCTGCAAGAAAATCCCTACCACACCCTACCATCCTCAGACCAATGGCATGTGTGAGAAGATGAATCACATTGTTCTCAATCTCCTGAAAACTCTACCACTAGAAGAAAGAGGTCAGTGGCCAGAGAAGCTGCCTGACCTGGTGGACATGTATAACAATATCCCTGTGAATTCCACGAACTGCACACCGGCATATCTGATGAGGGCCAGACCTGGAAGACTGCCAGTGGATCTGGTAATGGGAATTGAGACCCTCGAAGACCCTCTACAAGGTGCCATCTGGGATTCCACCCGACAGGCCCAGTACAAGAGAGTACAAGAGTGTGTGGAGCGAAGCTTGGCCCAGCAGCGGGAGAGACAAGAAAAAACCTACAATCAAAATGCACCTGCTGCTCCTTTGATGCCTAGAGAAGTGGTCCTCAAGAGAAAGAGGAGAAATCACAAACTCGACAACCATTGGGAAGCAGAAACCTACACCGTATTACCGTCGACACTTAGCCATGAGAAGACATGCCTCATCAGCAAAGATGGAGGAAAACGAAAGCTGTGCTTTCCAGAGACCACCTAAAGAGGTGCCCTGAACAGCTAAAAACCCCTGAAGAAGTACCCAACTCTTCGCCAGTCAAAGAACAAAGGGAGAAGATGATCCACACTGTGCTTGGTGATTTCCCTGCAAGTTGGCCTCAATACAATGGAGCCATTGTAATCCCAGAGATCACCTTCCCTCAACCCAGAGAAGAAGTTAGAGGACCAGAAGAACCTGTTCAGAGCCCAGAAGAGCCAGGTGTAGCCGAACCAAAAGACCATACACTGGTATCAGCACCCAGCACATCCATCATTCACACTGCGACACATAAACCAGGTGGGAGGGCACTACCTCAGACAGGTGACGGCATAGTACTGCGTAGGTCATACCACAGCAACCTTGGTCAGCTCCCACTATGGCATAGAAAGAGTATAGTTTAGTTAATAGAAAGAAAAAGTAAAGTTTAAAATGTTTTATTAGTTAAGCAACGTTTAAAAATTGTGTCCGCAAAGACTTTTGCGTGAACTGTTTAAATATTTATTTTATTTAGCACCTGGTTAAGTGCATTCAATCTAAATGGACCATAGGTTATGAACTGGCTATAACCACAAACTCTCGCAGTGTATATAATTACCTCAGTGGTACCAACCCCAGAGTCTGCCTGTTGAGGGGCATGGCTCTGCACCACCAAGGGGGCACGCCTGTTTATGGGGCACGCCTGTTTATGGGGCCTGCTCTCCAACAAAAATGAAGTCGGTACGCCTGTTTATGGGGCCTGCCCTACGCCACCAGGACAAAAAGAACTGTCGCCGGAATGGTCTGCGACGAACCAGGTCAAGACCAGGTCACCAAAAGGACTGGTGATCACTCCGTATACGGGTTTTGGGTTAAAGACTCGTGGGTGGTGGGTGGTGGTGGTATGGTACCTGGTATGTTGACATGTAAATATCTCCCCTGTGTGAGAAAAGTTGTATTTAATTTTCTTGTCTTTGCATCCCAAGGATATGCTGTTGATAACCAAGGAAGAATGTGGCGCCACTGACCCGGTCAGGCACCACTTAGTACTGCACCCATGCTGGGACAGTACTTACAGGTAATTCTAAAGGCCAAAATGAGGTGTGTACGCACAGACACATAGCAACCAGTTCCCCAACACCATTAGATGGGACTCTTGGGCAGTCTCTAGAGGGGTCTGGCCTTCAATTCTTGTCAATGGGTGTAGTGGTGGCCTGGGAGATAAAGTGAAGAGGCTGAAAGGAAAGGAGGGGAGCAAGCCAGTTTGGTAGTGGTGAGCGGCGGTTGCTATGAGACGCAGACGCGTGCTCACACTAATCAGTCCCTGCGCGGTGTAGTGACAGTTAGTGGGGGAGAACGGTCATCGAGTGACTACACTGAAAAGGTGCTCCTGGTGACTAGGCACATACGGGGAACAGGTCCCTAGAGTAGACTCAAGTTAAACTATCTGCTAAACCTGCCAGTGAGGGGAACTACAAGAACCTCACCAACCACATAGAGTCCGAGCCTCAGCAGCAACGCAGGGACCCATAAGGGGACAGAGCTTGAAGCTGTCTTCCCTGGTCCACGCTGCCGGCAAACGGTCCAAAAAGGGGAGAAAAGGCAGTAGCGACTCCCTGGATAGACCCCACGGTACTTCAAGTCAGTGGTTATCCGAAAACAGAAGTGCTAGGAAGGCGAGCTAAGTGTCACCCTCAGACTGGCTTGAAGAATACCTGGTTTCACTTGGTTTATTGAAGCATCGCCCGGGCTACCTCACAATAACATCAACAGTGAGTAAAAAGCAGTTAAAAAGACGTTCTGGACTGAGACTGAATTATTCTGGGACCTGTTGTTCTACACACCCGAGTCCCTGGGGCCAGCCTCACTCACGGGAGGCCACACCATCCGATTGCAGACCCCATCAACCCCAGACGCTCGTTAAATTTGCAGTGGCAGTCACCCATATCCCTGACTGCAAACCGTGAGTGGCGTCACGACACATATATACAAAACCGACATACCTGTTGCCATTTACAGAAGAAGACCCTGTGGCCTCCCTGAAGCTGGAGTGACATCCCTGGGGTGACACATCTTCATGGACATCCACTTCTTGGCTTTTGAATGGATGGACAAATTTAATTTCATATTCTTCCAACTGTCCTGGCACTCACATGATGCAGTTTGGCCATTTTCTTGAAAGAGACCGCTTTTGATGAGCTGGATGATGTGTTCCTCTTCTCTTGAGAAATGTTCTTCATGGCTGCTCCTCTATTCAAACCAGTGACTTTGACTTAGGAATCAACCTAACAACACAGGGAGCTATTAGGGAATGTGAGAACAGGTTCTAAATTATAGTATACAGAAAGAAAAAGATTTTTCAAACACCAAGAGAGAAAACAGTGACAATGGAGTGTCATAACAAGAATATGCATAAGTAATCATATGCTAAATAGTTGCAAGTAAAATTTATATATGCGATAGCCAAGATGATTGTCTATGAAATGAAAGTAGCTGTAGTGAATGGTGAGATATGTAGCCTGAAACTCAAAAATTCAAAACAGTGATACCCTTTTGCTTTTCACTTATAATAATTTTATTTGTAAAGCACCAACATATTTCTCAGCACTTTAAAATTCAGAGGGACCATGTATAAAGAATATTAGTCATTATAATCAGTGTGCTGTCTTTGAAAAAGTGGACAGCACAAAATTTGTTACATGGATGAAGCCTGATGTTTAATTCAGAGATTCATACACTGTCCATTTTCCTCATTCACACGTCAACATTTTTGCATCATGGTTTGTATGCCAAAACCAAGGAGTGGACCTTATAGATAAAAACTGTAATTGAAAGATTGTGTGTTTGGAGACCTTCTTAGATTTGGCATTCAAATACAAACTAAATATTAAAAAATTCTGATGTGTGAATGAGGCCTGACCCATAGAGTTTTGTTTATCTATAAGGGATTGGCAAGGAGAAGACACTTATGTTCCACAACAATTGTAAACAAATCTTTTGGTGGGACAGTACCAACAAGAACTGAAGTGTAAGGAATGTGTTTCCTCGAGGAAAGAGTTTGGAGGGAACACCGAGTCAGGTAACAATGGTGGCGCAGTTACAAAACATAAAAGGCCAGGCTGGCAGTAAGAAGGCAGAGTTGGCACCACAACTTACAGTGGAGGAAACGTGTTCACAGCTGAACAGACCCATATCGACTGTCGTAGAGGTACACAGGAGCGAACCAAGTTCTTGGAAGACTTGAATTCTGCCATCTCCAAGGGAACCCGAATACCAATTCTTGAATACCATCTCCAGAAGAACCCAAAGACCAAATGCTGAACACCATTTCTTGAGGAACCTGAAAACTGAATACTTGACATGTAAAACAGATGAAACATAGAAGACATACTTTGTGTCTCATGACACATGCACATATTGTGGATTTGGTGAGTTTTTTACCTCAGTATTTGTAAGCCAAAACCAGGACTGGGTGAAAAATGCAGAAATGGTGCCCGTGCTTCTATTATGATTTTTCCTGTTACTATTCCACTCCTGCTTTTGGCTTACAAACACTGAGGTAAAAAAACCTCAAAATATATTCAATGTGCCTCTGTTTTCCACTTGTGTTTCATCTGTTTTTTGCTGATCCATTTTTAAGAATCAGTGGATATAAGTTTAAACAGTTTTCCTTCAACTTAAAAAAAAAAGTAAAACAGAGAAAGTAAAACAGACAACACAGGTGCAAAACAGAGGCAAACAAATGGCACACGAAAGTTCACAGACAGAAAAAGGTACATATCTCAGCATGTAAAATATAATATGGATGTTTTCATTTAGCCTTACACATTGTTCAAGTATGACAAGAGGAGTGAGGGCCCTGCGTGCAATCTAATATAATTTCAGAACCGATATGCCTGGAAGCATCCACATTTATGATAAATGCATCTCTTGTTGATTGTGTTGTATACTAGACTGTATATACTGTACATTAGATGGAAGCCAGCTAAAGGCTACTTTACACACTGCGATATCGGTCCCGATATCGCTAGTGTGGGTACCCTCCCCCATCTGTTGTGCGACACGGGCAAATCGCTGCCCGTGCCGCACAACATCGCCCAGAGCCGTCACACATACTTACCTGTCCGGCGACGTCGCTGTGACCGGCGAACCGCCTCCTTTCTAAGGGGGCGGTCCGTGCGGCGTCACAGCGACGTCACTGAAGCGTCACTGAACCGCCTCCCAATAGCAGCGGAGGGGCGGAGATGAGCGGGACGTAACATCCCGCCCACCTCCTTCCTTCCGCATAGCAGCCGGGAGGCAGGTAAGGAGAGCTTCCTCGTTCCTGCGGTGTCACATGGAGCGAAGTGTGCTGCCGCAGGAACGAGGAACAACTTCGTTACTGCTGCAGTGACGATTTTTAAGAATGGACCCCCATGTCGCCGATTAGCGATTTTGCACGTTTTTGCAACGATGCAAAATCGCTTATCGGTGTCACACGCAACGGCATCGCTAATGCGACCGGATGTGCGTCACAAATTCCGTGACCCCAACGACTCCGCATTAGCGATGTCGCAGCGTGTAAAGCCCCCTTAAGAGTTTAGATGTTTAAAACTTACAGCAAAATCCAGCTGTTCGCATGGTTTGGTGACAGAATATTTTCCAATATAGATATAATGTTATATATCATATAATCAACACAAGATTTATAAGACATATAAATCAATGGTGTCAGGGACCAACTCAAAAAGAGATGAACCCCCCCATACTGTCTGGTATAACGCACACAAAAGTAACTAAAAAACAACATTTGTGGCTAGAACAACCAGATCAAATCACCCAAAATGAATAAAAAAAAAATCACATTTTTATTGGGATATATTTAAATACAAACATAGCAAACAATAAATAGAGTAGCGGTCACAAGGAGTAAATATATGAATACACACCAGGCGGGGGAGCAACCAAATGATAGTGGTGAATACAACAAAATATAGTGCTGGTCAAATAAATTAACAAGTGACTGAATCAATATTTCAAAGCAAATAATCAATGTACTATATCAGACACAAGAAATTCATATAGTCATTGCCTAATACGACCACATAGTGCACAACTCACTGATAAGGAAATCCCCACACGCAGCCCAACGCGCATTTTGCGAGATGCTTTATCAAGGGAGGAGTGGTCATATAATTAAATGGCCGAAGATGATTATCATACATACAGCTCTGGCAAAAATTAAGATACCACTTCCAAATTCTCAGTTTTTCTGATTTTTCCCTTTTTAGGTATATTTTCGAATAAAATGTAAATTGTTCTTTTATTCTATAAACTACTGACAACATGTGTCCGAATTTCCAAGCAAAAAATGTTGTATTTATTTTCTGAAAATGAGAAAAGGTCAAAATAAGAAAAAAAAAATTGCATTGCTTTCAGACATCAAATAATGCAAAGAAAACAAGTTCATAATCATTTAGAAACAACAATACTATTAATGTTTTAACTCAGGAAGAGTTCAGAAATCAATATTTTGTGGAATAACCATGATTTTTAATCAAAAATGTAAGCAGTTCTTCTTTCTTTCATGGCTTGTGACTATCCATCTTTCTCTTGAATACATTCCAGAGGTTTTCTATGGGGTTCTGGTCTGGAGATTGGGCTAGTCATGAAAGGGTTTTGATGTGGTGGTCCTTCATCCACACATTGATTGACCTAGCCGTGTGGCATGGCGCATTGTCCTGCTGGAAAAAAACAGTCCTCAGAGAGGGGGAACATTGCCTGAGCAGAAGAAAGCAACTGTTTTTCCAGGATAACCATGTATGTGGCTTGATTCATACGTCCTTCACAAAGATTAACCTGCCCAATTCCAGCCTTGCTGGAGAATTCCCAGATCATTACCAATCCTCCACCAAATTTCACAGTGGGTGCAAAACACTGTGGCTGGTACGCCTCTCCAGGTCTCCGTCTAACCATTAGATGACCAGGTGTTGGGCAAAGCTGAAAAGGACAATACGCCATGCACGATGCCAACCACATAGTACAGCAGCGTTTATAGACGCACAGTGGACAGTGTTCATGAAATCACTTTCACTTTGCTTGGACAGTTAAACAGCAGAATTTTTATGCAAAAAAAAAAAAACAGCTGAAAAAATTCAGCATTTACACTATACAGTTAGGTCCAGAAATATTTGGACAGTGACACAATTTTCGCGAGTTGGGCTCTGCATGCCACCACATTGGATTTGAAATGAAACCTCTACAACAGAATTCAAGTGCAGATTGTAACGTTTAATTTGAAGGTTTGAACAAAAATATGTGATAGAAATTGTAGGAATTGTACACATTTCTTTACAAACACTCCACATTTTAGGAGGTCAAAAGTAATTGGACAAATAAACCAAACCCAAACAAAATATTTTTATTTTCAATATTTTGTTGCGAATCCTTTGGAGGCAATCACTGCCTTAAGTTTGGAACCCATGGACATCACCAAACGCTGGGTTTCCTACTTCTTAATGCTTTGCCAGGCCTTTACAGCCGCAGCCTTCAGGTCTTGCTTGTTTGTGGGTCTTTCCGTCTTAAGTCTGGATTTGAGCAGGTGAAATGCATGCTCAATTGGGTTAAGATCTGGTGATTGACTTGGCCATTGCAGAATGTTCCACTTTTTTGCACTCATGAACTCCTGGGTAGCTTTGGCTGTATGCTTGGGGTCATTGTCCATCTGTACTATGAAGCGCCGTCCGATCAACTTTGCGGCATTTGGCTGAATCTGGGCTGAAAGTATATCCCGGTACACTTCAGAATTCATCCGGCTACTCTTGTCTGCTGTTATGTCATTAATAAACACAAGTGACCCAGTGCCATTGAAAGCCATGCATGCCCATGCCATCACGTTGCCTCCACCATGTTTTACAGAGGATGTGGTGTGCCTTGGACCATGTGCCGTTCCCTTTCTTCTCCAAACTTTTTTCTTCCCATCATTCTGGTACAGGTTGGTCTTTGTCTCATCTGTCCATAGAATACTTTTCCAGAACTGAGCTGGCTTCATGAGGTGTTTTTCAGCAAATTTAACTCTGGCCTGTCTATTTTTGGAATTGATGAATGGTTTGCATCTAGATGTGAACCCTTTGTATTTACTTTCATGGAGTCTTCTCTTTACAGTTGACTTAGAGACAGATACACCTACTTCACTGAGAGTGTTCTGGACTTCAGTTGATGTTGTGAACGGGTTCTTCTTCACCAAAGAAAGTATGCGGCGATCATCCACCACTGTTGTCATCCATGGACGCCCAGGCCTTTTTGAGTTCGCTCACCAGTCAATTCCTTTTTTCTCAGAATGTACCCGACTGTTGATTTTGCTACTCCAAGCATGTCTGCTATCTCTCTGATGGATTTTTTCTTTTTTTTCAGCCTCAGGATGTTCTGCTTCACCTCAATTGAGAGTTCCTTAGACCGCATGTTGTCTGGTCACAGCAACTGCTTCCAAATGCAAAACCACACACCTGTAATCAACCCCAGATCTTTTAACTACTTCATTGATTACAGGTTAACGAGGGAGACGCCTTCAGAGTTAATTGCAGCCCTTAGAGTCCCTTGTCCAATTACTTTTGGTCCCTTGAAAAAGAGGAGGCTATGCATTACAGAGCTATGATTCCTAAACCCTTTCTCCGATTTGGATGTGAAAACTCTCATATTGCAGCTGGGAGTGTGCACTTTCAGCCCATATTATATATATAATTGTATTTCTGAACATGTTTTTGTAAACAGCTAAAATAACAAAACTTGTGTCACTGTCCAAATATTTCTGGACCTAACTGTATGTGAGCATGGTTTAAATGTCCAAGCTAAGTAGATGTGATTTCATGAAGGCTTTAGATGATCATTGATCACACTGCAATCAGTGAGTTTAGATGACTTATCTAATGAAGAAGACGGCCTTAATTGTCCTTAGAAAACTTTGCTTCTTGCTGCATCTAACTAGACGTAAAGGCATAAACAAATTAAAAGAGGCTTGAAAATAAATCAGACTATAATGATATGTCTTGAAACAGAACCAGATAATTGGTAAAGTATGTGTAGCAGAAATAACTATGGCTTGTAATCCATGTTTTGGCATGTTGCTTATGACCCACTGAGTACTGTATATTCATGCAGATAACTTTGATGTTTGAAAATTGCTTTGAATTGCAGTACCATCATAAGAACATATCTACAGGAAGTCTAAGAACAAGTTAATCCATTGCCACTAGAATTTTATGCGATTATCTGATTGCGACAGAATACTGAGCTTGAAGAGATAACACCACTTGAATGTGCCGCTTTCTGCCATGAGATATTCTGATGTTGTTAAAGGAGTATTTATGAAATAAAAACTCCTATATACACATTGACTGTGTATCAAAACATATAAAAGCAAAATTGTTTTTAGAATTTTTCCTATAATTAGTAAAGCGACATTTTAAGGTGTATTTAAATTATAAATCTGCTCAGTCATATGAAAATAAATCACTTGTGTTTTTACTAGCTAATAATGTCCTGTGATCACAGCAGTACTGGCATTGATTCAAAAAGACAGTGCCTAAAGTGTGAAAGGGAGAGTGGCAAATTAACGGGATTGTCCAATACTTCTCACTAAAACATGCATTTGTGCAATACACCTTCATTAATAATTCTCTTCATCTCTTTAATCCTATTTTTTGAATCCTGGAATTCTATAGTTCTTTGCCATTTCATGGCCAAAGCAACTGTTTGCCCTAGCTTATATGTTATGACATCATCAGATCATGTGTAGCTCCACCATTGGTCTGTATCCTTGCTTATCATTCAAAACATGTTGCTGAACTAGTCTGATAAGAACTCCATAATGAGATGGCGATACACTACAATTTTTTCAGAAACAGTGATGGGCTCAAAGTGATGTAATCAATTTGAATTTTTACTATGATGTATATATATATATATATATATATATATATATATATATACATACACAGTGCCTCGTGAAAGTTTTCGGCCCCTTTGAATTTTTCAACCCTTTCCCACATTTCAGGCTTTAAACATAAAGATAAAAAATGTTACTGTTATGGTGAAGAATCAACAACAAGTGGGACACAATTGTAAAGTTGAATTAAATTTATTGCTTATTTTAAACTTTTATAAAAAATAATAAACTGAAAATTGGGGCGTGCAATATTGTTTGGCCCTTTTAAGTTAATACTTTGTAGCACCACCTTTTTCTGCAATTACAGCTGCAGTCGCTTGGGGTATGTGTCTATCAGTTTTGCACATCGAGAAACTGAATTTTTTGCCCATTCTTCCTTTGCAAACAGCTCAAGCTCAGTGAGGTTGGATGGAGAGGATT
This sequence comes from Anomaloglossus baeobatrachus, assembly GCF_048569485.1. NCBI lineage: Eukaryota > Metazoa > Chordata > Amphibia > Anura > Aromobatidae > Anomaloglossus > Anomaloglossus baeobatrachus. The sequence goes on from NC_134355.1 coordinate 477,746,808, forward strand.
TGTGAACAGCAGTTTTCAGCTCTTTCCACAGATTCTCGATTGGATTCAGGTCTGGACTGTGACTTGGCCATGCTAAAACCTGGATACGTTTATTTGTGAACCATTCCATTGTAGATTTTGCTTTATGTTTGGGATCATTGTCTTGTTGAAAGACAAATCTCTGTACCTATCTCAGGTCTTTTGCAGACTCCAACAGGTTTTCTTCCAGAATGGTCCTGTATTTGGCTCCATCCATGTTCCTATCAATTTTAACCATCTTCCCTTTGGCATCCAAACATGATGTGTGTTTTTTGACATCCAAAGAGTTCAATATTGGACTCATCTGGCAAGGTTATATTCTCCCAGTATTTCAAAACCTTTTCTAAATGTTGCTGAGCAAAGTTTAAATGCTGTTCAACATGCTTTTTGTTCAGCAATGGAGTCTTGAGTGGTGGGTGTGCATACAGGCTATAAAGATTGAGTGTATTACTCATTCTTTTCTGTGAAACTATTTGTTCCTGCTGATTCCAGGTCTTTGTGTACTTCTCCACAGGTGGTCCATGGCTCTTGGACACCTCTTTTGATAATTCTTTTCTCCCCTGGGTCTGAAATCTTGCAGGGAACACCTGGCCATAAATGATACATTGTGAAATATGTCCTTCCCATTTCCATATTATGACCCCAATAGTACTCACTGGAACCTTGATTAGTTTAGAAATTCTTCTGTAACCAATGCCATGAATATGTTTTGCAATGATAAGTTTTCAAAAGTCTTGAGACAGCTAAATGGTTTTACCCGTCTTGGGGTGTATCTTGTGTGGCACCTTGGTAATGAGATACTGTCACGATGTTTGGGGAGAGCATGGAACAGGGGTTACTATAATGGCCCTCAGATTAGGGGACCCCAGTGATCCCTGATCTCAGAGTTACCTCTGAACGTGGGGATGTCTGAGCTGCCTTCCCTATAAGCCCTGATCTTACTCCCCCTCCCCCAACCCCTGGGGTAGGCCAGGTCAGGAGAGATAAAGCCAACAGAAACAGACAAACAGGGGAAACAAAAACTCTATCAATCGCACACACAAACAGAAGTATAAGACAGTAAGCGCTTAGTAGGAAAATAAGGGAAGAGAGGAAACAACAAGACAATGGGAGATGTCCACAACAACTCCAAGCACAAAGCAATCCAATCAAAAGCATGAGTGGGACACAACAGCACACAGACCAACACACCAATAAACTACAGTCGGCATGGGAAGACAGATTCAACCATCTTAAAAGGCAGGGAGCAAATGTGATAGATTTACAACATGTAATCCCAGCAGTAACTAGCAGGCCAGCAGAGGTTAACTCTTGATAGTCAGACCATAAATGAGCACACAGCTAGTAGATGCCCGAGCATGCCTGTGTAACTCAGAAACACCAGAGAAGCCACAGAGTGGAGTGTCAGAATCTGAAGTGTGAATAGCAACTTATGTGGCCATGACAATTAGCGAGTTTTGAACAAAACACCGTGTCACAGATACATTTTTGCAGGCCATGAATTGAACCAACTAATATTTTTATCTAAGTGGCAGGACTGCTTTCTAAACATTGATACATTTAAGCTGATGTCATGACTTTCCATGGCCCTGTTTTGCCATATGTTCAATACGTTTTCCGTGTGTCATTTCTTATTATTACACATAACTAGAGATGAGCGATCCTGCCAAGGATCGGATCAGTTAAGGATTACTAATTATCCATTACTAATCTGTAAATAAAAGCAAATAAACACAAACACCGAAAAAATAAATAAAAAACAAAAAGCACCCTCTCCCACCAATTTTTTAACTCCAAAACACAACTGCAGGTCCGACATGATTCACATGAGGTCTAATGACGATTCCAGCTCTGGTGCATTACTGAAGGCACAGCATGCGATCATGGAACATAACTGACCACTGTGAGGTTCAGGCACAGACTGAGCCCAGCAATGAGTGGTGACATCACTCTGGTTTTTTGCGGTCATAGCTGAAGGTTCTCACAGCACTATACCTATGATCGCAGGTAAACTGACCTCAGATGACCTCATTGATATCCCACTGTGTTCACAGACCTGCATCTCCTGGCAGAAAACAGCGTTTTTTTGCCAAGAGAAGCAGACTTGGTCCGGAAGTTTTTACACTATATTACTGCAACCCAATCTACACCTCCTGGTGGTAGGGAGCCCTTTTCTGCAAGAAGGTATAGATTGGGTGCAGGAATATGGTGTACAAATTGCAGCACCAAATCTGCATATCTTGGCAAAACATGCACAAAAAACAGTTGCAATGCTGTTTCATTGCAATTTTCTTCCAAGAGGTGCAAATCTGGTGCTGAAATGTCTGCATCTCCTGAAAGAAAACAGCACCAAAATGGCATCAAAACTATTTTTGTGTATTTTTTGCCAAGAGATGAAGGTTTGGTGCTGAAATTTTTACACCATATTCCTGCACCCAATCTGCACCTCCTGGCAAAAAAAAAAAAATCACATCACTACCACATCATGCCGCATGTGGTAGTGATGCAATTTTTTTTGCCAGGAGGTATATATCAGATGCAGGAATATGGTGTAAAAAATTTAGCACCAAATCTACATCTCTTGTCAAAAAACACAGTTTTCTGCCAGGAGATGCAGGTCTGTGAACTCAGTGAGATTGAGATTGAGATTCATTGAGGTCCCCTGAGGTCAGGTGATCTGCGGTCACTGGTGGAGGGCTCTGGTAACTTCCAGCTTTGACCACAAGTAACCTCGGTGACATCACCGCACATTGCAGCTCAGTCTTTGCCTGAACCTTAGGGGTACTTTACACGCTGTGACATCACTAACATTTGCTGGCGATGTTGAGCGTGATAGCACCCGCCCCCGTCGTGCTGCTGATATGTGGTGATCGCTGCCGTAGCGAACATTATCGCTAGAGCAGCGTCACATGCACATACCTGCTCTGCGACATCGCTGTGACCAGCGAACCCCCTCCTTTCTAAGGGAGCGGTTCGTTCAGCATCACAGCGACGTCACAGCAGCATCACTGAACCGCCACCTAATAGAAAAGGAGGGGAGGAGATGAGCGGCACCCACCACCTTCCTTCCTCCTTTTCTGGTGGAATCAGGTAAGGAGATGTTCGTTGCTCCCGCGGTGTCACACATAGCGATGTGTGCTGCCGCAGGAACGACGAACAACATTGTACCGGTGGCAGCAGCGATATTAGGGAAATGAACGACGTGTCAACGATAACCGTTTTGGAACGATTTTATTAGTGTTACACACTGCGATGTTGCTACCGGCGCTAGATGTGCGACGATATGTCAGCAGTGATGTCGCAGAGTGTAAAGCACCCCTTACAGCAGGCAGTCATGCTCTATGGCGCTCATTCTGAATTCAGATGTAGCAGAGCTGGAAATGTTGTGAGACATTGTAGTGGGGATAATGTTGGACCTGGTTGCTTTGGAGGTTAATAAATTGGGGAAATAGGGTGTTTTTTTATATTTTTTTAAATATAGGATTTTTGCATGTGTTTGTGTTTCTGTAATCCAGGACTGAGTGGCAGCTGTGAGCTGCCATTAACGCCTTATTACCCTGATTACCACTGCACTAGGGCAATTAGGAAAAGCCGGGTAAAGTGCTTGTCGCATCTAATGGATGCGACAATCTTGGGCGACTACCAGCTGCTATTATTAGGCTGGGGGGCTCCCAATAAGCATGGGTCTCCCCAGCCTGAGAATACCAGCCCCTAGCTGTCGGGCTTTATCTTGGCTGGCTATCAAAGTTGGGGGGACCAGACACTGTTTTTTAAAATTATTTATTTATTTAAATAATTTAAAAAAAAAAAAGCTGCATGTGGTTCCTCTTATTTTGATACACAGCCATGATAAGTGCAGAGCTGGGGACTGCAGCGTGTAGCCGTGCGCTTTATCTGTGCTGATATCAATACAAGGAGACCCTACACCAATTTCTTTATTTATTTATTTTTTTATCAGCAGTATAAGGACACAGACAGTGTGCGTTATTCCAACCAATCACAAAGGCTGTCTCAGAGGCTGGGGTGTATTCCAACGGCAGCCAATCAGAGACGCCAGTGGAAGGATTAAGCAATTATTCTACATTATTGATAATTGTCAGACTCTGAAGTAACGCTGCAGCCATGGCTACGTGGTTAGTATGTACTTTAACCCTTTTACATCCCTTTTTTTTACAGTGGCCAATCACAGCCATGCCAATACTTCACATGGCTGTGACAGGCAAGGAGATGATGGTTTTTGCCATCTGATCATTTACCAATCTTTGCAAAGATCGTTGACTTTTGTAATAGCCGTCCTCTTTTCAACCAGCTTTTTTACAGAATGTTAAGCCTTACCGAACAAACTCTATGTTCGCCAAACCAAACGCCAAACTTTTTGGAACCCTATTGATTGTATTCAATAGGAGGCCAACCCTAAGGCAGATAAAACACCTTTTGTGGGGTCAAAAAGCTTCCAAAACAGCAAAAATGTTTTACAGTGCAGCCCCACAATTTTGCCATAGCCATTAGCTTCCAAGACTATTGACATAAGAAATATTGAGGTGTATGAGAGACAAATATAGGGCTCATGCTCCCACACCCCTGTCTGTACAGACAAGACACAAGTTGGAGACCCATCTTAGAGTATTGAGATTTAAAAGCATTTCAGGCAAACAGCAGAACAATGGAATTAATTGTCCCCCCATTCCACTATAGTGTCTTTGCACATCAGGGAGGTAGGGTGCATGCAACACACAAGATGTGGCCTGGTATTTACATTTTAAAGATCATAAGGTGCATGAGTGACAGGAATAGGCCTCTGGCTCTCACACCCCTACCAGCATACGCAAGATATTGCTTGGAGACTCATCTTGGAGTCTTGATATTTAAAAACATTTCAGGCAGAAATTAGGACAGTGGCATCAATTGCCCCTCCCCAATTTCCCCACAGTAGTGAGATATGGTCCATGCAACCCATAGAATGTGGCCTGGCATTTCAATTTTAAAAATAAAAAGGGTATGAGTGACAGGTTTAGGCCTCTTGCTCCCAGACCTCTTTATCTCCCCGTTCATCATACAGTACCACAACCCAATCCAAAAGCATAAGAAAAACATTTTTGGAAAACGCGATCAGTTATAGAACAAAAACAAACATTGCCGACTTTTAGGGAAAGGGTTCAGGTTACCAAGCCTAAGCCAAACAGACTAAGGCTTGCACAGAATTTGAAATTGGTGAACCTTTATCAAACAGCTTCGCTTATCTCTAGTTATGTTTGCATCAAGAATTTGATCCCATTTCATTGAATCCATTCCTCCCTTACCTGTGAAATGTGTCATTGGCTGCAACAAAATCCAAAAGCATGATTGTCCACCCCCATGCTTAATGGTTGATGATAAGTTATTTTTTTGGAATTCTGTGCCCTCTTTACTCAACACGTACCTGTGATTATTGTGACAAAAGAGTTCTATTTTAACCTCATCAGTTCTCCACAGGACCAAAATGCATCAGGCTTGTTTAGATGTAATTTTGCATACTTATGATAGTGAATTTTATGGTGAGGAGGCAGTAGAGGTTTTCTTTTAATGACTCTCCATGAAGGCTTTATTTGTGCAGATGTCTCTGAACAGTAGAAAAATGTACCACAACTCTAAAGTCTGCTAAATTTTTCTGAAGGTCTTTTGCACGTCAAGATAGGGGTCCTGATTTTCCTCTCTAGCAATCCTACAAGTAGCTCTCACAGACGTTTTGCTTGGTATTCCAGACCTTATCTTGATGTCTACTTTTAATGTTAACTGCAATTTCCTAATTACATTTCAAACTGTGGAAAGAAACTGAAGAAAAAAAAGACGGTGTGCGCCACTTTCAATGAAGCCCTGCTCTGTTCCATTGTAAAACAGATTAGGTCTCCATTGCAAGTGGTGGACACCATTCTTTTTTTCTTCAGTTGTCTTCTGATTGGAGCCTACTGGATGTCTCCTATTCAGCAAGTTGGAGTATTTGTTTTTTCTAGGAGAGTGTTCCTGCAGCAATATATGCCTGCTTTTCCAATGTCCAGGTGAGCGCATTGAATTAGGAGCACTCTGTATTTAACTTAACTACTGCACCCAGGAAGCGCTATATCTTATGTTTTGCTACAGGTTTTTCTCCAGACACCCATCAAACTGAGGAAAGCACAACTTGAAATTGCTTTGCTGTTTTTTTATAGCCTTCTCCGGCTCTGTGGGCCTCCAACATTTTCTTTTTCAGAGTGCTAGGTAACTGCTTAGCAAAACCCATGGCTGCTGTTTGTTCGCAGAAGGTTAGAGGAGTCTGGGTTTTTATAAAGCTGTGAAATTTGCATCACCTGGCCTTTCCTAATGATGACAGTAAACAAACCATAACCCTAACAGGCTAATTAAGGTTTGAAGCCTTGATCAAAGCTATCCAAACTTTTCTATCAGTCCATTTTCCTTTTTTTGTATTTTTTTAACTATAAAAGAGGAAATTATAGATATGTTTTTGCCTAAAATACAAAGGAAATGTGTAATCTTTAACTTTATGTCTTTTAGAGATCATTTTATCTTCAACTTGCTTAACTGTTGACAATAACAATAATTTTGACCAGGGGTGCCAAATGCTTTCCATGCCAGTGTAAATTTACTTAAATTGTTGACGTGTTCAATAATTATTTTAGCCGCTGAATATATGTTTCAGAGATTAATGTTCTCAGGTAGGCATTAGGTAGTGTTTATACAGGGAAAGTAGCTTGCTCCAAATATGAGCAGTTTTATTGCTTATTGCTTTCATAAAACTTCAAGGGTTTCAAAACAAAACAGCCTGTCCTGGGCAAAGAGGTATAAGAGCAAAGAAACTGTTCATTTAACAGTCACATATATGTCTGGGTTTATCCAAGGAGGTTAAAGTCCTTTCTCCTGAAGCAATTCCATTAATAAGTGGTATGGTCCTTCCAGACGCAGTGTCCCCTTCAGCTCAAGCTCCCATAGCTTCCATCGCAAAACAGTTGTATTCCACTCTATGCAAATATTACTTTACACAGCCTGGTACCTCAGCAGTTCCAACACACTGTACTTTAATGAATCTTTACCAGATGCCGAGTACCATGTGAATATAGGACCTGGTCCTTAGTCAAAGCTAGCCAGGTGAATGTAATTAAGACCTGCACGACTAGGATTCAACCCAGTGCTACCTGACTTCGCTACAATATACAGTCATGGAAGAAAGTGTTTACACCCTTAAAATTGCTCCAGAAAATAAAGTATTTCTCTGAGAAAATTATTGCAATTCCATGTTTTCTCCTACACGTTTATTCCCTTTTTGTGTATTTTAAATATGAAGGACTGGAGAAAACGGGTTTATTGCCACGCTAAAAACCACGAGCATGTATAAGTCAAATTATTCTCTTTATTTAGATCATTCCTACGCGTTTCCGAGGCTCATCTGCCTCCTTCATCAGGGAAAAACTTTCCCTGATGAAGGAGGCAGATGAGCCTCGGAAACGCGTAGGAATGATCTAAATAAAGAGAATAATTTGACTTATACATGCTCGTGGTTTTTAGCGCGGCAATAAACCCGTTTTCTCCAGTCCTTCATATTTAAAATCTGCTCTATAACGGGGCCGCTGCAGAACCACCCAAGCGCTCATCCATGCTAACAAAGGGGTTGTGACTGGCACAACCCGGCCAGGTGAGTGCACTGTTTTTTATCCTCTTTCACTCTGTAAACCAGGTAAAACCCTATTGCGCCTTTCTTGTCTCCCCCATTACAGCAATTTTTGTGTATTGGCATAACACACAAAAAAAAACAGAGAAAAAAGAGCAAAATGGACATATTATACAGAAAAACCCAAAATAGGCTGGACTAACTTGTTGCCACCCTCAACTTAATTATTTGTTGCACACCCTTTGGAATGAAAAACTGCAATTAATTGCTTCTTATAACCATCAAAAAGCTTCTTACACCTCTCAACTGGAATGTTGGATGAAAATTCCATTGTAAACTAATACAGGTGTCTCATGTTTGAAGGCACCTTCTCACATCAGGAATTTTCAGATCTCTCCACAGGTGTTCAATGAGATTTAAATCTGAACTCATTGTTGGCCACTTCAGAATTCTCCAACACTTTGTTTCCATCCATTTCCAGGTGCTTCTTGAAGTATGTTTCGGGTTACTGTCCTCCTGGAAGACTCATGACCTAGGACGCAAACCCAGCTGACTCAGGGCACTACATTGCGACCCAAAATCCTTTGGTAATTATTCGTAAAGCCTTGCACACCCAAGTCACACAGTGCAAAAGGCAGCAAAATACCTCCAAAACATCTTTGAACCTCCAGCATATTTGTCTGTAGGTACAGTGGTCTTTTTTTTTGTAGAACTCATTCCATTTTTGGTTAACAGTATTATGATGTACTTTACCAAAGAGCCCCGTTTTAGTCTCATATGTCCACAAGATGCTTTCCCAGAGGGATTTTGACTGATTCACGTTTATTTTGATAAACTGAGTCTAACTTTTTTATGTCTCTGTGTCAGTAGTAAGGAACTCCTGGGTCTTCTGCCATAGCATTTTATTTCATTTAAACTACACTAATGCACCCTTAGCCTGGAGGACAGCTTGAATTTCTTTGGAAGTTGATTGGCACTGCTAATCCACCATCCAAAATAATCTGCGTTGCAACTTTTCATTATTTTTTCTTTGCAGTTCACGTCCAGAGAGATTAGCTACAGTTTCATGTGTTGTAAACTTCTTATGTTGAACACTATTGGCAAAGGAACATCAAAATCTCTGGAAATTTACTTAGAACATTGAGATTGCTGATATTTTTCAAAAATCTTGGGTCTTAATTTCTAAGCGTTCTCTCTTTCTATTCTCCATGCTTAGTGTGGCAGACAGAGACATAATACAATGATTGAATCAAAATCATTCCTTTTAATCTGGTTTCAAGTATGATTTTCATATTGCCCACACAAATTACTTGCCACAGATGAGTTGGAACAAGCATCACTTGCTTCACATGCTTGAAAGAAAGTTGTTTACCCAAAATATTGGAAAGGTACCAATAATTTTGTCTTGCATTTTTGATATTTGGCTGCAGAAATTGGTTGCAGAAATTTCTGCGCCATTTCTGCATCTTTTGGCTGGAAAACCACAGTTGCTTTGAATGGTGAAAACTGCAGGCAAAAATGCTCAAATAATTGACAGATTATTTTCTGCACCAAATCTACAATGAAAAAAAAAAGAAACATGTCCACTACACTTGAGCTTTCTCTTTCACTTTACTGGCATAAGGAGCTGCTTGCAGTTTTGTGACAAAACTGCACTAAACAACACAATAAAAACAAACTGTGTGCACACAGGCTAACAGTGTAAATTCAGTGTTGCCTCTAAATAACAACACACAGCCATAATGTGAAAACCACTGGCAAGAAAAGTGAGTACACCTCTAAGTGAAAATTTCCAAACTGGGCCGAAAGTGTCAATATGTTGTATGGCCACCAGTAGTTTCAAGCACTGCTTTAAATCTCTTGTACATAGAGTTCACTAGAGCTTACCAGGTTGCCACTAGAATACTCTTCCACTCCTCCATGAAGACATCTTGGAACCAATGGATATTAGAGACCCTGAACTCATCTGCCTTCTGTTACAGGATGTCCCACAGATGCTAAACAGGGTTTGGTTTGGATACATGCTTGGCCAGTCCAGCACTTCTACCATTAGTTTCTTCAGCAAAGCAGTGGTTTTCTGGGAGGTGTATATGGGGTCATTATAATGTGGAACACTGTACCTGAGGCCCAGTTTATGAAAAGAGAGGATTATGCTCTGCTTCAGTATGTTACAGTACATGTTAGCCTTCATGGTTTCCTCAATGAACTGTAGCTCCCCACAGCAAGCAGCACTCATGTAGCTCCAAACCATGACACTTGCACCACCATGTTTGACTGTAGGCAAGACACACTTTATGCTCCTTACCTGGTTGCTGCCACACATGGTTGACACAATTTGAACCAAATAAGTTTATCTTGGTCTCATCAGACCACAGGACATGCTTCCAGTAATCCATATTCTTAGTCTGATTGTCTTGAGAAAAATGTTTGCAGGCTTTCCAGTGCATCATCTTTAGAAGAGGTTTCCCACTGGGATGACAGGCATGCAGACCAATTTAAAGCAGTATGCAGCATATGGTCTGAGCACTGACCGGCTTACCCCCCGCCTCTTTAAATTATGCAGCAATGCTGGTAGCCGTCATATGTCTATTTTGAAAAGACAAAGACCTCTGTATATGATGCTGAGCAGGTGCAATCAACTTCTGTGGTCGACAAAATCGAGGCCTGTTGTGAGAGGAACTTGTCTTCTTAAACCACTGTATAATCTTGGCCATCGGACTGCAGCTCAGTTTCAGAATGTTAGCAATGTTCTTATAGCTTAGGCCATCTTTATGTATAGCAACTACTTTTTTTCACAGCCTCAGAAAATTCTTTGCCACGAGGTGCCATGTTGAAATTCCAGTGACCAGTATGAGAGTGTGTGAGCGATAACAGTAAATTTATCATACCTGCTTACCATTCATACTTGAGCACTTTTAAGACTAGTGAGTCACTTGACACCAGAGAGGAAAAATGGCTAAATAGGCACCATTTAGGCATTTTCCCTTTGGAGTGTACTCACTTTTGTATCTAGTGATGTACGCTTTAATGGCTCTGTGTTGAGTTGTTTAGAGGACACACAAAATTTAAACTGTTATACAAGCTGTACACTGACTACATTACATTGGACCAAAGTTTCATTCACATCTTCAGTGTTGTCTCACTTTTGTGACATAACATATATATATATATATATATATATATATATATATACTGCTCAAAAAATTAAAGGGAACACTCAAACAAGTCATCCTAGATCTGAATAAATGAAATATTCTCATTGAATACTTTGTCCTGTACAAAGTTGAATGTGCTGAAAAGAACATCACACAAATATCATCAATGGAAATCAATTGTTTTAACCAATGGAGGCTTGGATTTGAAGACACACACAAAATGAAAGTGGAAACAAGTCAAAATGAAAATCAAAACAAGACAAAATTAAAGTGGGAAAAAGTCAAAATGAGACTCAGTATTGTGTGTGGCCTCCACGTGCCTGTATGACCTCCCGATGAGGTTGCGGATGGTTTCCTTAGGGATCTCCTCCCAGACTTGGACTAAAGCATCCGCCAGCTCCTGGAAAGTTTGTGGTGCAACGTGACGTTGGTGAATGGAGCAAGACATGATTTCCCAGATGTGCTCAATCGGATTCAGGTCTGAGGAACAGGTGGGCTAGTCCATAGCTTCAATACCTTCATCTTGCAGGAACTTCTGACACACTACAGCCACATGAGGTCTGGCATTGTCCTACATTAGGAGGAATCCAGGGCAAACCGCACCAGCATATGGTCTCACAAAGAGTCTGAGGATCTTATCTTGGTACCTAATGGCAGTCAGGCTACCTCTAGTGAGCACATGGAGGGCTGTGTGGCCCTCCAAAGAAATGCCACCCCACACCATTACTGAACCACTGCCAAACTGGTCATGCTGAAGGATGTTGCAGGCAGCAGATCGCTCTCCATGGCATCTCCAGACATGCCGTCACATGGGCTCAGTGTGAACCTGCTTTCATTCTAACCATTTGTGCAGACACATGCACATTTGTGGCCTGCTGGAGGTCATTTTGAAGGGCTCTAGCAGTGTTCCTCCTGTTCTTCCATGCACAAAGGCAAGGGTAGCGGTCTTGCTGCTGGGTTATTGCCCTCCAACGGCCCCCTTCACGTCTCCTGCTGTACTGTCCTGTCTCCTGGTAGCACATCTATCCTCTGTACATCACGCTAACAGCCACAGCAAACCTTCTCGTCACACCTCACATTGATGCGCCATCCTGGATGAGCTGCACTACCTGTGCCACTTGTGTGGGTTGTAGAGTCCATCTCATACTACCACGAGTGTGAGAGCACAACCAGCATTCAAAAGTGACCAAAACATCAGCCAGAAAGCATTAGTACTGAGATGTGGTCTGTGGTCTTCACTTGCAGAAACACTCCTTTATTTAGTGTGTCTTGATAATTGCCAATAATTGGTTGTCAATCAGTGTTGCTTCCTAAGTGGACAGTTTGATTTCACTGAAGTTTGATTAACTGATATTCGGTTGGTCAAGTGTTCCTTTTAATTTTTTGAGTAGCATATATATATATATATATATATATATATATATATATATATATATATATATATATATATATATATATATTTAATATATAAAGCTGAATGTGTGTATGCATGTATGTGTGTGTGTGTATGTCCGGGATTGGCATCTGCACCGTCGCAGCTACAGCCATACAATTTTGCACACTCACACTTCTGGACCCCGAGAGCATCATAGGCTATGTTGTGAAGTGAAATTTTAACCCCGCACGTTCCAATTTACCAATCAATTTTGCCCCTATCTACATAATGGGGAAAAAGTGAAACGAAAAGTGTATCCGCACCGTTGCATTTACAATCACGAAATTTTGCACAGATAACTCATGTGACCCAGGGAACATCATAGACTATGTTTTGACAGGAAAATGTAACCCCGTGCTTTACAGTTACTCTCCAAAAAAACATGGCTCCATTAAAGTAAATGGAGCCTGGAACTACAGGTTATTAGTAGGAGCTGTGATTGGTTGCTATAGGAACAAAAGACATTCATAGTATAAGAAGCTTATATGTGAGGTAATAAGATATTGGTGGGGAGACGGATAGAGAGAGACAGACAAAGAGACAGACAGAGAGACAGAGACAGACAGGGAAAGAGACAGACAGAGACAAATGGTGAAAGAGACAGACAGAGACAAATGGTGAAAGAGACAGACAGAGACAGACGGTGAAAGAGACAGACAGAGACCGACCTGGAAAGAGACCGACCTGGAAAGAGACAGACCTGGAAAGAGACCGACCTGGAAAGAGACAGACCTGGAAAGAGACAGACCTGGAAAGAGACAGACCTGGAAAGAGACTGACCTGGAAATAGACAGATGGGGAAAGAGACAGATGGGGAAAGAGACAGATGGGGAAAGAGACAGACAGACATGCAGACAGGGACAGAGACAGGCAGACAGGGAAGGAGGAGACAACCAGAGAGACAGACAAAGATAGATGGGGAATACACAGACCTTGATAGAGACAGACGGGGAAAGAGACAGAGAAATAGAGACAGACAGACAGGCAGACAGGGAAAGAGACAGACAGGAAAAGACAGACAAAGAGACGGGGAGACAGACGGGGAAAGAGACAGACCTGGGAAAGAGACAGACCTAGAAAGAGACAGATGGGGAAAGAAACAGAGAGATAGAGACAGAGACAGGCAGACGGGGAAAGAGACAGATGGGGAAAGAGACAGACCTGGAAAGAGACAGACCTGGAAAGAGACAGACGGAGGACATTACTTGGCCAATTTATTTAAATCTATGTGGAATATCTGTGGTGTTTAAATATATGTTGTGAAATTCTTCTATTAGCTTAGTTTTTGCCTTTTAATAATTACATTTCTATCTATTTGTTTTGTGGTTTTTGTGCGCAGAATAAATTCTTGTTAATACATTCTATTTTGTTAACAACAGTTATTAACCCGGGCGAAGCCGGGTAGTACAGCTAATATATATATATATATATATATATATATATATATACATACATATATATGGTATGTGTATTTAATTATGATCTCTCACTTTGCAAAACTAGGTGACCCCTTTAATGTGAACAAACTTGCTGCGGGAAAATTTAAAGGTGACCAAGTTGCTGCTCCACTTTCTCTGTAATATGGTAGACAACAATATATTTTTGCTAGGTCAGTTTCACACGTCCAACATTCACGATCCTGCTACAGTCTGCAATTGAATGTCAAGACTGGCCACCTGTGAGGCTGTTGAATTTGGGACAGGAGATCAGCGGCAAGTCTGGTACTTGCAGTATGTACGCAGATGTGTTGCATGTGTGAAATAACACTTGGGGAAATAGAAGAGGCCTGTGGCATAAATGGATGAGCTTTGAAGTGTAAAAATTCTATTGTAAACTGAATTGCTTTTTACATAAGGATGTTACCAACAAACATTTTAGTCTGTTAATTTTGACCCATTTTATACATATTCTACCTTAAATATCATCCCTGAATGTATAAATAATTCCAAGAGATCAACACAATTTTAAACAAATTACACAACTGTGTGTTCATGATATAAACATTTTTAGTCATTGTAAATTCACTAAACCAATGATGATGGAGAAAGTAGCAATATTCTATCATTCCGTAAACTTTCATTTGAGCTCAGCAGAATTGAATAGAGGAAAAAAAAGAAAAGAAAACTGGCAACTTCATTTGTAATTAGGTGCATTAAAAAATAGAAGACAGCTGAACTCTATTAAAGCGTCATTAGATAGTTTCTGGTTCATGATTTTTTTACCCTTGGTTTGGGTAACAGCTCCTGATGATAATAAGTTGAGTTCTAACTGCATTCACAACATGATCATGCTGCGTAAGTTTGAAAATGCTCCTTGCTTGCCTGCTTATTTTGCTGGCTATATTACACAACAGGAGCACAAATGATTTAAAGCCCAGATGCTGAGCAATTTGAGATGCAGAAGCTCCCTACAGTGAAGCAATTATTGCCTTGGAGGGTCTTATTATCATCATCATGCATTGAATTCTGTAAAAAGTAAACAAGCATTTAATGTCATGTATTTACCTAACTTAACACAAACTCAAGACAAGATGTTTCTTTAGCTATTACGTATCCGTATTTCACGATTTGTGACTTTTGACTTTTCAAAGGCAGACAATGAATTATTTTACATGACTTTTTTTTTTCTCAGTATAAAAGGAAAGGCTATTAAACAGTCTGACATATTGTTCGAATTTTGATTCTATTGTGGACATATACAAAAGCTAGAGGTATGGAATGTCCTCCTTAAGTGCAGACGACATAAATAAGAAATGTAGTTAAAGTGACTGGTGAAGTCTTTTAAGACTGGGTAGAGCAATATTGATTAATAATAGATGGTCTGTATTTTTGATATTCCAATTTATATTAAAAAGTATTCAGAGTTTTTTAACCCCTTCATGACCATGGACGGATCTATCCGTCATGGAGCGTGTGCCGCTAGGCCCCGCCCCCTGCCGCGGGCAGGGTGCAGTAATCGACGCACATATCAGCTGTTGAAAACATGTGTGCCTGCATGTTATGAGTGGAATCGTATTCCACCTGTCACATTAACCCCATACATCTTGCTGCCAAAGTCTGGCAGCGAGATGTATATACGCGCAGTGAAGATTTTCACTTACCGCTGCCCCCACCGAAAGTCACGTGAGTGATCACGTGACTTTCCATGGTTGCCATGGTAGCACAGGGTCATGTGATGATGCCTGCAGCTATGATGTTTCACTTTTGTTTTCACTCGGCCAGGAGGCCAGTGAAGCAGGAAGTGACCGTATCTGCTGTTTACATCTGTATAGCTGTGATCAGCAGATAGATCAGAGCGATTGGATTGCTGATCGCTATAGCCCCCTAGGGGGACTAGTAAAATAAAAAAAAGTAAAAAAAAAGTTTTAAAAAATTAAAAAAAAACCTAAAAGTTCAAATCCCCCCCCTTTCACCCCACTAAAAATTAAAGGGTTAAAAAAAATTAAAATATACACATATTTGGTATTGCCAAGTTCAGAAATGCCTGATCTATCAAAATATAAAATCAATTATCTGATCAGTAAACGGCGTAGTGGCAAAAAAATTCCAAACGCCAAAATTACGTTTTTTGGTTGCCGCAAGTTTTACGCAAAATGAAATAACAGGCGATCAAATCATAGCATCTGCGCAAAAATGCTACTATTAGAAACATCAGCTAGAGACGCAAAAAATAAGCCATCACTGAGCCATAGATCCCAAAAAATGAGAATGCTACGGGTTTTGGAAAATGGTAGAAACGTACGCCACTTGTGAATTTTTTTTAACCCCTTAGATACAACTAAACCTATACATGTTTGGTGTCTCCAAACTCGCAGCCAACCTCAGGCATTATACCCACACATCAGTTTTACCATATAGTGAACACTGTGAATAAAGCATCCCAAAAACTATTGTGCCATCACATTTTTTTGCTGTTTTCCAGTACACCATATGGTAAAACTTAGGATTTCATTAAAAAGTACAACTTGTCCCGCAAAAAACAAGCCCTCATATGGCAAGTTTGACAGAAAAATAAAAAAGTTAAGGCTCTCGGAAGAAGGGGAGCAAAAAACAAAAACGCAAAATTGGAAAGTGCCCTGGGGCTGAAGGCGTTAATGGAAAACACAATTCAACGTTTGACGTTCCAGGAATAGAAAAATTGTCAGTCATTTAATTTTATATATGTAGCAGGATTCCCCACACTTCCAACTATTTATTTGTGCATGTATAGTTTACTACAGAAATATTTGGAAAGGGACCGAATCTTTATGATTTGGGCTATGAAGGCCGCTATATTTTATTTCAAATGAAAAAACTGAAATGCAGTTGAAATATATACTTTCAGGTTTAATTAAAAGGGTTAAAAAATATCCTGTGTAACATTTAGGAATTACAACCATTTTTTTTACAAAGCCTTCTAATCACAGGAGCTCCAAAGTAACTGGAAAATTGAGCTTTACCATAAATAAAATGTTAATTTTTAATATTTTGTGGAGAATCATTTGCAGGCAATAACTGTGTGAAGTCTGTAACCCTTTGCCATCAACAAAAGCTAGGTTTCCTACTTTGTAATGCTTTGCCAGGCCTTTACTGCAGCTGACTTCAGTTCTTTGTTTGTGGGTCTTTCTGCTTTAAGGCTATGTGCGCACGTTGCGTACAGTTCACTGCAGAAATTTCTGCAGCGATCTGAAGAGCACATGTGCGCTTTAAATCGCTGCAGAAATGTCCGTAGTGAAAGCCGATTCCATGCGCTCTGCCTGCAGCTCCTCCCATAGACAGAGCAGGAGCTGCCGGAAAGCGCAGGAAAGAAGTGACACGTCACTTCTTTTTACGCAGCGCTTCGGCAGTAGCCGAAGCGCTGCGCTCTTAAACGCCACGTGCGCATGGCCCCTGCACAATCTCCATAGACTGTGCAGGGGACGCAGGACGCATGCAGTTACGCTGCGCTACAAAGCGCAGCGTAACTGCATGTATTTACGCAACGTGCGCACATAGCCTTAGTCTGCTTTAAGTTTTGACTTAAGCATGTGAAATGCATGCTCTATGGGGTTGAGTTGAGGTGAATGACTCGGCCATTGCAGAATGTTCCCTTTTTTTGCCTTAAATAACTCTTTGGTTGCTTTCCCAGCATGTTTTGGGTCATTGTCCATCAATACTATGAAGCACCGTCCAATCCACCTTGCTGCATTTGGTTGAGCCTGTGCAGAAAGTATAGCCCTGTACACTTCAGAATTATTTAGACTGTTCTGTCTTTAGTCACATCATTAATAAACACTAGTGACCCAGTGCCATTGGAAGCCACGCATGCCCATGCCATCACACTAACTCCATCATGTTTTACAGATGATGTTCTGTGCTTTGGATAATGAATCTTTCCGAGCCTCCTCCATATTTTCTTGATAATTTCATCTGTTCAAAGAATGCTTTTCCATGACTGGGCTGACTTCTATTTTGGCAAAGTATTATCTGGGCGTTCTATTGTTAAAGGAGTTGTCCGACATAAACTCAAACATTTTTGTTAAGCTAATCTGTGCTGTATTGTCATATAAAACACCCCTACATTGTTATTTTTTGTTTTCTAACTTTTGTTCCTCTTGAATTCACCCTTTATTCTCTGCAGCTCCTTGTTTACATTCAGCTCCAGCAAACTGACCTCTTCCTGTGCTGAGCCTCCCAGTCACAGCTGGCACCGCCCGGCCTCAGTGTCCAGCCTCGCCCCCTGCACACACATTGCCTGTCAGTATTCAGCCTCAGCACTGACCTGTTATCACTACAGCATTGCAAATAACAGCCCCACATCGGGCTCTGCACTGAACACGCACACATATGGCTCTGCACCGAACATGCACACATATGGCTCTGCACCGCACACATATGGCTCTCCACCGCACACGCACACATATGGCTCTGCACCGCACACATATGGCTCTGCACCGCACATGCACACATATGTCTCTGCACCGCACGTGCACACATATGGCTCTACACCGCACGCGCACACATATGGCTCTGCACCGCACGCGCACACATATGGCTCTGCACCGCACGAGCACACATATGGCTCTGCACCGCACGTGCACACATATGGCTCTGCACCGCACGCGCACACATATGGCTCTGCACCGCATGCCCACACATATGGCTCTGCACCGCACGCACACACACATGGCTCTACACCGCACGCGCACACATATGGCTCTGCACGCGCACACATATGGCTCTGCACCGCACGCGCACACATATGGCTCTGCACGCGCACACATATGGCTCTGCACCGCACGCGCACAGACAGGGCTCTGCACTGCACACAGACAGGGCTCTGCACCGCACACAGACAGGGCTCTGCACCGACCCCCCATCCCCCATCCCCAATCCCCATAAGGAACACATGTAGGGAGTGCATACTCACCCGTCCTCGGTCCCCGCCGCTCCTGCACGTTCGCACGCTGTCTGTGCTCTGGCCATATCAGCACAGTAGTGACGTCACCGCTGTGCTGAAGAGAGCACAGACAGCCGGGCAGTGATGAGAAGCTGCGCTTCTTCTCATCAGCACTTTCAAATGTACCGGCATCTGTGATCTGTGATGCCGGTATATTTGAATGTGTGATCCTGAGCAGGGGTCCAGTGCTGGCGCTGACACCACGGCAGCCGCCGCCAGGCCCCTCCCCCAGGTCACGGACCCCACAGCAGTGCAGGGGGAGGTTGTGGGCAGAGTACGGGGTGCGGGGGAATGTGTGGGAGGGTGCAGGTGACTCGCCCACCCCAGGGCTATGGGACACCCAGTGCCGGGCCAGACTAGTCCAGTGGTAGTCAGTGGTGGCTGGGCCCGGCTCCGTGGCCCTGGTGGGTGTCAGTAGAATATGTGGCTTGATGGATAAAGTTTGTGTTCGTGACGCCACCTGTGGTCTGCGGCTATTAAGCCGCCGCTGCTGTGTGAGGCCTCCGGGGTGATGATATAGCAGCAATGGTGGTACTGCTCCCCACAGGTGGAGCAATGCCCGGGGCACAGTTGGTGCTTGTTAGTGTCTATGCAGCTGAAATAACAGAGGCGACTTCAAGGGTACAGTTTCAAGTTCTTTACTCACAATTCTTGTCACAGTCCTGCAGGGAGCCTTGGACTGCTGGGACCACTGTCAGGGACCTCCGCCGTTTCTGGGTGATTCTGAGAGTAAAAGCCGGTACCCTTCCCTTAAGTGTCTCTATCTTCTGCTGTCTTCCTTAGCCTTGCCTTGGTAGGTTGAACCTGGCTTGGCCTCCACCACAGCCTCCAGGCTGGGGAGTCACCTGTCGGCTGATTATCCCTTTTCTGGAGGTACTGCTGTGGGCTGTGGCCCGGGGAGTTTACAACATTCCCTGGGCCTCGGTTTTTACTGTTTGGAGATGATTTTGCACTCCTCCGGTTTCTAGGGACCGTCCCCTGCTGCAGCTTGATCCCTCCACCGATGTTCCTGTGGAGCAGGCCACCGCAGCTCTACAACTACCCGTGGTACCTCTAGGACTGCCCGTGGCCCTGGGACCCCTTCTGTTCTCTGCTTGGTGTCACCTGGACCCTCTGAGTCCCAGGATCTTCACCAGGAAGCATCTCTTTCTTTCCTTTCAGCTCCTGACTGACTTGGAGCTTTCTTTCCTTTCTCTTCTCCTCCTTGCCTGCCTCCAGCAGGCCTCCTCCTCCTTCCCCACTTTCTCTCGTTCTCCTTCTTCAACTACATGCTGGCTCCTCACTCTCTCACTCCCTGAGGTAGACTGCTTCTAACTTGACCTTCCTTCCTCTATCTGCTTTCAGATGGCTCCTCCCACCTCCCCAATTGCCCTGTTCTACCCTATAGGAGCAGGGATGGGTCTTACGACCCCTCCCAGCATGCAGCATGGGAGGGTTGTCTGCCACTTTCCCTGGTCCCAGTGTGTTCCTAGCAATGGGTGTAGTGTGGATTTACCAGGGGACCGGAGTTCACTCTCTTCCTCTCCCAGAATGGGGCATCACACCGCTGGATGGGGTGCAATGACCTGTGGCGACGGAAGCCTCAGGGGCGCCACACAGGGAAGGGGGTGGGGCTCATCGCACTGTACAGCCCAGCAGGGAGGCGACATGCTGTTCCAGATTTGCATGTCAATATGGCCCTGCCCATGTTGACATGAAATGACAGGTAGCAGCAAAATCGCGGCAGGAGCGGTCACATGACCACTCTGAGCCGGGGGAGAGGGGCTGACAACAGGGCAGGTAAGTGGTCTCTATCTACTTACCTGCCCCAATGTAGCCCAATAGGGAAATAAAAAAAAAAAAGTCAAAAGATGCAGGATAACCTCTTTAAGGCTGATTAATGGTTTGCACCTTGTGGTGAACAATCTATACTTGCTTTCATGAAGTCTTGTCTTTATGGTAGACTTGGATACTGAAACACCTACTTCTTGGAGAGTATTCTTCTCTTGGGTGGATGTTGAAAAAGGGGTTTTCTTCATGATAGAATGGATTCTGTTAACATCCAGAGCTATTGTCTTCTGTGGAACACCAGTGCACTCTTTTTTTTCAGAGCGTACCAATTTGTTGGTGTGGCCACTCCGAACTATTCCGCTATCTCTTTGATGTTTTTTTTTTTCAGTGAAATGATGATCTGTTTCTATTCCATTGATAGATACTTTAATGGGAATCGTTTTCATATGTAATTACTGCACCTGGAATCAGCTCCAGATCTTTTACATATTTGATGATGGGTTAACGAGGGAATACTGTAGCTATGCAGCCCACAAAAGGGTTTTTGAGATAATTGACCATGTGAAACAGAGGCAGCTTTATTTTAAAGAGCTGTAAATCCAAAGCTCTTCCTCCAATTAGGATGTGAATACCCTCAAATTCAAGAGAGTCAGAACTTTAATCCCATATTGATTATATAACTGTATCTAGTATATGTTTTAGCAATCAGCTAAAATGCCAAAACATGTGTCAATGTCCAAATATTTCAGCACCTAACTGTAGCTATTACAGAGATAAATCTATCAATACCTATACGTGGCTGGTTAATTCATTTGTTAATGCAAATCAGTGTTTGAATTGGTATGCATATGATGCTGACAACCCAATTATAGATCTGAAGCCTGTGTCACTCCAGCTCTATTTCCTGTCTAGATCCACCTCCTTCTGTCTGTTTGACAGCCTCTATGCTGTATGACTCTAACCAAAGAAGCCATCAGTCAAGCAGGAGTAGGCAGCCCTGAGCTTTAAGTAGAGTAGCAGTGACAGAGGCTTCAGATCCACATCCCCATTTGCATATAAATTCACATGCTGATTTTTGTATCAACAGAGAAACAAACTGGCCGGGTAAAGGAATTATTTTTTTTAAAGAGCTACATCCACATCTAGAATATATAAAAAAAGTGAGTAGACACCTCACATTTTTGTTAATATTTTATTCTATCTTTTCATGGGACAACAATGAAGATATGACATTTCCATACAATATAAAATAGTTAGTGTACAGCTTGTATAACTGTAAATTTGGTGCCCTCTAAATAACTCAAAGCACAGCCATTAATGTCAAAACTGCTGTGAAAAAAAGTGAATAAACCTTTAAGTGAAAATAGATAAAGATAAATTGTGCCCAAACTGTTAATATTTTGTGTGGCCACACTATTTTCAAGTCCTGCCTTAACTGTCTTGCGCATGGAGATCACTAGAGCTTCAAAGGCTGTGAATAAAATTATTTTCCATGCCTCCATGATGACATCATGGAGCTGGGGAGCGTTAGAGACCTTGCGCTAATATTGGAGGTGTGTTTGGTGTCGTTATCTGCTTCAGTATGTTACAGTATATGTAGGCATTGATGGTTCCCTTAATGAAATGTAGTTCCCCACACCCATCAGCACTCATGCAGGCCCAAACTATGACACTCCCACCACCATGCTTGACTGTAAGCAAAACACACTTGTCTTTGCATTCCTCAATTGTTGCTGCCACAAATTCTTGACACCATCTGAACCAAATAAGTTTATCTTGGTCTCATCAGATCACAAAATAATAAAGGTGAGATCTGGCTCACTGCTATAGGGGGGTGCTGAAGGGTAAACAAGGGTACTACTAGAGTAAATGTGGCACCCCAGGGTTCAGTTGCCACAAATATACCTGTACCTGGGGCAGGGAAGGACCTCCACATCAGGTAATCCCACAAACAGCACTTCCACTCCAAGCCTGGAGGGGGAGCTTTACAAGCCGAGTTCAGGTGAATTCCCCTTTAAATCCAGGTTTGGAGGCGGAGTCAGAAAGACAGTTGACAGTTGGAGTTGAGCTCAAACGAGGAGAGGGAAGACATCAAAATGGAGAGGGCTGTGCTAAGCCCGCACGAGTAGCTGTGTGACAGACTGAAGGATCCAGAAGTGAGGCAAAAGAGGAGTGACCGGGGAGGTGGAGACAGATCGGTTCATCCCTGAGGAACAGCGCTGATTACCGGACACCGACGTCCGAGATTGGGAGGGATCTAATCTGCCCAGCAATAAAGACCAGAGACCAGGGAGACTCCAGATCTCCTGGCCGCAGCAGCACCTGAAGGCAAAGCCACTACACAGAGCTTAGGGACTGCAGTGAGTACAGCAGTGCCCTTTAGAGAAGCTCCCGCCGCCTACCATACAGGTGAAGACAGTGAGAGAGGGACAAGGTATAGCTACAGGCAGCCTAGTACCAATGAGAGACACAGCGCAGCAGGGAGGCCACACAACTAACCTGGCATAGAGATCCTGAACTGTTCCCAGATCACCAAAAACTGTCACATCAGAAACTGAACCCCTTTTTAATAACACCTGCAAGTAAAACCTGGTCAGAGGTAATGAATTGGTGTGACATACTTTATTTCTTTCATCTGAGGAGTCATAGGCTGCTGCACTAAAGTGACAGTTGAAAAGGCTGTGAAGAAAAACTGCCATATTTGTGTAAGGCTACAAAAGCTGCCGCTTCACCTACGGGAAGCGTAAACAACTGGCTGCCTAACCATCACCCCGGAGGTCTGACCTGCAGCTCCAGTAACCATACTGGAACCGTAGGTGGCGTCACGAAATACTTTTATTTTTTTTTATTATTATTTATTTATTTATTTAATTTATTTTATGTTATTTATTTATTTTTTTCATTATTATTTACTGACTTTCAGCGACCACCATTGCCATAATCCCATTATCCAACACCCAGAACCGAGTACCCCACGGCCTTGGGGCGAGTCATAAGCAAAACCCCAGCACTCAAAGGAAGATAGAGAGTTCTTTGATGTGAAAAGTAAATTTATTGATTAACTGAAAAAGGTGAACCCTTTGAGTGCTGGGGTTTTGCTTACACTATCATCAGATCACAAGACATGGTTCCAGTAATCCATATCTTTAATCTGCTTGTCTTCAGCAAACTGTTTGCGGGCTTTCTTGTGCTTGATATTTAGAGTCTTCCTTGTAGGAGGACAACAATGTAGTCCAATTTAATAAAGTGTGAGATATGCTCTGAGCTCTTAACCCCTTCAGCCCCAAGCCTATTTTGACCCTAAAGACCAGGCCATTTTTTGCAATTTTGACCAGTGTCAATTTATGAAGTTATAACTCTGAAACGCTTCAACGGATCCCGGTGATTCTGAGATTGTTTTTTCGTGATAAATTGGGCTTCATGTTAGTGGTAAATTTAGGCCGATATTTTTGCGTTTCTTTGTGAAAAAAACGGAAATTTTGCGAAAATTTTGACAATTTTGTAATTTTCAAACTTTGAATTTTCATGCTCTAAAACCAACGAGACATATGACACAAAATAATTAATAAATAACATTTCCCACATGTCTACTTTACCTCAGAACAATTTTGGGGAAAAAAAAAAATAAAATTAAGGAAGTTGTAGGGGTTCAAAGTTTATGAGCAATTTCTTATTTTTACAACAAAATTTACAAAGCCACTTTTTTTAGGGACCACATCACATTTGAAGCGATTTTGAAAGGTCTACATGACACAAAACACCCAAAAGTGACACCATTACAAAAACGGCACCTCTCAGGCTACTCAAAACTACATTCAAGAAGGTTATTAACCCTTCTGGTGCTTCACAGTAACTAAAGCAATGTGGAAGGAAAAAATGAACATTTTAGGTTTTGCAACAAAAATGTTATTTTAGCCTCAAATATTGCCTTTCACAAGGGTAGCAGGATTAAATGAACCCCCAAAATTTGTTAGTCAATTTCTTCAGAGCACGCAGATACCTCATATGTGGTGAAAAACTACTGTTTGGGCGCACGGCAGGACTCAGAAGGGAAGGAACGTCATTTGACTTTTTGAACAGAAAATTAGCTGGAATCGTTAGCCGCACCATCTTGCGTTTGGAGAGCCCCTGAGGTACTGAAACAGTAGAGCTCCCCCACATGTAACCCCATTTTGGAAACTAGACCCCTCATGGAATTTTTCTAGATGTTTATTGAGCACTCTGATCCTCTGGGGGCTTCACAAAAGTTAATAGAGCTGAGCCGTGAAAAAAAAAAAATGTTTTTACCACAAAATTGTTACTTCAACCAGGTAGCTTTTTTTTTCACAAGGGTATCAGGAAAAATTGCACCATAAAATGTATGGTGCAATTTCTCCTGAGTACACAGATACCTCATATGTGGTGGAAATCAAATGTTTGGGCGCACAGCAGGGCTCGGAATGCAAGGAGCGTCATTTGACTTTTCAAACGCAAAATTGTCTGGGATAATTAGCGTATTCCATGTTGTGTTTGGAGACCCCCTGAGGTGCCGAAACAGTGGAGCTCCCCCACATGTGACCCCATTTTGGAAACTAGACCCCCCATGCCATAGAAAAAAAACAGGGCGCACGCATGAATGTTCTGCAAAAAAGGGGGGGGGGACTAGGTGGGATGGGAAAAAGAAGTCCTGTCCAAAGTCGAGTACGACTGCAGGACGATTGCTGATCAGGTACCTAATTGTTCAAGGGTTTTTTGTTTTTTTTTTTATTTGGGGTGCACAAAAAAGCAAAAACTAGAGCAACAATTACATACCTGATCAGCCAATCACAAAGCTGATCAGCACTTGGCGGCAAGCAGGTGGGGGAGGAGGGGGGGAGAGGGAGTGGGAGATGCGATTGGGGATAGTTAGAAAAGAGCCACGAACAATACTTACAGGATGGATCAGACCAGCGGCAGATGGGGGGCGGCAGATGGGGGGGGCAGCGGCATAAAAAGGGAGCATCTGTGATTGTGAGATGGAGGCGGCTGGGATAGGGTGGAGGCGGCTGGGATAGGGTGGGGCGGATGGGAGAGGGCGCAGTGGATGGGGTGAAGGGGGGATGGGGGGATGGGAGTGAAGGGGAGTGGGAGGTGAGATTGGGGATAGTTACCTTACAGGATGGATCTAGGCAGCAGGATCACAGGAGATGAAGGAGGCAGCAAATCGGGGAGGGTGAGAGGTGGGAGAGGGAGCGCAGTGCAGATCACGTGGGAGACAGGTGAGCAGAGCACAGATCATGGGGGTGAGAGGTGAGGGAGCACAGATCACGGGGGTGAGAGGTGAGGGAGCACAGGTCACGGGGGTTACAGGTGAGGGAGCACAGATCACGGGGGTGAGAGGTGAGGGAGCACAGATCACGGGGTGAGAGGTGAGGGAGCACAGATCATGGGGGTGAGAGGTGGCGGGAGAGCGGACATCAGATCACGGGGTGACAGGTGAGGGAGCACAGATCACGGGGGTGACAGGGGAGGGAGCACACATCACAGGGGTAACAGGGGAGGAAGCACACATCACGAGGGTGAAAGGGGAGGGAGCACACATCACGGGGGTGACAGGGGAGGGAGCACACATCACGAGGGTGACAGGGAAGGGAGCACACATCACGGGGGTGACAGGGGAGGGGGCAGGTAGCCGATCACGGGGGTGAGAGGTGGGGGGAGTGGGCAGCACATCACGGAGGGGAGGAGGCGCCAGCCGATCACGAGGGGGAGCGGCGGGCAACACATAATGGAGGGGATGGGGCGTGCAGTGCATAACAGAGGAGAGGGGGCGCGTAGCACATAACGGAGGAGAGGAGTGCGCAGCACATAACGGAGGAGAGGAGTGCGCAGCACATAACGGAGGAGAGGGGGCGCGCAGCACATAACGGAGGAGAGGGGGCACGCAGCACATAACAGAGGAGAGGGGGCGCGCAGCACATAACGGAGGAGAGGGGGCGCGCAGCACATAACGGAGAAGAGGGGCCAGGCAGCAGATCGGGGAGAGCGGTGACACTGTGGCAGACGGAGGAGGGCAGTGGCGGATCGGGAGGGGTGGGGGTGAGGGTGCGGGCAGCAGATCACGAGGGGTGGGGGTGCGGGCAGTAGATCGGGGAGACAGGTGGCAGATCGCGGAGGACAGCAGAGGATCGGGAGGTGTGGGGGTGCTGGTAGCAGACCACAAGACCACAAGTGGGGGGGTGCGGGCAGCAGATCGCGGAGACAGGTGGCAGATCGCGGAGGGCAGCGGCGGATTGGGAGGTGTGGGGGTGAGAGTACGGGCAGCAGATCACGAGGGGTGGGGGTGTGGGCAGCAGATCGGGGAGACAGGTGGCAGATCGCGGAGGGCAGCGGCGGCGGATCGGGAGGCTTTTCGCCGGTTTCATACAGTGCAATGGCAGTGCAGCAACTTCCGGGTCCCATGCTCCGGTCACATAACAGCATTTGACCGCCCGGACCGGAGCTTGTCGCCCTGCCATTGCACTGTATACACTCACTGTGCTGGCGTGCTGCAGGGATGACAAGTGACGGTGACGGGGCGGTCACCGGCAACAGGTCCATGGTGATTGGAGAGATCGGTCACAAGGCCGATCTCTCCAATCAGAGCTGCTGGAACTGGGGGAGGGTGATCCAGTGAGGTTACACAGCTCCAGCCAATGGCCAGTGCTACAGCTGCACTGGTCAGGGCTGGATTTCAATGTTTCAGTCATTTTAAATGGCTGGAACATTACAGTGGCTGTGATTGGTTGAGCGGCGTTCGTCAGCCAATCACAGCCTCCGTAGGTCCGGGGAGGAGGCACCACCCCTCCTGAGGTCAGGTATAGGTCCCCTCCTCCCCGAATCTGCGGTTTATGTTAATCGATTGCAGTCGCCAGATGCTCCGGTGCCGCGATTACGCCATGACGGAAAGATCCGTCCTTGGTCTTTAACGCCCAGGGTACCATGACGGAAAGATCCATCCATGGTCGGGAAGGGGTTAAAGGCTAATCCACTACTCCTTTAAATTCTGCAGCAATGCTGGCACTAATCATATGTCTATTTTGAAAGAGACCCTCTGGATTTGATGATGCGCATACACTCAACCTGTCTGGTCGACCATAGCAAGGTCTGCTATGAGTGGAACCTGTCTTCTAAAAAAGCTGTATATTTTTGACCACGGTGCTGCAGATCAGTTTCAGGGTGTTAGAAATGTTTTTACAGTATATGCCATCTTTATTTAGAGCAAGAATTGAGCACTTTGCCATGAGGTGTCATGTTGAACTTTCAGTGACCAGGATTGGATGTTATTTCTATTCCTGGTGGTCCTGATGAAGGGGGCAGATGCTCCAGAAACACGTCGACCTGAATGACAATAAAGTGACACTGATCTGAACATCTTCTGAAGTGATCTATTGGCGCGGCATTGAACACCTCTCTCTTGTGCTTTCTGTTAGTGACCAGTATGAGAGAATGTGAAAGTGATAATACCAAATTTAACACCACAGCTTCCCATTCACACCTGAAACACTAATGAGTCACATGACACCAGGGCACAAAAATAGCTAATTTGACAAAATTTGGCTATTTTCACTTAGGGGTGTTCTGACTTTTGTTGTTAGAAGATTAAACATCCAAGGCAGTGTGTTGAGTTATTTAGAGGGTACACCAAGTTTACACTGTTATCCTTGCTGTACACAGACTACTTTAGATTTGATCAAAGTGTCATATCTTCACTCTTGTACCATAAAAAGGTCTCGTAAAATATTTACACAAAATGTGAGGGGTGTACTCACTTTTGTGAGATACTGTAAATAGTTTGAGTGAAATTCTGCTGACAGATCCCTTTTAAAGAAAGCATTGACTTTTATAAACAGTATAAAGTCATGGTAGAAAGGGAATTATTTCTCCCAGAAAATTATTGTAATTACACGTTTTGTCAAACACGTTTATTTCTTTTTTGTGTATTGGAACATCACAAAAACCTTTTTGAGAAAAAAAGCACAAATATCACACAAAGCTCCAAAAATTATAAAAATGTTGACAACTTTTTAAACTTGTGGGTAAACAACTTTGTTTCAAGTCTTGGATGCTCGTTCAAAGTCCCCTTAAAACCTCAGGTTCGCTCATCTCTACTATTAATTAATCTAAGCGCTAATAGAAAGATGGGATCTTGCTGCAACTTCCGTAATAGTAGATAACTTGGATCCTGGTAGATACAGCAGGATTATGGCCTTTGTTCTGGGGCTCATTGGGGCTGAAGAACAGTGGTAACAGTGCTTTTGTCATCAGACCGCTGAAATGGTACTGTATTAGTCTTTTGAGTAGTTAAGCTAGTGCTATACTTTTACATTGATTTGGTTAAGGTGTCTAAAGGGGCCGTTACACACGTCGATTTATTGGGAGTATGTCGTCGGGGTCACGGATTCCGTGACTCACATCGGGCATCGTTTGCGACGTCGTTGTGTGTGACACCTACGAGCGATTCTGAACGATCGCAAATAGGATGAAAATCGTGGATCGTTGACACATCATTCATTTTTAAAAAATTGTTCGTTTTGGGGAAGCAGCGACATATTGCTCTGTTTGACACCCTGCCAACTTCGAACAACATTCAAACGACCGCCTGGGTCCAACAATACTCGTATATCGTTGATCGCTGATGCGTCGATTTTGAGATCGTTAAGTGTAACTGCAAATAAACGACCAATAAGCGATACCGGCAAATCGTAAATACGATCTGGGAGTGTCACATCGCACATGCGATTGTCAGATAAATTGTAGCGTGTAACGCTTTAAGTTACTACTAAAAGGAACACTTTTTATATGATGCTGGTAATCATTCATGTTTACTTACTATTAGTTCTTCAATGAGGATTTGAGTGCATGAACATATACACAGGCTCAGATTTGATTACCAAGAAATCTCCAGGTTGCCTTTGAACGGGGGCATAATGGTAGCGGCCTTAGGGGTATGATTACAAAAGTAGCAAGGACAGAGCAGGGCCCAGCAGTATGATATTTTCACCAAGTTGTAAATTTCTGGACATCCACTAATTTTTCATATGTCTCGTTCACAGCGAAAAAAAATGTGAAACGTTTACGGCAAGTCTTGGCTTTCATAACATTTTAGCTCACAATTAAAAATAAAGTTTATAATTGCTTCTTGTGATAGTATACTAATAAGTTCAGTTTTAATAAGTAAAAACACTGTATTTTTCAGTCTGCTAATGACCTACTTATTCATTATCCCATACCATAACCATACTGGTTTCCTGCCATATATAATAAAATTAAAGCAGACTCCATTAACAGAAAATACAAAATTAGCACATGATCCTTGGAATCAATACATTTTACAGCATATTAAAAGCATTGAGGATGAATGTAATCGCTTTTCTGCAATTCTGTAACCCATAGACATCAAGTCATAATCCTGCTTTTAGATGAAATAGCAACATTATAAACCTTGCGGAGAAGAAGGAGATTACTGGAAAGTAGGATTAGGTGAATTAATTCTGATAGTTAATTAGCTGGTCGTTGGTAGCATATATTAGTTTCTGATTGTTTATGTCTTCTCGTTGTGGATTATTTATATATTTATTCTCAGAAAGTGAAATACGAATAAGCAGTTAGCAAAATATGACTGGTAAGGGTTTAGACTCCTCTGTGAGTTCTATCCAACATATTCAGCCTATCCAACATTACTTATGTGAAGGGATTATGTGCTATATAATTCTATATCATGAAGGTCTTTTTTCGATGACTGTATGATTTGATAGAGAAATGTATGTGACTTTCCCAAACATCTAAACAAGGTTTGTAGAAACTATGTGCTTTAAAAAAAAAAAATAGATCTGAATTCTGCACCAGAAAAATATTCTCCTATGCCTGAAAGGGATTGAATGGTTAACGTATCTTTAAATACATTTTGCAAAGCATAATTGACAGTGTTTAAATAAGTAAAATTGATACCTTGATCATGTGACATTGATGAACATCTTTACAAGGGTAATAACTTCTTGTTCTCAAAAACGTAGATTTTCATTTGAATTTTTTTTGTGGCAGTTTCTGTAATGCCAACCTACTGTTGAAACCAGAAGTTTCCATCCACTCTCTATATAGACACATCTGCATGTTTTTCTCATTATCCGACATGAAATCAGAATAAACTTTTCACGTTTTAGGTCAATTAGGAACCAAAATTATTTAGATTTGCCAAATGCCAGAATGAGAGAGAGAGAATGTTTTAAGGAAATTTTTATTACTTTCTGCAAAGTCCAATAGTGTTTAAATACACTAAAGGCTACTTTTCACACTGCGATATCGGTCCCGATATCGCTAGTGTGTGCACCCGCCTCCATCTGTTGCGCGACACGGGCAAATCGCTGCCCGTGCAGCACAACATCGCCCAGAGCCGTCACACATACTTACCTGTCCGGCGACGTCGCTGTGTCCTGCGAACCGCCTCCTTTCTAAGGGGACGGTCCGTGCGGCGTCACAGCGACGTCACTGAAGCGTCACTGAACCGCCGCCCAATAGTAGCGGAGGGGCGGAGATGAGCGGGACGTAACATCCCGCCCACCTCCTTCCTTCTGCATAGCAAGCGGGAGGCAGGTAAGGGGAGCTTCCTCGTTCCTGCGACGTCACACGCAGCGATGTATGCTGCCACAGGAACGAGGAACAACTTCCTTACTGCTGCAGTAACGATTTTTAAGAATGGACCCCCATGTCGCCGATTAGCGATTTTGCACGTTTTTGCAACGATACAAAATCGCTTATCGGTGTCACACGCAACGGCATCGCTAATGCGGCCGGATGTGCGTCACGAATTCCGTGACCCCAACGACTCCGCATTAGCGATGTCGCAGCGTGTAAAGCCCCCTTTAGACTACTATGCCTTTAAACAATATGGGACAGCCCATATGATGATGTCATGTTTTTTAAAGCTTCTGATAGGTTTATTGTCAACATCTGAGTTAATTAGAGACACACCTGTGGATTTTAATGCACACCTGAAACACACTGTTTCTTTGTGTACCATCATGGGAAAGTAAAAAGAAATCAGCCAAGAACTCAAGAAGAGAATTGCGACGTGCACAAGTCTGGTTCGTTCTTGGGTGTAATTTCCAGATACCTGAACATGCTTCATTAATCTGTACAAACAAATACACGCAAGTACAAACAAGATGGGAAATGTGCAGCCATCATACCACTCAGGAAGGAGATGGGTTCTGTGTACCAGAGATGAACGTGCATTGGTCAAAAATATGCAAATCAAACCAACATTATATATTATACATTTTGTCACTAAGTGATTTATAACCAACAATGTTGTGTGTACTGAGGAAATCATCCAGCCCTTTTTTAAAAGCTGTTATAGTATCTGCCATTACTACCTCTTGCAATAGGGCATTCCACAGTCTGACCGCTCTAACTGTAAAGAACTCTTTCCTATTTAGCTGCCATAATTGCTTTTCTTAAACTTTCAGGGCATGCCCCCTGGTCCTTAGTATTGTCTTTGGAATGAATAATTACACCTAAATAATTGTACCGAAACACATGATATAATCAGAATAATTTTTATTGTAGATTAAATTGTAGATTAAAATATACAGAAAGAATAAAACAGAGAAAAATATACAGTGAAATAAATTACCCTAGGTGAATCACCTGGTAGATACAGTAGTTATGAATAAATAGTCAAATTCATGAGTATGCTGCCAAGGATATTTGTGAGGAAATAGTATAAGCAACTGAATAGGGATTTATCAGAAAAAATGTAGTATATCAAATGATAAATTTACATATATAAAGTACAAAGTGCTAATCAAAATACTTAATATGTTAAATAGGATAGACCTAAGCAATTCCATACAAAATATCTCCATACACAAGTGGTACTAAATAGGAAAAGATTATCCTTGCAAAATCCAAATGGAATAGTCAAGAGGAAGGTAATATGTTCAGTGTATATCCTAAAATCAAGTAATAAATATATAGTGGTTACAAACATAAAGTACACTGTGCTTATAAGTAATTCACAGGTTGTATATAAATTACAATCAATATATTGAGCTGAACTAATCATGGAGACTTCAATGCACTGAACATATTAACCCTAACTATCAAGGTTACCATACACCCCTAATAATCCAGAAATGCTATACATAGCGATAATAACATAGCATGTATAATATATATATAAAAAAAACCAGGACATGCAATCAATGAAACAGGACATGCACTTTATATGTTCTGCTATATGTGTGTTATATCTAAGAAATGGTCTAACTGTTGATTAATTTATGGGTTTTTTTTTATAAATATATGTTACTGGCAATGTGTAAAAACAGGCATTCTATAGAATACCTATACAATGCCGGAAATGGGTCATCAAAGTATGAAATACATCAGATGTTCATACATTTCCTAGTAATTCTATAGAATACCTAAATGACAAACAGGCGGAGTGTAGAATACTACAGGGGTGGTCTTTCCAAAAGTAGGTGGACAGAGCAGGCAGCAGCAGATCTGTGAAACTGGCTCAGTTGCCCTTAGCATCCAAAAGTAGGTGGACAGAGCAGGCAGCAGCAGATCTGGGAAACTGGATCAGTTGCCCTTAGCATTAAAATTCCTTTCTAGCCTCCCGTGGTGCAACAAATAGTCAGGAATGATACTTCTGAGTCCTTTTTTTTTCTCAGCAAAGATATCCTGTTGTTTAGTTTGCATTTCTTCTTTCATGTTTTTCACTGTTTCTTACTAAAGACTAATAGTCAGGAATGACACTTGTTTATTTGTGTTTTTCCCAGTAAAAATATCCTGTTGTTCATTTAGAATTTCTTCTTTTACTAGTTTTTTTGATTGTTTGTTACTTCTTTCATTAGCTTTTGGACTGTTTGTTACTAAAGACTTTTCCAATCTGGGCATTATATCAGACTTTGCCCTGAGCAGTTCTTGTCATTCTTTATAATACCTAGACATTTTATGTAATGCCTAGGGAAAGTATAGAACAACAAAGATATTTCATACCTTGCCTGAAAACGACAGGGATTGTATACATTGCCTAGGTATTCTATAGAATTCCTGTTTTTCATACATTGCCTGTAACATATATATTAGTCGACTAATTGATTGTATGTCCTGTTTATATATATATATATATATATCTATATATATAATTGCCTTATTCTGTCTGTCTGTCTGTCTTGCTCCAAAATTGTGTCTTTACGGTGACACAAAGCGGATTGGCCACTGGGCTCGCCATGGCCCCGCCCCCCCGCACCGATTGGCCGCTCGCCCAGGCTCCGCCCCCACACGGATTGGCTGGCCGCTCGCCCAGGCTCCGCCCCCACTCGGATTGGCCTCTCGCCCCGGCACCCTGCACGTATTGGCAACTCGGCCACGCCCCGCCCCATCACGCAATGCACGCTCGCTCTGGCCCCGACCCCCGCACGCATTCCCCGAAGCGACACGGAGCCACGACTCCCAAGTGAGTACTGTACCCCCGGGAGCCCACATCAGCGTACGCCGCTAACCCAGCCGACACATACCCTCGCATTGCTGGGGTTGCCGCCGTATGCTGGTGTGGGTTCCCGTGCGAGCGGGGGACGGGATACGCTGGTAACCATGGTAGCATAGTTACCAGCGCATCAAGGTCTTGCAGCGGCGGAACATACACACGCACACACATAACAACACACATCAGATCACTCTCACACACACCTCACACACACATCACATCGCATCCACACACTCACAACATCCTGGGATATCGCTTGCTTCTCAGCGGCGATACTGTGCAGTGAGCTTCCAGGACCTGCCGGAGGATCACATGGCCAGAAGCATGTGGTATCTCCGGATGTTGTGAGTGTGAGCGCGTATGTGCGATATCGTCAGTGTGTGTGTGAGAGTATGCGATCGGGTGTGTGTGAGTGTATGCGATCGGGTGTGTGTGAGTGTATGCGATCAGGTGTGTATGCGATCAGATCTGTGAGTGTCGGCAGAGGAGCACGGCGTGCTGGAGGAGGCTGGGAGGAGAGAGGCTAATCCTGGGGAAGGCTGATGCTGGGGGAGGCTGGGAGGAGAGAGGCTGATGCTGGGGGAGGCTGATGCTGGGGGAGGCTGGGAGGGTGTAGGCTGATGCTGGGGGAGGCTGATGCTGGGGGAGGCTGGGAGGAGAGAGGCTGATGCTGGGGAGGCTGATCCAAGGGGAGGCTGGGAGGAGAGAGGCTGATGCTGGGGGAGGCTGAGGCTGGGGGAGGCTGATGCTGGGGGAGGCTGTTAGGAGGGAGGCTGGGAGGAGAGAGGCTAATCCTGGGGAAGGCTGGGAGGGGGATGCTGATGCTGGGGGAGGCTGGGAGGAGAGAGGCTGATGCTAGAGGAGGCTGGGAGGAGAGAGGCTTATGCTGGGGGAGGCTGGGAGGAGAGAGGCTGATGCTGGGGGAGGCTGGGAGGCGGAGGCTGATGCTGGGGGAGGCTGGGAGGTGGAGGCTGATGCTAGGGGAGGCTGATGCTGGGGGAGGCTGGGAGGGGGAGGCTGATGCTGGGGGAAGCTGGGAGGAGGGAGGCTGAGAGAAGGGAGGCTGAGGCTGGGGTAGGCTGAGAGGAGAGAAGCTGATGATGGGGACAGAGAGGCTGATGCTGGGGACAGAGAGGAGAGGCTGATGCTGGGAGGAGAGAGGCTGATGCTGGGAGGAGAGAGGCTGATGCTGGGGGCAGAGAGGCTGATGCTGGGGGCAGAGAGGCTGATGCTGGGGGCAGAGAGGCTGATGCTGGTGCAGCATGGGGGATGGAGCACGATGGGGGGGTGCGCAGCATGGGGGATGGAGCACGATGGGGAGTGCGCAGCATGGGGGCTGGAGCACGTTTGGGAGTGCGCAGCATGGGGGATGGAGCACGATGGGGAATGCGCAGCATGGGGATGGAGCACAATGGGGAGTGCGCAGCATGGGGGATGGTGCACTTTGGGAGTGCGCAGCTTGGGGGATGGAGCACATTTGGGAGTGCGCAGCTTGGGGGATACAGCACGATGGGGAGTGTGCAGCATGACGGATGGAGCACGATGGGGAGTGCGCAGCATGGGTGATGGAGCACGATGGGGAGTGCGCAGCATGGGGGATGGAGTACGTTTGGGATTGCGCAGCATGGGGGATGGAGCACGATGGGGAGTGCGCAGCATGGGGGATGGAGCACGTTTGGGAGTGCGCAGCATGGGGGATGGAGCACGATGGGGAGTGCGCAGCATGGGGGATGGAGCACGTTTGGGAGTGCGCAGCTTGAGGGATACAGCACGATGGGGAGTGCGCAGCATGGCGGATGGAGCACGATGGGGAGTGCGCAGCATGGGGGATGGAGCACGATGGGGAGTGCGCAGCATGGGGGATGGAGTACGTTTGGGATTGCGCAGCATGGGGGATGGAGCACGATGGGGAGTGCGCAGCATGGGGGATGGAGCACGTTTGGGAGTGCGCAGCATGGGGGATGGAGCACGATGGGGAGTGCGCAGCTTGGGGGATGGAGCACGTTTGGGAGTGCTCAGCATGGGGGATGGAGCACGATGGGGAGTGCGCAGCATGGTGGATGGAGCACGATGGGGAATGCGCAGCATGGGGGATGGAGCACAATAGGGAGTGCGCAGCATGGGGGATGGAGCACGATGGGAGGTGTATACCTCCCCCCAACACACACACACGCGCACTGCACAACACACCACACACACTGGGAACCACAAACACCGCCCTACACAGACACCCACACACACAGACAATGCTGCACACACACAACACCCAACACACAAACACCGTGGCATACATAAATATACGCACATACCGCACAACACACACATTGCACAAAACATACCTCCCCCCAAAACACACACACCCCACACCCACACAACCCGCGCAACACACACACAACGCTACAGACACACAGCGCTCCACAAACAACGCAACACACGCAACACACATACAACACCGCTCTCACCCCCCGCCACACCAAGACAACACTCAGAACATGTACAGCGCCCTACACAAACACTTAGTAACTACACACAACAACATCTATATATATATATATATATATATATATATATAACAAAAATCATACATTAACTACACAATACGTAAATTCTAGAATACCCGATGCGTAGAATCGGGCCACCTTCTAGTATATATATATATATATATATATATATATATATATATAAAAAATTGATAGATAGATAGATAGATTACCTGTGTTCACCACAATGTAAGAGCACCTGAGGAAGAGGACAGCACAGTCCTTGAAAGGTGCAGTGAAATAAAATACATTATTATTCCTTCATTTATGGTCTGCAGCACCCTGTTATACACTGCTTTCTCTTTCACCTCCATATATGTCACTGAGAGAGATTGAAAGCAGGATTTTATAGTTTAATAGTAGCAAGCAGCTCTGCTCTACCTCTGGCTGTTAGAAGAGGATCCTGACTGTGTCACCTTCCTCTGATTCCTTTCCAAACACCTGCTTCCTACTTGTGCCTTACAAGTACAGCGGATTTCAAGAAATGGTATATGGTTGTCCTCAATGCTGAGAAACACAGGCAGATACGTATTCATATATGACTCTCAAACCTATTTGGAACAACCTCCCCGCTGAGTTACTGTGTGCATGTGTACCTAGAAGAATTTGTGCTTTTTTGAAGTCCATACAGTGATAACATCAAATGTTGATTTTCTCTTTTTTTCCTTCTTGCATTGTCATTGTTAGACACACTGTTAAACTTTTATTTTTGTAACCATTTTTAAGTTGTAGCTTTTTTTCATACCTGCTTAATTTTTTTGCATGCTATTAATTAAATATAATATAAACTGTGCTCAGCATAAATGAGTACAACCCATCAGATTTGCCAGAAAAGTTATAGTTTCCTTTAGAATTAGCATTGATTGCAAATAAGAGTTATTAATATGCACACCCAAAAAAGTAAATTTCCTAAAAAATGTATTGAAGTGTGAAGACCATGTTGCAAAAATGAGTACACCCAAACAAAAGTTTTAGGCGCAAATTAAAAGTTTAAACTACAAAATTCTAGTTAACTAGACTTCAACCACAGACAAGTCTAATTATTCATTAAACAGGGGTCCAGCAGACATTTGACCATAGGACAGTATTACTTAACAAGGAAAACCCCTTTCTACCTCATGCTGTCGGAAATGGCACCAACTGGAAGAGAAATGTCACAAAACCTGAGAATGAAAATAATTTCATTACACAAGAAAGCTGAATACTACAAGAAGATCAGTCATGCTTTATGTATCAGTCAGAATTCTGTAGCAAAAGTGATAGTTTAACAAAGATGGAACTGCAACCATCCACAGAGACGTCCAGGCTGACTAATGAAGTTAACACATAAATAAGAGCATCTTCTGATGAGAAGGGTTAAAGAATATCTTCAATCTGCAAGTTCTCTTCATTAGGTAAAGAAGTAGAAAGCTAAACTGGGGTGACTGTTTTCCTGACTCACTACTGTATACACTGCAGGGAAATGGCATGCATGAGTGTCGGCTATGAAGAAAGCCTCTCCTCAAACCCAGGCAGAAAAAAACGGCTATGTGCGCACTAGAAATGTGAATTTTCTCAAGAAAATTTCTTGAGAAACTTCTGGGAGTGGAAGATTTCCGCACCTGCGGAAAAATCTGCGGCAAAAACGCATGCGGATTTGCCGCGAATTTACCGCGGATTTACCGCGGATTTACCGCGGATTTACCGCAGGTTTGTCCCTGCAATAAATAATAAAGATAATCGATAGACAGATAATGGATAGAGGGAAAGATGGATAGATGAATAGATAGATAGATAGAGGGATAGATAGATAGATGAATAGATAGATAGATAGAGGGATAGATAGATAGATAGATGAATAGATGAATAGATAGATAGATAGAGGGATAGATGGATAGATAGAGGGATAGATGGATAGATAGATAGATAGATAGAGGGATAGATAGATAGAGGGATAGATAGATAGATAGATAGATAGATAGATAGATGAGAAAAACCTATATAATGTTCCACCTCCCTGCATTTTCTAAGCTGGCACCCTTTAGTAACCTTCATGTGGCACTAAAGGGTGCTTAGCCTTGTATTTAGCCATAAAATAAATAAATAATTAAAAAAAAACGACGTGCGGTCCCCCCATCTTTTGTAGCCAGCTAGGGTAAAGCAGACGGCTGCAGCCTGCAAACCACAGCTGGCAGCTTCACCTTGGCTGATAATCCAAAACAGTGGGCACCCCACGCTGTTATTTTAAATTATATAAATAATTTAAAACAAAAAACGTGCGGTCCCCCCATATTGGATCACCAGCCAAGGTAAAGCGGACAGCTGGGGTCTGATATTCTCAGACTAGGGAGGTCCACTGTTATTGGACACTCCCCAGCCTAAAAATAGCAGGCCGCAGCCGCCCCAGAAGTGGCGCATCCATTAGACGTGCCAATCCTGGCGCTTTGCCCCAGCTCATCCCGCGCCCTGGTGCGGTGGCAAACGGGGTAATATATGGGGTTGATGCCAGATGTGTAATGTCACCTGGCATCAAGCCCTGGGGTTGGTGAGGTCAGGCGTCTATCAGATACCCGACATCACCAACCCAGTCAGTAATAATTAAAAAATAGACAACAAAAAAAGTTTTATTTGAAAAAACACTCCCCACATAGCCTCTTTAACCAATTTATTGAAAAGAACAATCAATCCACGTCCGGCGTAATCCAATAAGGGGGGGTCCCACGGCGATCCATACCATAGTCACTGTCCCAGTCAATGAAGAATAGAATGTTCCCCATTGGCTGGGAGAGCAATGCAGTGACCTGAGCTAACATCAATAGGTCAGCTCAGGTCACTGCAGGGGATGACGAGCGCTGCCATCAGGAGCATAGATGAGATCATTACCTTCTGTGATCATCTCCTGTACTGCTGATGTCAGCGCTGTCACTGACTTCTATGCCCGTCGCTTTGTCAGAAGTATCGCGAGAGCCCGTGACGTCACCGCTAGTGACAGTCTCGGGCCGCTCGCGAGACGGGCACAGACAGCAGTGACCGCGGTGACGTCAGGAGGCAGGAGATCGTCACGGCAGGTAATGATCTCACCTCCTGACAGCAGCGATCGTCATCCCCGCGACTCCCAGCACTGCAGGATGTCAGTGTCTGCCTGCGCTGCCGCGTGACAGGCTGCTGACACTGCGGGCAGACACTGACACCCTGCAGTGCAGTGTCAGTGTCTGCCTGTGTCAGTGTCTGCCTGCGCTGCAGCGTGACAGGCTGCTGACACTGCGGGCAGACACTGACACTGCAGTGCAGGCAGCCGCGAGGCCGGAGCAGGACACAGACTGCACGGGCACCTGGAGGTCGCACGGAAGTGCTTCTGTGCGGCGTCCAGGGAGTGTGACGTCTGTGTTTACTCTGCTCCGCTTCCTCTTCCTGGCATAATGACATCGCTTCCTGCAAAACCGCAGGCAGCGATGAGCATTACCGCAGGTAATTCGCGGCTATTCCGGTGGTATACCGCACATCATTGCTACCTGCGGAATACCCCCGGAATACCGCAGGTAGCTGCGGAAATTAATGGACATGCACATTTTCTCAAGAAAGTTTCTCGAGAAAATGTTCTCAAGAAATTTTCTTGAGAAAAATCCGCACAGTGCGCACAGCTATTTTTTTTTCTCATTGAATTTCATGGGAAATGTCTGCACAAAGATTGCAGACATTTCTCAAGAAATTTCCGGGGCAAATCCGCGAATAAATCCGCAGGTAAAAAGCTCTAGTGCGCACATAGCCTTAGTGTATGTGCGCACACTGCAGTTGTGTTTCTCCAGTGAAAAATGCAACCTCTGGCAGAAAAATGCACCTCTGGCTGGAAAAATGCATAAAAAAGCATGCATTATTGCCACTTTTTAAACATGTTTCGGTGCGGTTTTCCCGCATTTTTGTTAATGTGTTTTTTTACAGGAGCAACAAAATATGCTAGGATAGGATAATTGATAGATAGCTAAAATAGAAAAAAATAGAAAGAATAGATAGAATATATAGAATAGATAGAAAGAACATATAGAATGGATAGATAGATAGATAGAAAGAAAGAAATAACTGAATAGCTCAATAGATAGAGGGATAGCTAGCTTGGCCAGCTGTTTTTTTAATTATTTTTTGGTAAAAAAAATATGGGGAGTTACTCCTCATTTTTCATATCCAGCACAGGAACAGCAGCAGCTGCAACCCTCAGCTGTCTGCTGTACCTTGGCTGGTTATGAAAACTTAAGGGGGTCCCACGCTTTTTTTTTTAATTATTTGATTTATTTATTTATTTATTTTTAAATTACATGGAGTGCCTCTCACGTGTCTTTTGCATTGCATCACCTGGTAAAGCTGCACACTCTCCTGACAGGAGCAGGTCAGCTGCATGTATTTCTATGCAACTACATGCTCGTGTCCGAAGAGCATCACAACATGGCGGGTGATGCGATGCAAGACTCGTGAGAGTCCCTCGCAAGTGTGCCTTAGTCGCAGCCTCAGGGTGTCAGAATGAACTCGAGTGAACCCCTGACATCATAGTTGCGTGCCCAACACTACCATGGGTGTCGTGGCAGTGATGACACGGGTTCACCTGAGTTCTGACACTCTGTGGCTGCTACTAACTTGAGTGATGTCACGCTGATCGCGTGGCTCGCTTCAGTCACTCTGGTGATTTGCTGTCACAGTTAAAGTCCCCTACCTGTGACCGCAAATCAGGATGCGACTGAAGTGAGTCACCTCACAGTGGGCAATCATGCTGTATGGCTGCTCGCTGTGATTGTCAGATGTAGCAATTGTGGAAGCATCCTGAGACCTCATGTGGATTACTTCAGACCTGAAAGGGTGCATGGGAGGGTTAATAAAGTTGTGAAAGAGGGTGCTTTTTTGTCTATTTCAAATAAAGGATTTTGGGGTGTTTGTGTTTATTTGCTTTTACTTACAGATCAATGATGGGGGTGTCTCATCGACGCCTGCCATCAGTAATCTAGGACTTAGTGGCAGCTTTGGACTGCTATTAACTCCTTATTATCCCAATTTCCACCACACCAGGGCATTCGGGAAGAGCCAGTAAAGTGTCGGGATTGTGGCATCTAATGGAAGCGACAATTCCGGGCGACTGCAGGCTGATATTTTTAGGCTGGGGTAGCCTAGTAACCATAGGCCTGCCCAGCCTGAGAATACCAGCCCTGAGCTGTGGGGCTTTATCTTGGCTGGGTAACAAAATTGAAGGGATCGTATGCCCTTTTTTAAAATTATTTATTTTACTGTATGATATAGACCCATCCACCAGCGTCTGTGATTGTTTGCAGTCAGACAGCTGTCACTCACCGTGATGGCCCATCTGAC
This sequence comes from Anomaloglossus baeobatrachus, assembly GCF_048569485.1. Lineage (NCBI taxonomy): Eukaryota > Metazoa > Chordata > Amphibia > Anura > Aromobatidae > Anomaloglossus > Anomaloglossus baeobatrachus. The sequence continues at coordinate 477,788,605 of NC_134355.1, forward strand.
TGCAACCAATCACAGTCGCCGGTGGTCTGGAGAAGCAGTGAATATGTATGAGCTTAATGAGCTCGGGAAGAACAAAGAGCTGCCGCGGGAGCAGTGTGACAGCCGCCCCAGTGATCAGTGAGTATGAAGCACTTGCTCCTACCCCTTTGCATTGGATTATGGTCCCCATGAACTTTATAAAGGGACCAGCATCAGGCTAGATACTGTGGATCAATCCCCTGCAGACCCCAAGTCAGCGGGAAATTGATCTGCCAGTCCTCCGAAAGGCAGGGAGAAAATGTGAGTAAAACGCAATGAAACGCAAATAATTAGCTACCTGCATTTTTCCATATGTTTTTTCATGACTTTATTGAAGTCAATGGGTGGAAAACGCAGAGAAAAACGCAGTAATAAGTGACATGCTGCTTCTTTTTTTCTGCACCCAAAATTGCAGGCAAAAAAGAAGCAATGTGCACACAGCCTTTCTAAATTCTCATAGACTTTGCTGGGGAAGGACTGCACACAGTTTAGCACAACAAACTACACCCAATATCGCGGAAAAAACACACCAAAAATGTGGCAAAAAATGCAGCTTGCACACAAGGCCTTACAAGTTGCCAGGGCCCATGCTCAAAAAAAATGAAGACATCTGAGACTCTATACTGTGGAATGATGTGACCAAGATAACACAAAATCGAGTCCAAACCTCAAGCTTAGACTTTACAGTTATGGGATGGGGTAGGGGGGGCTGAAAAAAAACAATATAGTTAATAATAAACATTGTCATTGTACTTACTGGTCCCACGATGCATGCTGCAGTCCTGCTATCTCCCAGTGGTTACTGCTTCTGGGTATGATCAGTAACTTCCAACGGTATTCACTGCACATCACTCGGCAGTCTTTGGCTTTTTTCGGCCGTGTTCACGGTGACGTTAGGCTTCACCCTAGTCCATGGCTTAGTCATGGATTCATTTGAACTTTGACTGTCACTGTCAGTTTCAGCCTGCTTCTCACTCTGTAGAGACGTTTGTCTGTACAGAGCGATGAAGCAGAGCTGACATTGCTCTCCCTGTGGACTACGTCAGACTAAGGATTTTTTTTATAACAAAGATTGAGTCTCTAAATGTTTTTTGTTTTATTTCTAATTAAAAAAAATGTCTATGTGTTGTGTTTTTTTTACTGCTTACTACAAATTCATGGTGGCCATGTCTAATCTGGCATGACACCATGAATTTCAGGCTTAGTACCAGCTGAGGATACAAAGCTGGTATTAACTCCTTTATTACCCAGCGTGCCACCGCTGAATAAAGAAACAATGCGCCATTTCCAAGAGCAGCTGCGGGCTTCAGATTTTAGCGTGCGGGTCCAGAACACTTGGGCCTTACCATGCTGAGAATCCCAGACCTCAGCTGCCTGGTTTTACCTGACTGGCGATCAAAACGCCCATCACAGATGCCCATTCTCTGTGCCAGTATCTGTGATTGCCTGACATTACAGTACTGTAAAAAAAAACCCCATTAAAAAAATGACATAGTACTCTGCAGTATATTTGATTCTCAGCGCAGATAAAGCATACGGCTACGGGCTGCCACTTCCTGCTGCCTGGCTTTACCTTGGCTGGCAAACAAAATTCAGAGAAGCCCACTATTAAATTATTTAAATAAAAATTTAACAAAAAAAAATTGCAAGGGCTCTCGACATATTTTGATGGACAACTAGGTAAAACCAGACAGCGTTGGGCTGCAATCCTCAGCGCAAGGTGGCCCAAGCTGTCGGGGCCTCCCCTGCTGTGAATTGCAGCCCCAGTTGCCCCAGAAAATGATGCATTCATAGAAGCGTTATTTTCTGGTGCTTACCCAGCTCGTCCAGCGGCCATGATGGTGGTGGCATGCTGGGTAATAATGGGGTTAGGGCCAGCTTTGTATTATCAGCTGGTACTAAGCCCAATATTCATGGTGTCATTCCAAATTAGATATGGCCACCATGAGTTTCTAGTAAACAGTAAAAAAAAAAACACAACACATAAAAAAATTTTTTATTAGAAATAAAACAAAAAAAATGTAGAGACTCCATCTTTATTATAAAAAAATCTCTAGTCTGACGTAGTCCACAGGCAGAGCAAAGTCAGCTCTGCTTCATAGCTCTGTACAGAGAAGCGTCTATACAGAGCGAGAAGCAGGCTGAGAGTGATATTCAAAGTTCAATCAAACCCATTAAATATAAATCAATAATAAAAACTATACATATTTGGTATTAGGCACTATAATCTGCCATTGGTGTTCAGATTAAAGAAGCTCAAGAAATCGAAATAATAAAATGTAGATTTTATTCAAAATATTATTTTAAAAATTATTTTAAAAGGATTCCACAGTATAGTACCCAAGGACATGGAAATAGGTCACATATATGTATTAATAGTATCAGCATCAAAATTATATAATATCCCGTCTCAGTAATAAATCTCATATCATATCACAAAACAAATAGACAAATGTGTTGATCACAAAAATGTCATATATCCCAACAGCAATATAGAAATTTAGTAATGGACAGATTATATATATTAAATTGATAAAATGTATCTCTAGGACATAATTATGATATCAATATTATCAAATATCAAAATTACTAGTTTCAAAATGCATTTGTTATAACATATAAATCACACTTCATCATTATATCGCAATAATGACAAACAATTAAAGTGCTAGGTGCCCCCCGAAGAAGAAGCGGCGAAACATGTTTTGGGGTTGAAGGACGTGGGCTTTAGGGTCTCTTGTAAGTAGCATCTTACCTATGATCTGTCTATGGTAGGAAAGATGTGAACTAATTAGTAACAGCATTAGCAGCATTGATATGTGCAGTGAATGGGCTGGAGGCATTATTAGTCACAGATCTACCATGCAGTAGATAGATCAGAGGAACTATAAGACCCATACTAACTGTACAGCACCTAGCACTTTAATTGTTTCAGTCATTATTGCAAATTTTTTTATTAGAAATAAAACAAAAAAACATTTAGAGACTCCATCTTTATTATAAAGAGATCCTTAGTTGAACGTAATCCACAGGGACAGCAAAGTCAACTCTGCTTCATCAGTGTGCACAGACAGTGTCTAAACAGAGTGAGAAGTAAAAAAAAATGATGTCAGCTCATGAGTGATGAAGCAGAGGCTGACAGTGAGGGGATGATTGCACTTACGTCTCGCATTGTTTCACCCCACTCTCAGGACAGGAGCGACTCAGCTGCATGGAAATAAACGCAGCTGACCCGCTGCTGTTGGGAGATTGTGCGCTGTGATGCAATGCAAGCCGGTCATGCCCACCAGCTAAGCCAGTTACGCCCATGACCTGACTGCACCCCGTACATTCTAGGTTCAACCGTGATGCAATGGGACACTCGCATCACGGCGAACCAGGACCTTTGATGACATTATACTCACGTGACCAGTCTGTAGCCAATGAGTAATACAACAATCACACATGACTGGTCACATTGGTATGACGTCATGGAAGGTCCTTTTAGCCAGAGGTGCTTACCGGGTGGCACAGCAATGATCAGACGGATGCGGAAGCAGAAGCGCTGGGAGACAGAGTCTGCAGGACACGTCGCGGGACCTGTAAGTATGATCATAATGTTTTTTAATAATGTGCTTTTTTACAGCAGTAAAGCTCATGTTCGGGGTCGTGTGCATGAACACCATGTGTTCGATAGGGACCCCGAACTTTACAGTTCGGGTTTGCCCATCCCTACTTCTTCTCCCTGTCACAAGCCTAGGTGTAAAAAGATAATTTGAAAGATCTCTGTACTGCCCCTCACATATTTGTACATTGCAATAAAATCACCCCTTAGCCATGATTTTTACAAAATGAATAACCTCAAGTTTAATAACCTGTCTTGGTATTGCAGTCCACCCATTTCTTTGATTACATTTGTGCTCTTCTCTGCGCCCACTGTAATTAAGAAATGTCCTTCTTATACACCAAAAAACAAAATTACATAGCTACATAGGTTGAAAAAAGACCTAGGTCCATCTGGTTTAACCTTCTTCCACCAATTATAGATTTCAACATTAAATGATTTATAGCTGACAATGTTATGTGTACTGAGGAAATGATCCAGCCCTTTTTTGAAAGGTATTATAGTGTCTGCCATTACTACCTCTTGTGGTAGGGCATTCCACAGTCTGACTATAAAGAAGCCGTTCTTAGTTAGCTGCCAGAATTGCCTTTCTTCCACTGAGTGCCCTTTGATCCTTAGTATTGTCTTTGGAAGCAATAAGTCATGTTCCAGTCCTTTGTATTGACCACACAAGTATTTTTACATACAAATGACATCACCTCTGAGACATCTTTTATCTAAGCTAAACAAATTCAATTTTTTCAACCTTTCATCCTTTGGGAGGCCTTTCATTTCATGCAAATCTAGTTGCCGGCCCTGACTTTAACTTCTGAATATTCTTTTTAAAATGTGGAGCCCAAAACTGGATTCCATATTCTAGATGTGGCCTTATAAGGGATTTATAGCGAGGTAACAATACATTGGGACTATAGGATCTAATCTCTCTTTTTATACACCCTAAAATCTTGTTTGCTTTTGCAGCTGATGCTGAACATTGAGTGCTATTGCTCTGCTTACGTATAATCAGAATACTCAAGTCTTTCTCCTGTTCTGTAGTACCAAATTTACTTCCATGTAATGTATATGCAGCAATGGTATTACTCAATCATAGGTGAATTACTTTACATTTATCAACATTAAATCTTAGTTGCCGTGTATCTACCCATTCCGACATCTTATCCAGATCGTTTTGAAGTATTTTCCTTTTATGTCAGTTTTTAATATCCTACATAGTTTGGTGGCATCAGCAAAGACTGACACTTTACTCTCAATCCCATCCACAAGGTCATTAATAAAGAAATTAAAAAGAATTGTCCTAGCACAGATCCCTGTGTTACCCCACTGCTGATTATAGCCCAATTAGAGACTGTACCAATTATTCTCTTTGTTTTCTATCTTTTAACCAATTACTTACACATCCGCTTTGCATTTCCTCTAGTCCTTGCTTCTGCAGCTTCATCATAAGATTGTTATGTGGTACAGTATCAAATGCCTTTACAAGGTCTACATAAATCACATCAACTGCATTACCAATATCCAGATTTGCACGTACCTCCTCACAGAAATCCAACATGTTGATTACACACGACTTATCTTTCATGAATCCAAGCTGGTTATCAGTTATTACATTATTCTCTCTAATATACTATTGCATGTCTCTCTTAAATTGCCCTAAAAAAAATTTGCACACCACTGATGTTATACTTTCCGTATGGTAGTTACCTGGATCCCCTTACTTACCTTTCTTAAATACTGGTGCCACATCAGCCATTTTCCTAACCTGAGGTACCAACCCAGTTACAAGAAAGTCTAAAAAGATAAGATACAGTGATCTGTCAATACCTGAGCTCCATTCCCTTAATATCCGTGGATGAATGCCATCTGGCCCGGAGGATTTTTCAATGTTTCATCTAATCAGATGCAGACAAACATCTTCTTGTGTTAAATTAGTTATATTGGGGGGCTTTGATTATTGCCTTGTTGAATGATCCCTGGAACAGTCAGTTCCTTGGTGAACACTGATGAAAAGTGGGTGGTTAATATCTCAGTCCTTTCTTTGTACTCTATAATTATCCTGTTATACTCTTTTTTCTGGGGCATGATACCATCCTTTTTTTCTTTTGGCATCGATGTATTTATACAAAAAACATTTGGGGTTATTTTAATGTCTGTTGCGATTCTTGTTTCAGTAGATAATTTTGCCAACTTGATTTCTTTTTAACATTTCCTACTGAGAAATTTATATTCCTGAAATGCTATTCCTGTATTCTCAGCCCTTGAACATTTTTTTTAAGTGCAGTTGCACTAGTAATTTGTATAAAGGCAAAATACTAGCCTTGACAGCAAATGCCTTACACTGGCAAAGGAATTGAGTTTGCTTTCTACCCATACAAACATGTCTTTTCATGGACAGTTTTACAAGTATTTTACAATTTAGTACATAAGTATACATTTTATTTCTGCTGCCAAAGTGCATGACCTTAAATTTATCTACATTAAACTTCAATTGAACTTTCTAGACCCAAGCCTGCTGCTTACATAAATAGTTTTGCATTACTAAATTATGATGCTCTCTGTCTATTACTCTGCTGAATTACTGAAATTCCGCTTTGTATGCACCTACAAAGTCATTAATAAATATGTTGAAATAAATATGGCCCAATACTGACCCCTGTAGAACCCCAATGTTAACTGTGACCCAAAAGAGTGTGTTATATAAATAACAACCCTTTGTTTCCTATCACTGAGCCAGTTTTAACTCAGTTAAACATATTTTCCCTAGTCCCATTATTCTCATTTTATTTACCAACCTCCTGTGTGACACCATACCAAATGCTTTTGAAAAGTCCATATAGACAACATCCACTGTGTTCCCCTGCTCCAGTCTGGACCTTCCCTTCTCATAGAAGCTAATTAGATTAATTTCACAGTACTGATCTCTCATAAACCTACAGTTAATTACAAAAGTGAATACACCCCTCATAGTATTGTAAATATTTTATTATATCCTTTCATGAGATAAAACTAAAGATATGACAATTGATACAATGTAAAATAGTCAGTGTACAGCTAGTATAATAATGTAAATTTGGTGTGCCTTCTAAATAACTCAACACACAGCCATTAATATCTTAATCACTGGCAACAAAAGTGAATATGCCCCTAAGTGAAAATGCCCAAATTGTGCCTAAAGTGTAAATAATTTGTGTGGCCACCATTATTTTCAAGCACTGACTTAACTCTCTTGGGAATGGAGTACACTAGAGCTTCATCCTCCATGACATCATCATTGAGATGGTGAGTGTTAGGGGTACTTTGCACGCTGCGACATCGCTACTGCGATATCATCGGGGTCAAATCGAAAGTGACGCACATCCGGCACTGGTAACGACGTTGCAACGTGTAAAGCCTAGATGCGCCGATAAACAATCGCAAAAGCGTCGAAAATCGGTGATCTGTGTAGCGTCGGTCATTTTCATAATGTCGCACCAATAGGAGATACGATGTTGTGCCTCGTTCCTGCGGCAGCACACATCGCTGTATGTGAAGCCGCAGGAGCGAGGAACATCTCCTTACCTGCCTCCACCGGCTATGCGGAAGGAAGGAGGTGGGCGGGATGTTTACGTCCCTCTCATCTCCGCCCCTCCGCTTCTATTGGCCGCCTGCCGTGTGACAGGGCAGGTAAGTGCATGTGAAGCTGCCGTAGCGATAATGTTCCCTGCGGCAGCTATCACAAGATATAGCATTTGCGGGTACTATCGTGCTCGGTATCGCTAGCCGATGCTAGCGATGTCGCAACGTGCAAAGTATCCCTTAGAGGCCTTAAGCTCCTCCATCTTCCATTTAAGGAGGCTCCACAGATGCTCAATATGTTTTAGATCTGGAGACATGCTTGACCAGTAGTGATGAGCGAGTACTAAAAAGCTCGGGTGCTCGAAGCTCGGGCCGAGCCTCCCAAGATACTCGTGTACTCGGGCCGAGCAACGAGCCCAATGTTATCCTATGGGAGACCCGAGTATTTTTGTGAAATGACCCCCCAGCAGCATGTAGAAACCCTAAAAATGTCACAAAAGTCTCAGAAGAGTGCTCAAATGACATGGCAACAGCATGGGGAAGACCCCTTGAAGCATTTATCACTCAAAAGTCACAGCTGTGAACAATTTTGTCCGCGTTTTACGCCATTTTTACGGACTCACCAGAAAACCTTGCAAAATGACCCCAAAATGAATTTTCATGGCGGAAATGTTAAGGGCACATACACAATAGTGAGATAGAGCTGGTGTATGTTACTTTTTGAGATTAATACATGAAAGATTTTACATAAACATTGTGTGGCACTCCGATGTCCAAAACGCACGTTTTGTGCTTTTTACTAGCGATGTCGGTCATTTTTTTTTTCATTCTATCTCCCGTCGGTCGGTCTCGCTCTGTCGGTCTCTCTCTGTCTTGTCTGTCCCCCTCTCACAGTCTGTCGGTCATTCTCCCCCCTCTCTCTTACTCACCGTTCCCCGATCACTGTTGCGGCACTGCACGGCATTCACACTGCTCCTGCGGCTTTTCCTCTTTTGAAAAAGCCGGCCGCTCATTAATCAATCTCGTATTCTCTGCTTTCCTGCTTTTCGGCGCCTATGATTGGTTGCAGTGAGACACGCCCCCACTCTGAGTGACAGGTGTCACACTGCACCCAATCACAGCAGCCGGTGTGTGTGTGTATACTGTGCAGTGAAATAAATAATTAAATAATTAAAAAAAACGGCGTGCGGTCCCCCCCAATTTTAATACCAGCCAGATAAAGCCATACGGCTGAAGGCTGGTATTCTCAGGATGGGGAGCTCCACGTTATGGGGAGCCCCCCACCCTAACAATAACAGTCAGCAGCCGCCCAGAATTGCCGCATACATTATATGCGACAGTTCTGGGACTGTACCCGGCTCTTCCCGATTTACCCTGGTGCGTTGGCAAATCGGGGTAATAAGGAGTTATTGGCAGCCCATAGCTGCCAATAAGTCCTAGATTAATCATGTCAGACGTCTCCCCGAGAAACCTTCCATGATTAATCTGTAAATTACAGTTAAAAAACACACACCCGAAAAATCCTTTATTAGAAATAAAAAACAATAACAAAGTCCCTCATCACCAATTTATTACCCACAACAAAGCCCTCCATGTCCGGTGTAATTCACGGTCCTCCAGCGTCGCGTCCAGCTCTGCTGCATGCAGGTGACAGGAGCTGCAGAATACACCGCCGCTCCGGTCACCTCCACGCAGCTAATGAGGTGAGTATAGCGATCAGCTGTGCTGTCACTGAGGTTACCTGGATGCAGCGGTGGCCGCGGGTAACCTCAGTGACAGCTCAGCTGATCGCGCTACTCACCGCCGCTCCGGTCAGCTCCATGCACCAACTGAGGAGAGTATAGCGATCAGCTGCTGTCACTGAGGTTAATCGCGGCCACCGCTGGATCCAGCGGTGGCCGCGAGTTACCTGACTGACAGCAGCTGATCGCGCTTCTCACCTCAGTTGCTGTGTGAAGCTGACCGGAGCGGCGGTGAGTAGCGCGATCAGCTGCTGTCACTGAGGTTACCCGCGGCCACCGCTGCATCCAGGTAACCTCAGTGACAGCAGCTGATCGCTATACTCACCTCATTAGCTGCGTGGAGGTGACCGGAGCGGCGGTGTATTCTGCAGCTCCTGTCACCTGAATGTAGCAGAGCTGGATGCGACGCTGGAGGACCGTGGATTACACCGGACATGGAGGGCTTTGTTGTGGGTAATAAATTGGTGATGAGGGACTTTGTTATTGTTTTTTATTTCTAATAAAGGATTTTTTCGTGTGTGTGTGTTTATTTACTGTAATTTACAGATTAATCATGGAGGGTGTCTCATAGACGCCTGACATGATTAATCTAGGACTTATTGGCAGCTATGGGCTGCCAATAACTCCTTATTACCCCGATTTGCCAACGCACCAGGGTAAATCGGGAAGAGCCGGGTACAGTCCCAGAACCGTCGCATATAATGTATGCGGCAATTCTGGGCGGCTGCTGACTGATATTGTTAGGGTGGGGGGCTCCCCATAACGTGGAGCTCCCCATCCTGAGAATACCAGCCTTCAGCCATATGGCTTTATCTGGCTGGTATTAAAATTGGGGGGACCACACGCCGGTTTTTTTAATTATTTATTTATTTATTTTACTGCACAGTATAGACACGCCCACCGGCTGCTGTGATTGGGTGCAGTGAGACACCTGTCACTCAGCGTGGGGGCGTGTCTCACTGCAACCAATCATAGGCGCCTGTGGGCGTGGAAAGCAGGGAATATGAGATGGCTGTGTACAGAGCACAGCGCGCCGGCCGGTATAAAGGCTCGGTCACGCTGTGCAGGCCGGCCAATCACTGCAATTCCACAACTAACAGGGCTGTGGCATTGCAGTGGTCTGCCAGCCAATCCCTGCATGAGGGCTGGCTCTCAAAAGAGCGCCAACATGCAGAAATGAAGACCACGAGTAAAGCACGAGTATTGCAAAATTACTCGGTACCCGCCGAGTAGCCCGAGTACAGTGATACTCGTGCGAGTACCGAGTAGTAACAAGCATACTCGCTCATCACTATTGACCAGTCGAGCACCTCTACCCTTAGTTTCTTTCTCATGGCAGTGGTCATCTAGGAGATGTGTTTGAGGTCATTATCATGTTGGAATATGAAGGGAAGAGATCATGCTTCAAACTCACATATACAGAGTTGTTTCATTAATAGATAAAATAAAATATTTTAAAAAATGTGAGGGGTGTGCTAACTTTTTTGATATACTGTTTGTTGATACTTGGTCCTGAGGCTATTCTCATTGAGGTACTCCAGCTAGCATCTCTTAGGAAACCCTCAAGGATTTAACCTAGATTTGAAGTTAAATTTAACAGCCTATAATTTACAAGCTCAGATTTTGTTCACTTTTTGAATTTTGGCAGCACATTTGCTGTGCGCCAGTATTGTAGTAAACTAATATAAAAAGAATGACCAACACATCCAGTAGATGTGAACAGTGCATGGTAAAAATTCAACAAAGTGACAAAACTATGCACAGCAGGACTCTATAATGCTAAATTATGTAAACATTGAATATAGGTATTTTGGCACGGAATTACAGCTATTGGAAAAAATAAGATACTTGGTTTACAAATTGTCCAATTCATGTAAGCCCAAGAGTCAACGATAAGGCTTACCTCTTTTTGTTGGGACTCTATCCTAATACTCCTCTATCTGTGTTAAGAAATGAACAAGTAAAGGGGCAGGTAGGATCCATTTAAATGAAAATGCTGTGGCTGATAGGCGGAGTGCTCATTCAGAAAAGAATGAAATACTTCTATAAAAAGACTGACCAGTAAATGATATTGTGGTAAAGAGCCTGGTTCTTTCTTCTAAAGCTGTCAATGTTTCAATATAGTGCACTTAATTACTCCTACATGTTTATCAAATGTATAGTTAAATAATGGTCTTACCACTTTGCTATTATTGGAAGACAAATGGCAAGCAATCTTTTACTTGGAACTTGTTTAGCAAGTTGACACATATTAAAATCTCAGAGTTTGTAAAAAATAAAAGTGTACGAGAACATTATTTGAGCTGGTCTGCTTAAATAATGTGTTATGGGAGGACTGGCAGATTAGGATAAGGGGGCATATATCCCAAGCGCCAGTCGGGGCCCACAGTGCTCCAGATGAAAAAGGAGCTACTGGCAAAGCAAAGGTTAGGCGGAGAATACAGAGCTGGGTGGCTCTGAAATAATAGGGGCCTGATCCAAGTTAAATAGCACTTGGATCAGAAGACTGTGAACCCTATTAGCGTCACAGGCTCCACTCACCCAGCCCAAGAATTCCCTGCTAACACTACAAGGGTCCTGGGGTATGCTGTCTGTGCGCGTAGGGGGCACAACCTGACAGGTTGCGCAGAATCCGCAGCCCAGTTGATTGCACTGGGTTGCACTAGCAGGAATGGATGGTAGGAGGTGGAAGCCCTGCACCTGACCCTAATATGCTGAGCTATGGGTTTCTTGGCGTGACAAGCACCGGACGCCTAACTTTGCCTACTACTTCCAATCTAAAGGCTTATGCCGCAATGAGGCTCTAACATGGAGGTGTGCTCTGTCTGAGCATAGGTGAAGACTGCGCATCTTCATGTTTTCTCCAGCCCCTTTTATAACCTAGGTCTGCCCCAAAACCAGGGTGGACCACAAAGGCACCTCCAGGGGCCAATATCAGAGTGCCACGTCATCAGTGACCACCCCAGCGGCCTATAAAGCGCCGCCACATCACTGATGATCTCATGGCAGCCACGGCCCAAACACCTCACCAGTTATCGTCTGACGACCAATGGTGAGGTGCCGTGTCATAGGGGCGGGCCTCCATGAGCCAGTCCGGAGTGGCCACATCATCAGGACACCTGATACCCTGTGGCCTATCAGGGCCTGCCACCTCACGGACATGCCCAGCGAAGTCGTTCCCAGACTTAGCCTCCAATGCACTGAGCATGCTCAGTAGCATGAACAACAGAGTTAAGCTCCGAAATCAGACTATCACCCTTAGCATGCTGAGTAGGAACAACACAGGACTTCGACACGGCACTATGTCCAAGTACCTGTGCTAAGAGGCTTTTCGCACTAAGTGTAGGAGCAAGATCAGTGACCTGAACTGTGACCTGAACTGAGGACTTGTTGCTCACTAGGCAAAACACTGGATTTAGGCTCTGGCTGGGATAAATCGGCACATGCATGCGCACTAGCCGCCTCTCCACACTTAGACAGGGAGGAGAAAGCAGCCAGCTGGACAACCCGAGGCACGGCCAAAAACGGCGGCCGGCGCCTTGGCATAACAGGAACCGCAGCAGGCTGCTTGCAGCTACGGTGGCACTGAATTGTAACAGTACCCCCCTCTAGCAGCCCCTCCACTCGGATGGTCCGTAGTCGCCACAGGTATCACTGTGCAATGGGTAGGAGATGGAGATAAGCAGTGGGAGCTACAAAACTCACCCCATTGCACAATATCTTCTGACAACCATTCGATATGTGGGGAATGCAGCTTCAACCAAGTTATGCCCAGCAGAATATCATCTGCACCCTTAGGGAGAACCAAGAACTAAATAATCTCCCTATGCCCAGATGACATGGCAAGGGTAATGGACACTGTCCGGTGGTGAATTAACTTGAGTAAAAAGGACCCATCCACCACACGGACTCTTACTGGCCTTGGCACTTGCACCAGCGGGATGGCATGCCGCTGGGCAAAAGAGGAGGAAATGAAGCTATCCCCAGCCCCTGTGTCCACACATGCACTTGTGAACCAGGTGGACCCCCTAAAGAATATGGACACAGGAAACGTCTTCCTAATGGATGATGCCTAGTCCAGTCTGCCACCCGCTACAGTCACCGATCGCGGTCACTTAACCTGACACTTTGGGCAACGTTTGGCATAATGACCGCACTGCCCACAGATGAAACAGAAAGTACCCTTGCGACTCGATGACCTAGCTTCACAAACCCTAGAGATTTTCCATAGGAACAGGGACGTCTTCTAAGGGAGGTACAGTGGGAGAGTCCACTACAGTGGTTGAACGACCCTCTGACCTGTGCTCCAGCTGACGTTCGGAGGTACGCTGGTCAATATGGGTACCCAGAGTCATGAGGCCCTCAAGGATACTTGGTACCTCGCACGACGCTAACGCATCCTTTACATGCGAGGCAAACCCCTTCCAAAAAAAGTGGAATGAGGGTCCTCTCTTACCACCCCACTTCTGCAGCAAGTGTCCTGGACCTCACAGCATACTGAATTGAGGAATTGCACCCCTGCTCCAAAGTAAGTAGCTGTAGGGCTGAGTTGTGAGCAACCTGACATCCCAGAAACACTTGCCACATGGACTCCAAGAACTCAACGGAGTCATGAACTATGGGGTTGTTCCTCTCCCACAAAGGTGTAGCCCACTCTAGTGCTCTATCAGAGAGCAAGGAGATGATAAATCCCACCTTCAACCTCTCTGTAGGGAACTGTGCCACCAGCAGCTCCAGATGGATTGAGCACTGGTTCACAAATCCCCTACATGCCATGCCAGCTAGACCCTGGCACAGTCTTACTGTTACAGGGGCACTGGCAGATTAGGATAAGCTGGTTCACAAATCCCCTACATGCCTTGCTGTCCCCCAATAACTTGTTGGGCAGCAAGAGGGGAGAGAGGGGTGGAGTGGGCTTGGTGGCAGACACCATTGCGGCCGCTTGAGTCACCACATCATCCACATCAGCAGCGACAGCAGACATCTCCAGAGGACTAACTCTGGCCTCAAGCTGCTGTATGAGCTGATTTAGCTTCCACCATGCCAGCTAGACCCTGGCACAGTCTTACTGTTACAGGGGCACTGGCAGATTAGGATAAGCTGGTTCACAAATCCCCTACATGCCTTGCTGTCCCCCAATAACTTGTTGGGCAGCAAGAGGAGAGAGAGGGGTGGAGTGGGCTTGGTGGCAGACACCATTGCGGCCGCTTGAGTCACCACATCATCCACATCAGCAGCGACAGCAGACATCTCCAGAGGACTAACTCTGGCCTCAAGCTGCTGTATGAGCTGATTTAGCTTCCACCATGCCAGCTAGACCCTGGCACAGTCTTACTGTTACAGGGGCACTGGCAGATTAGGATAAGGTGGTATATATCCCAATTGCCAGTCGGGGCCCAGTGTGCTCCAGATGACAAAGGAGGAACCCGAAAGTTAGATGGAGAATACAGAGCTGGGTGGCTCTGAAATAATAGGGGCCTGATCCAAGTTAAATAGCACTTGGATCAGGAGACTGTAAACCCTATTATCATCACAGGGTCCACTCACCCAGCCCATGAATTCACTGTTAACGCCACAGGAGTCCTGGGTACGCTGTCTGTGCACGTAGGGTGCACAACCGGACAGGTAGCGCCGCAGCCGCAGCCCAATTGACTCTACTGGGCTACTCTAGCAGGACTAGACGGTAGGAGGTGGAAGCCCGGTGCCCGACCCTAACCTGCTGAGCCACGGGTGTCTTGGTGTGACAAGCACCGGACGTCTAACCCTGCCTACCACTTTCAATCTAAAGGCTTATGCCGCAATGAGGCTCTAACATGGAGGCATGCTCTCTCTGAGCATAGGTGAAGACTGCGCACCTCTATGTTGTCTCCAGCCCCTTTTATAACCTAGGTCCGCCCCAAACTCAGGGTGGACCACAATGGCACCTCCAGGGGCCAATAGCGGAGTGCCACGTCATCAGGAACAACACCAGCGGCCTATCCGGCACCGCCATGTCACTGATAACCTCATGGCAGCCATGCCCAAAACACCTTACCAGTCATCGTCTGACGACCAATGGTGGGGAGCCAGGTCATATGGGTGGGCCTCCGTGAGCCAGTCCGGAGTGGTCACATCATCATGACACCTGATGCCCTCTGGCCTATCAAGGCCTGCCACTTAACGGACATGCCCAGTGAAGTCCTTCCCAGACTTAGCCTCCAATGCACTAAGTGCCTGAGCATGCTCAGTAGCCTGAACAACGGACTTAAGCTCCGATATTAGACTATCACCCTGAGCATGCTCAGTAGGCACAACACAGGACTTTGACATGGCACTATGTCCAAGTACCTGTGCAAAGAGGCTTTTCACACTAAGTGCAGGAGCATGCTCAGTGACCTGAACTGAGGACTTGGCCTCAGGAATGGCACAATCAGGCTGAGCATGCTCACTAGGCGAAACACTGGATTTAGGCTCTGGCTGAGGTAAATCAGCACACGCATGCGAACTATCGCTTTTCCACACTTAGATTTGGAAGAGAAAGCAGCCAGCTGGACGACCCGAGGCACGGCAAAAATGGTCAGCTGACGCCTGGGCATTACAGGAAATGCAGTAGGCTGCTTGCGGCTATGGAGGCGCCAATTTGTAACATAATGCCTGTAAAATTGCTTCAAAAACTCTTTAAAGTCTCTTCCTCTTCATTTCAATTCTAAACCCACTTTGCTGTTTATATGGTCAGTATTTTGAACATTTTTTTCTGCTTTATAGAAAGTGTATGTCACTTCTTTGAAGAGGCTATTGATGTAATCAACTTTTAACTAGATACTGGTGTCACACCTATAACCTTTATAAAATGCTTCAGGAAAAAGAAACACCTAAGGCATGTTTCAGATGTCAGTGATTCTGGTACATTTGTGCTTTTTTTATACGTACCAAAATCACTGACATACGCAGACCCATTATAATCAATGGGTCTGTGCACACATCAGTGATTTTTCACTGACCGTGTCTCCATGTGGCGTATAAGCATGTCCGTGATTGCTTCACGGAAACATTTTCGTTTTTTTCTGGCATCACTGATGTCCCTCGGACCATGCAGTGGTGTGATCCGTGAAACACATACCAGAAAAACACGGACATTTAAAATAATAAACATTTTCAACTCACCTTTCCAATGATGCTCTCTACAGCCCCCGCTCTCTGCAGTTTCCTGGCCAGCTCATGCATATTCATGAATGCAGTCAGAGCCAACCCGGAAGTAGCTGCAGAGAGCGGTGGGCGGACGCTACAGAGCTGGAGATTTCAGCACCATGGAGAGCAGGAATGGGAGAGGTGAGCATATGTCATGTGCAATCACGGATAACAGATCACGTATCACAGATTGCACATGGACAACCCACATGTGCCATGAGTCATGGAACACGGAGGGACATATGCGTATTTACACTTCAGTGAAGAACGTCTGTGTTTTTCACTGATGTGTGAAACGGTCCTAAAATGGTTAAAAAACTGTTTAAATGGTATAAAAAAATAAAATTTCTCAAAACTATCCCAACAAACTAGCATTTCCTGAAGCAATTTCCATTAGTAAACTCGTTTTTGATTACTTTTAAAAATTCTACAAGCACATACCCTATCAGTTATGTTTTTCTGGGGGCTATTCATAAACCATGAGTTTTCCAGCAAAAACAACTAAAGGAAATGCTCCTTTTTTTGGAAGTTTCAAAGAAAATTTTCTTTTCCTGAAGCTGTTTCAAAGCGTTTTAGAAGAGTTTTAGAAGTTTTTTTACAGCATTTTGATCAGACACTGCAGTTTAGAAAGGTTTCCTCAGGATACACCTAAAAAAAGTTAGTTAGGAGTTTTATATTTCCTTTATATAAGAACCAAGGCGCAGGTTTGGAATTAACTTAATCTGTGTAAAAATAATTATTTCCTATATTTTGCAGCCATACTAACTAATAGCATTTAATAACAATCGATAAGCAATGGAATAAAGGTGGAAAACATATGGTATTAGAAATATAATACATGTATTAGAAGATGTCCACTTAATATTCAAGATCTGTCTCCTGACTACAAATTAATAAGTATTAGGTTCCATCTAATGAAGAATTTCCTTTTAAAACCAGATTAAGCTATCAAATAGGACCTGGCAGCTTTTCAAAGACATTTCCTGACCTTCTAGTATTCTGGCCCACATTAAATTTTAACAGGATGCTATATATCTGGAAAGTCTATTAGAATTCCTTAGCAAAGTATGTACTCTTTTTCTCATCAGATTACTGAAGCAGATAAGGAAAATATCCAAAATAATGACATTTTTTAATTAGGTAAATGATAAAAAATGCACATTAAATTTTCACAAAGCTAAACAACTATATTGAATTAATAGATGAATATTAGATTTTTATACACAGTTAATTTGAACAATATTAGTTTTTATGTATTGAAGTACTATACAACTTAAACACTACCAATTGAAAATGAGAAGATTGACAGTAAATGCAATTCTCCCAGTAAATTTGATTTGCATTATAGTTATTTACCAAGATTCAAATGACCTTAGAGAAAAATAAATGTAAGATGTAAAAAAAAGAAACCAAACCCAATATTTAAAGCTTACCTCTCTTATCGTCCTGATGCTCATTGGAAGCCTCCAGTTGTCATGGATTCTTCTTTCAGTCCTCGCTTGCCTCATCTGCCTGTTCTACACTATAAGCCTGTGTTTCTGGCAGCGGACAGTCCTTGACGGTCATTCTGCTGTTTAAGGATGCAAGCACACTTTGTGACCTTATGCACATTTGCGCAAAAGTGCTCTATGACTAATAAGGACTGGTAGTCACAGCCTAATTTGAAGCACCCCAAGGTTTTAGCAGGTGGCAGGGATAAGAAATTGCATATAGAACTATGATAAGCGAAGAGTCAGGTAAAATGAATACAAGTATGTTTTCTTTTCTACATCTTACTTTATTAACAATAGATATTCAATTCATGGTGAATAACTTTGTTGTAAATCAAACTTCTTTGGAAAATCCACATAATCTGGTAAATTTGAATTTCTGTATTAAGTTTTTGTTTTACCTTTCCGATTCTTGTCAAAGACAATTTTAACCTTCCTGACCAGGATAAATGTTTCAACTCTGACATGTGTAGCTTTCTGAAATAATAACTCTTGAAGGCTTCTAGATATCTAAGTAATTCTGATTAGAGATGAGAGAACCTCCCACTTCGATTTGGTCTGGGTTTGCCGAATTCACCCATGTTCGCTAAATGGTTCTACGAACATATCAGAACCCCATTGAATTCAATGGAAGGCAAAGGCATACAGAAACACCTTTAGGAGAGCCCAAAATTTGAAAAAGCAGCTCAAACCATTTTAGAGTGGAGCCACAATATTGTGGCATAGTCAATAGTTAACTATACTATTAACATAAGAAATATTGAGGTTCATGAGTAGACCTGATACTCTGAGACTTCTGCAACAACAGACAACACACAACTTGGAGATCCAACTTGGAGTCTCCACATTACCAAATATTAGGGGCAGACACCAGGACAGTGGCATCAATTGCCACAGACTACCCATAGTGTCTTTGTGCAGCAGCCAGACTTGGGCCATGCATGAAATAGGGTGTGGCCTAGCATATATAACTTTCAAATTATTTTCAAATTAAATGGTGGGTGGATAAGTGACAGGTGTTGGCCTGGTGCTCTGAAACCCCTGCCCCTACTGACAACACACAACTTGAAGACCCAAATTGGAGTCTCCACGTTTACAAAAAATGTGGCTTCTCGTGAATCAGGAGGAACGAATAGGACGAATATTAGGTGCTTCATACTTATTAAAAAGCTTAACTATAAAAACCACAGCAGTTGACACACTGTTTGCTCTTTGCACCACCAAAGCACTTGTTAGTAACATCAGCAGTAGTAACAGCAGTCACAGAAGCCACGACAACACGAGATAAATGCAGCACACTGAAAGCTACACCATTGCCTAGTCTGTTCAGTCTGTGACTGAGGTAGAAAACTTATTGGAAGTCCATGATTTGTTCATCTTGATGAAGGCTAGGTGTTCCAATCTTTCAGGGGACAACCAACTGTGCTTTTCCATCAGGACACCAAAAGCAGTGCTGAAGACACATTTTGAGAGAACACCGCCTGCCAGGCATAATAAAACTTCAAAGGTATGACTGGCGAGCTCAGGCCACTGTTTAATTTTTTAAGACTAATATACAAAAGAATACAACTGCCCCTGATGGCAACAATATTGAGCTCTAGATACACCAGCACCATCCTCTCTAGTAGTTCACTATGTGTGAGACATGTACTCTGTTCTGCTGGTTCATGGAATGGTCTCTAAAACATGTGCCACAAGTCATAGAAATTGCTACTGAAACTTAAACTGCTGCTGCTAATGTTCTTGCAATGACAATTCGATGTTCCCAGGGTTGGAAGTGTAGACCTGTGGTGTACACTCTGTACCTCATTGCTGTCTTGGAGAAAACCACTCTTAAGATTGTGTACAAGTTGGTTTCGATACTCCAATATGCGCTCGTCCATTTCCAGAAGGGAAGAATACGGCAAAATTTACTCTAGTACTATAGATCTAACAGAGTGGCAACACAATAGTCAGAATTATTTCTAATCCTAACAATTAAGGTAACATGTTGCAGATAGTGGAGCAAGAAGATGTTCATGTGTTGTGCTATTTAGTGTTTGGGAATAGAAATTCACCTTCCTGCATAAAGATTTGAGTGCCAAGTTGTTTTTGCCATAGATAAAATTAGAAGCAGACAGCAGGACAGTGGCATTAATTGCTCCACAGTACTTATAGTGACTTGTATGCACATGCTCTATCTAGCCCTCAAGTACAAGTTGTACAGCTGTGTGGCTGCTGAAAGAGGGACTGAAGTAGCCTGTCCAGTAACAGAAGTTGCCAGTTGTCTTTGGCTAGGATGAGCCAGTGTTTGCTCATTAGAGCTTTTAGGAACTATATCACTTACCCCACGTACACCTCGAATACCAAATTTATTTCCCCTTTCACCACGATCTTGGGATTTCTCACTCATGTTTGATTTACCCTTTCCCTCTTTTTCCCAACCCTAGCCCCACACCTGTGAGTCACACATCACTAAATTAACAATCACTATTAAGGTGATTAACCCCTTCAACCCCAGGTGATTTTCTGTTTTTTTTTGTTCCGTTTTTTGCTCTTGTTCTTCTGAGTCGTAACTTTTTTATTTTTCCGTCAATCTTGCCATATAAGGGCTTATATTTTGTGGGATGAGTTGTACTTTTAAATGAAACCATAAGTTTTACCATATAGTGTACTGGAAAACAGCAACAAAATTTGAAGTGCGGAAAAACATCAAAAAAAGTTTGATCGCACAATAGTTTTTGGAATATTTTATTCACCATGTTCACTATATGATAAAATTGATGTGTTGGTGTGATGCCTCTAGTTGGTATGAGTTTGCAGAAACCAAACATGTATAGGTTTACTTTTATCTAAGGGATCAAAATAAATTCACAAGTTTGTCAAAACAAAGTGGCGTGCTTTTTGTGACATTTTCCGAAACCAGTAGCGTTCTCATTTTTTGGGCTCTATGGTTCAGTTACAGCTTATTTTTGCGTCCTGGCATTTTTAACAGTACCATTTTTGCGCAGATGCTACTAACTGATCGCCTGTTATTGCATTTTGTGCAAAATTTGCAGCGACCAACAGAAGAAAGTTTTGCTTTTGGAATTTTTTTGCCGCTACACCGTTTATTGATCAGATTAATTGATTTTATATTTTGATAGACCCGGTGTTTCTGAATGCGGTGATACCAAATATGCGTATATTTGTTATTTTTTTAATCCTTTATTCTTCAATGGGCCAAATGGAGGGTGATTTGAACTTTTAGGTTTTTTTTCTTTTTTTCTTATTTTTTTTAAACTTTTTTCTATTTTACTAGGCTCCATAGAGGACTATAACGATCAGCAGTCTGATCGCTCTTCCATTTCTCCAGATCACCGCTACACAGCTGAGATCTGGAGAAAAGCTGCTTTACTCCCACACACGGCTGTCTTTCGGCAGTGAGAGAATGGGACTCATGATAGCTACAGGAGTCATCACATGACCCTGTGCTTAACCCCTTCAGCCCCGGGGCACTTTCCGTTTTTGCATTTTTGTTTTTTGCTCCCCTTCTTCCGAGAGCCGTAACTTTTTTATTTTTCCGTCAATATTGCCATATGAGGGCTTGTTTTTGCAGGACAAGTTGTACTTTTAAATGAAACCATAAGTTTCACCATATGGTGTACTGGAAAACAGCAAAAAAATTCCAAGTGTGGAAAAACTGCAAGAAAAGTGTGATAGCACAATAGTTTTTGGGATGTTTTATTCACTGTGTTCACTATATGGTAAAACTGATGTGTGGGTATGATGCCTGAGGTCGATGCGAGTTTGTAGACACCAAACATGTATAGGTTTACTTGTATCTAAGGGGTTAAAAAAAGTTCAGAAGTTTGTCCAATAAAAGTGGCGTACGTTTTGCGCCATTTTCCGAAACCCGTAGCATTCTCATTTTTTGGGATCTATGGCTCAGTGACAACTTATTTTTTGCGTCTCAAGCTGAAGTTTATAATGGTACTATTTTTGCGCAGATGCTACATTTTGATCGCCTGTTATTGCATTTTGCGTAAAACTTGCGGTGACCAAAAAACATAATTTTGGCGTTTGGAATTTTTTTGCCACTACGCCGTTTACCAATCAGATTAATTGATTTTATATTTTGATAGATCGGGCATTTCTGAATGCGGCGATACCAAATATGTGTATATTTTTTTTTTTTTTTTAATTCTTTAATTTTCAATGGGGGAAAGGGGGGTGATTTGAACTTTTAGGTTTTTTTGTTTTTTTTTTTTATTTTTTAAAACTTTTTTTTTACATTTTTTTTAATTTTACTAGTCCCCCTAAGGAACTATAGCGATCAGCAATCCGATCGCTATTATCTATCTGCTGATCACAGCTATACAGCTGTAAACAGCAGATTCAGTCACTTTTGTTTTCACCCTGCTCCCGGCCGGGTGAAAACGAAAGTAAAACGTCATAGCTGCAGGCGTCATCACATGACCCTGTGCTATGATGGCAACCCCCGAAAGTCATGTGATCACTCACGTGACTTCCGGTGGGGGCGGCGGTAAGTAAAAAACATGGCCGCACGCATATACATCTCGCTGCCAGACTTTGGCAGCGAGACGTAAGGGGTTAATGTTCCGAGGGGAATGCGATTCCACTCGGAACATGTAGGCACACATGTCAGCTGTTGATAACAGCTGATATGTGCGCCGATCCCCGCCGCCTGCCCGCGGCAGGGGGCGGGGCTTAACGGGACACACTCCATGACGGATATATCCGTCCATGGTCGTGAAGGGGTTAATGGCAACCACTGGAAGTCACGTGATCACGTCAAGTCACTTCCGATGGGGCTGGGTAAGTTATGCCTATAGATTATCAGATTTTGACAGCAAGATGTAAGGAATAATAGGCATAGGTGGAACGTGAATCCACTCGCGTCTGGCAGGCACACATGTCAGCTGTTGAAATCAGCTGACAGCTGACATGCTGACATGTTCATGGATCGCCGCAGACTGCCTATGGCAGGTTACAGGGTTTAGCCCCACACAATCCATGACGTACCCAGTATGTCATATGTCATGAAGAGGTTAAATGACAATTTTGACCTGGAGCACAGATTTTGCAATATTTAGATAAGGAAAAGGCAATTTTTAGCACGACCACTGAATGACCCTATTTAGATGAGGTAATACTAATTTTTAGAAATACCAATTTTTAGCTGGAGCACTGATTTTCTACTATTTAGATAATGAATTAGAAATTTTAAGCTGGACAACAGGATGGCCACTATTTAGATGAGGAAATAGCAAATTTTAGCTGAAGCACTGATTTTCCACCATTTAGATAACGAAAAAGCAATTTTTTTTTTATCTCCGCCACAGAATGGCTACTATGTAGATAAGGAAATAGCAATTTTTAACTGGAGCACTGGTTATTACTATTTAGAAATTGAAATAGCAATTTTTAGCTCTGCTACAATGTGGCCACTATTTAGATGAGAAAATGCCAATCTTAAGGTTGAGCACTGATTTTCTCCTACTGTCATGGTCTTTTTTCTGTTGCATAATTTTGTGATAGGTTCTGGGTCAGAGTCTCACTTTATTTTGTGAGACTCTGCTGATTAAATGGATTCCCTTTCCTTTGGGGAGGAGAGGGTTAATGTGAGTTTAGCTTCCAGCAGATCCTGACTCCTAGTCAGGTGTTTCTGTTTGGGACAACACCCAGGTCCTATAAATACCCTCTACATCCAGCAGAGGGTGCCGGTTATTTTCATCATTTGGTAGCTCGGTCAGGAGGAGAAAGGAACTTGTGAAATACGCTCTCTGAGACTTGCATAGGGGCTGCAGCATTCGTGCTTGCCTGCAGCAGTTCTAGGTGTGCTGGTTGTACGGTATGGATGTTACTCAGTAATCTGTTTTCTTTCTCCCTTCTATGCTGTTACCTCTTGTGCACTTTTAGTGGCTCCTCTCTGCGTGGTTGTCATGTGTACGGGTTGTAGCCATTGTTACCCCGGGTTTTGTCTTTATTTGTCGGTGGGGTTGTAGACTTCTGTTCTTACACCCTATCCCCGGGTGGTGAGTTGTGAAGGGGGTCTTATCATCAGGGACAAGGACAGGAAATAGGGCCTAGGTTGGAGGCTCAGACCTCCCTAGCTTCAAGGGTACCTCCGGGTGTTAGGGTGAACGCAAGGGCCTAAGCTTAGGGCCAATATAGGTTTCCCAAGGTTCCCATGGTCACTCGTGATTAGAGATGAGCCACCCCCCTAGAATTCGAGTTCGGTTTGGTTCGTCGAACGGTGCCCCGTTTGACGAACCGTTCAGCGAACCGTTCGACGAACCTCTCGAACCCCATAGGAAGCAATGGGAGGCAATCACAAATACCTAAAAACACCCTCAAAGGTGTCCAAAAGGTGACAAACAAATCCCAAGACAACACAAACACATGGGAAAATGACAAGGCCATATACTCCTGCGAAAACAAAACAGCTGGACGAGGAAAAAGAGGACGAGGCACAGATATAGGCATGGCACGCCCTTCTAAAATCATGTAAAACACAGCAAGTGGACTCCAAGCAAAGTCTCCCTTTTTATTCCAAAAATTGGGCCACACAGACACCCCTTAAGTGGCAGCACTTCTGACCTTGTTGCACACTTCACAGGTAGATTTGCATCAAGCACATTCCAAAATACGCCAGCCTTAACTGTCCCCAGGATGACACCGGGGTAGGTAGCAAAGTCTTTGCTGATCCCAGATCTGTTTGTCGGGGCGGGGGCCAGTTTCCCCGTCGCGGGGGCTGCTCGGGGAGATCGCGCTCGTATCCGGTGCCTTCTCCTTGGTGGCTCTAGCGGGCCGGACCCGGAGCTCAAGCAGCGCTCCTCGCCCATGAGTGAAAAGGGGAGGAATTTGGATTTGGGATATATAGAGAGTTTGTGACTCCACCCACGTGTTGTGTTGATGGTGGGTACCACCGCTGCTGGTGATGGGGTTCCTGGGAGCGATGGTGGGGAGCAGCTATGGTGTTAACCCCTCCGTGAGTAGGGACGGTGTGCCCCGGGGCCCAATGGGCGAGGGAGATGCTGCAGGGCGCAGTGCTGTGGTGCAGTGCCTGATGGCACTGTTGTACTCACAATTAAACCACACAGTCACTGGTAAACTACAAACTGCCGGAGTCCACAGCCTTTGGTGCGGAGGGTGTTTGGGTCCCATACACAGTACAGCAGGATCCTGTTCTTGTTTTGCAGCCAGACGCTTCTTTCTCCTTCCCCAGTCGGGAACGGGGAGCCCACTCCCATGCACTGATCCGGGTCGTCCATTGGTACCGGTGGGCCTTTATCCTGCCCCGGTCACCTCGGGCCCTTTCCTCACACTTCCCTTCCTTACAGCAGCCAGGAGCTATCCTCCCCTGGTCTGCTCTCTTCACTCTCCTCACTCCCTCTGCTTAAGCCCCTCCCCTGCTGCTCTGTTTAGCTCTTACACTGGGAGGGTGTCTGTCCTGTTGCACTGGTGTGGGATCAGGTTACCAAGGAGGAGAATGGCCTGCACTTTGCTGGATTTCTGCAGGCTCTGTGACACCCTGGTTTTGCCAGGGCGTTACACCCCCCCTTGGTAAAACACAGCCCGTCCTCAGGCTGTCCGGGCACCGACATTTATTGAACGGGAACTGAAAAAAGTTAAAATAGGGTTACAAGCATACTAACAATAATACAATGGTATTAATCGGAACGGGACCGGGTCCTCCCACTTTCCCACCCAAACAACCTGAGCCTTGATGCTGCCCCTAAGAAACAGGCAGCACACTTTTTCCCCAGTCCGGAAACGTGAACTGGCCCAGGCTACCCAAGCAGGAACGGTTACGGAACGGATGACCCATTAACTACGGGGCTTTGCTGCCGTCGCAGTCTTTCTCCAACCACTTTCCCCAGTCCACCACAGGTACACCTGGGTCCTCAATGCCACCTCATTCCTAGTGACACTGTCCGAAAGACCCCTCTCTCCACTACCTGCGGTGCGGGTATGGTGAACCGGCTTCGGGGAATAAACAATCAAACCCCTGGAACTTCAGGGGTTAACTTGCAGATTTAAGGTTTGGCACCGTTGGCACACTCTGGGCAACGACGCCATCGGGTAGCCGTTCCCGCCATCCTGCAGGATATATGTAGCTACCGGGATGCTGCTATCGGGGTCGCTGCTCTCCGATTCCGGCCTCTCAGGTGCAGCCAGGCGGCCTACCGGTGCCTGCTCTGTTACCGTCGCAGGGTCGTCACCACCGGCGGATCCTTCAGTGGGTGCCACTGGGCTTGCTGGCATCCCCGGGACCTCCGCTCCTGCGACTGGAGTGGGAGCCGCCTGCTGAGTACCTGATTTACCTTCAGGCCCCGCCACTCCGGTGACGGGTGCCGCTCCGCTCGCCTCCCTGGATGCTGACATTCTCCTTTTCTCTTCCCGCGGACATCCGCAGCAGCTGGTTCACCCACGCCCCCTTGGTATTTCTACAGCACTTCATCTTTTCGGGGGCGGGGCTTCACTTTTCGTGCTTTCACAGCTCGGGAAGACGACTCGAGCGGGAAATCTTCGCGCCCAATATGGCGGATCTTCAGATTTTTCAGCGGGACGCCGCTGACGGGGATTACAAGGCGCACTTCTACCGGTAAGTAGACTGGTTCAATCCTGTTCGTGACGCCAAGTTGTCAGGGGCCAGCTTTCCCGTCATGAGGGCTGCTCAGGGAGATCGCGCTCGGATCCGGTGCCTTCTCCTCGGTGGCTCGAGCGGGCCGGACCCGGGGCTCGAGCAGCGCTCCTCGCCCATGAGTGAAAAGGGGAGGAATTTGGATTTGGAATATATATAGAGTTCGTGACGCCACCCACGGGTTGTGGTGATGGTGGGCACCACCGCTGCTGGTGACGGGGTTCCCGGGAGGGATGGTGGGGAGCAGCTATGGTGTTAACCCCTCCATGCATAGGGGCGGTGTGTCCAGGGGCCCGATGTGGGGGGGAAATGCCGCAGGGCGCAATGCTGTGGTGCGGTGCCTGATGTCACTGTTGTACTCATATATTTTTAGCTACTGGTGCAGTACCACATCAATAAGTAAGATAGTCAGCCGGGGTACAAGAAATAAAACTTAACTTAATATATTCTTTAAAAGAAGCCGGAGATCCCAACCTCAAATAAAATGTTATCTTAAAATGGCCAAAACAACACACAAATCCCCTCAGCATGTAGGGGAGAGGGGGTTTCAACGGCCAGAAGGTCACTTCAATAACAATCTGGTAAGCTGACCACTGCAATTCTGCAAAAACAGGGCCGCTACCAACAGGATATGGACCACCTCAGTACCACTGGGTCACAAAAATCACTGCTTCAATATATGGCGAAAGTGGAATGGTCTCACCCAGAAACGATTCATCCACCTTTTCTCTAGAGGATCCTCATAGCACTCAGGGCGTCCCAATGGTCCTTGCATGGACTGAGCATATGGTCCCCTTATTAGGAAATGAGGTCCTGGTGTCCCCGTTCTCCCGACGCGTTTCCTACACTTAGTATTCGTCAGGGGAGTAAAACAACACACACCAGTCCTAAAATCACATGGACTGAGCGGGACATGCTGAAAACAAAAAAGATAAAGGACAAAGAAAATAAAGGATCTCCAGCAAACCGCTAGGAAGATAGCTGACAAAGACTCACCAAGCAGCAGCAGCGGGCCTTTCAAAATGCTGTGCACTGCTCTGCTGCGCCCGCCATTTTTAAATCCTTAATCAGCTGCCTGCGTGTGACGCTGCATCCACGCCGCCCCTCTCTTCCGGGACACACAGTGGAACGCACGCTTGAGGCGCACACATCACTGATTGTGACGTTGTCAGCGCATGCGCAGATACTCACTACTACAGAGGGCACTGAGACATGCGAATCGTCACGCGTCCTCACACAGTGTAGGAGGACTTTAACCCATGCACGTCAGGCTATCGCAGCGCTCAATACAATAAACAGTCTGCATTAGGCGCTGCATCGGCTCCAATGACTTAGAGCCGAGTATGTGAGAAGGCAGACAAAGCTGCCACTCACAAAGATACCAGATGTACGGCGAATTACCAAAAACCCAGAGACCCAAGGGGATTCATAAATAGCAAAAGAGGGAAAAGAAAAAGGGAGAAAAAGGAGGAGAGAGGGAGAGAAACGTAAGAAAGAAAGGTCCAGAACATTGGTCAACACCAGGTGACCCATTCCTAAGGAAGGGGGTATTTTGGAGACTCTTAAGGAGGAGTAGAACACTGGAGAACAGGCCCCAAAAAAAACAAAAAAAAAACTGTTGTACTCACAATTAAACCACACAGAGTCACTGGTAAACTAGAAACTGCCGGAGTCCGCAGCCTTCGGTGCGGAGGGTGTTTTGGTTCCACACACAGTACAGCAGGATTCTGTTCTTGTTTTGCAGCCAGACGCTTCTTTCTCCTTCCTCAGTCAGGAACGGGGAGCCCACTCCCCTGCAGTGATCCGGGTCGTCCCTTGGTACCGACGGGCCACTACCCTGCCCCGGTCACCTCGGGCTCCTTCCTCACACTTCCCTTCCTTATAGCAGCCAGGAGCTATCCTCCCCTGGTCTGCTCTCTTCACTCTCCTCACTCCTTCTGCTCCAGCCCCTCCCCTGCTGCTCTGTTTAGCTCTTATACTGGGGGGGGGGTCTGTCCTGCTGCACTGGTGTGGGATCAAGTTACCAAGGAGGAGAATGGCGTGCACTTTCCTGGATTTCTGCAGACTCTGTGACACCCTGGTTTTGCCAGGGCGTCACATGTTCATCTTGGATAGTTTCTAAAACGCAATGCAAGCAAGCAGACTCCAAGCACAGTTTCCTTTATTTCCAAAAATTGGGCCCCACAGACACCACTTCAGTGGCATCACTTGTGCCCCATTTGCAAACTTGACAGGTAGATTTGCATCAAGCACATTCCAAAATACGCCAGCCTTAACTGTCCCCAGGTTGACACCGGGGTAGTAAGAAAAGTCTATGCTGATCCAAGATCTGTTCATCTTGGATCATTTTTAAAAACACAGCAAGGGTTACTCCAAGCAGAGTCGTCCTTTTTTCCAAAAATTGGGCCCCACAGACACCACTTCAGTGGCATCACTTGTGCCCCTGTTGTACACTTCACAGGTAGATTTGCATCAAGCACATTCCAAAATACGCCAGCCTTAACTGTCCCCAGGTTGACACCGGGGTAGTAAGAAAAGTCTATGCTGATCCCAGATCTGTTCATTTTGGCTCGTTTTTAAAAACACACCAGGGGGACTCCAAGCAGAGTCTCCCTTTTTTTCCAAAAATTAAGCCACACAAAGACATCTTCAGTGATATCACTTGTGCCCCAGTTGCAAACTTGACAGGTACATTTGCATAAAGCACATTCCAAATCCACAAGCCTTTACTCTCCCCAGGATGACACAGGGGTAGTAAAGTCCTTGCAAATCTTTTACTTGTTCATCTTGATGAACATTAGTCTGTCCACATTGTCACTGGACAGACTCGTGCATTATCTGTCAGCACACACCCAGCAGCACTGAAGACAGGTTCTGAGACAACACTGGCAGCTGGTCACAACAAGATCTCCAAGGCGTAAGTGGTGAGCTCAGGCCATTTTTCAAGATTTGAAGCCCAAAATGAGCAAGGCTCCAGTTGTGAAGTCATGGCATCGATGTTCATTTGGAGATACTCCTGTATCATCCTCTGCAGCCGATGACTATGTGTCAGACTTCTTGTCTCTGTTGGCCTTGAAAAAGATGGTCTAAAAAAATTATGAAACGATTCAATAAAATTGCTGTTACCAGCAACAGATATGGTACTGCTGGTACGGTTAGACTGTTGATGATGAGACAGTCCCATGTTTGTCAAGTTACAACTGGGAGATTCACTCCGTGCACCACTGATGTTTGGTGGGAAAGCCGAGCTAAGATTGAGTAACAGCCTCTGCTAAAACTCCTGCATATGTGCGTCCCTTTTTATGGCTGTAATTATTTCACAAAATTTGGACTTGTACCGGGGATCTAATAGTTTGGCAACCCAGTAGCCATCATCACTTCTAATATTGACAATCTGAGGGTCATGTTGTAGGTAGTGCAGCAAGAAGGCGCTCATGTGTCTTGCGCATCCATGCGGATCAAGTCCTTGCTGTGTTTGTGGCATAGAGGTGCTAAAAGTTCTTTCTTCCTCTGACGTCTCCCCCCAACCTCTTTCAACTGAAATTTGACCAAGGTCTCCCTCATCTACTAAGTCTTCCATGTCCATTGACAGTTCGGCCTCCATTTCTTCATGTTCTCCTGCACCTTCCTCAACATTTTGACTGCTACCATGCGCCCTTGTTAATCACTCTCCCCCATCGTCCCATGCCTGCCGCCTTGGTGATTATGAACGTCTGGACCTTGGTGATGTTTTTATCCCTTGCGCATATGAATTCTCCTGTAGTTCCTCCCCTTCCTGTTGTCCCACCCCCTGACTCCGAATAGTGTTTAGCGTGTGCTCTAGCATGAAAATGACTGGAATTGTCATGCTAATAATGGCATTGTCAGCGCTAAACATATTTGTCGCCATGTCGAAACTGTGCAGAAGGGTACATAAGTCCTTGATCTGAGACCACTCCATCAGGGTGATCTGCCCCACCGGTGCATCTCGTTGTCCCAGGCTATACGTCATGACGTATTGCACCAGTGCTCGGCGATGCTGCCACAGTCACTGTAACATGTGGAGAGTCGAATTCCAGCGTGTTGGCACATCGCATTTTAGGCCATGAACCGGCAGGCCGAAAGAGTTCTGGAGTTATGCAAGTCGGTCAGCTGCGGCAGTTGAACGGCGGAAGTGAGCAGACAGTTTTCGTGCCCTGTGCAGAAGGCCATCTAAGACGGGATCGTGTGTTAAAAATTGCTGGACAACAAGGTTCAACATGTGAGCCATACAAGGCACGTGTGTCACCTTGCCCAGGCAAAAGGCTGCACCCAGGTTTGCAGCATTGTCACACACGGCCTTACCTGGCTGCAGGTTGAGTGGAGACTACCATTTACGAAACTCGGACCGCAGAGCTGCCCACAACTCAGCCGCTGTGTGACTCTTATTTCCAAGACATTTCAAGCTAAAGACCGCCTGAAACCGTTGCGCTCTGCTGCCAGCATAGTAATGAGGTGTGCGTGATTCCTTGTGCGCAGTTACAACGCTGGTGGCCTGATCAGGCAGGCTTGGGGCGGAGGTGGAGGACCCAGACGAGGTTGAGGAGGCAGAAGCGTTGGAGGAACTTGTACATACAGAGGATTAATGCACAAGTCGTGGGGACGGCAAGACTTGTGCAGCAGACCCTTCACCATCTATCACCATAGTTACCCAGTGCCCAGTCAGCGACATGTAACGCCCCTGTCCATGCTTACTGGTCCAAGTATCGGTGGTGAAATGCACCGTTCACACACAGTTTCTCAAGGAAGCGGTGATGTTGTATGCGACATGCTGGTGTTGCGCAGGCACACCTTTCTTAGAGAAGTAGTGGCGACTGGGCATCTGGTACTGGGGCACAGCGACGGACATTAGGTCTCGAAAATCCTGTGTGTCCAGCCACCAGGCGGAAAGGCAGCATTTTGGTAGCCAAGAGCTTAGAGGGATAAAGTCAACCTCTTAGCTTTGTCATGGGTCGGAGGAAATGGCCTTTTATTTGTCTACATCTGGGGGACAGAGATCTGACTGCTGTGTGGAGATGGTGGTGAGTAGAGATGAGCGAACCGGTCGCGGTTCGGCTCGAGGTTGGTTCGCCGAACGGACCTCCCGTTCGAGTTCGGTTCGTCGAACGTTCGACGAACCGAACTCGAACCGCATAGGAAACAATGGCAGGCAATCACAAACACAGAAAAACACCTAGAAAACACCCTCAAAGGTGTCCTAAAGGTGACAAACAACTCAAACACATTGGAAAGTGACAAGGACATATACTCATGCGAAAACAAAACAGCTGGACAAGGAAAAAGAGGAGGACACACAGATATAGGCATGGCACGCCCTTCTAAAATCATGTAAAACACCGCAAGGTGACTCCAAGCGGAGTCTCCCTTTTTTCCAAAAATTGGGCCACACACACACCCACCCCTTCAGTGGTAGCACTTGTGCCCCAGTTGCACACTTCACAGCTAGATTTGCATCAAGCACATTCAAAAATACGCCATAATTAACCGTCCCCAGGATGACACCAGGGTAGGTAGCTAAGTCTTTCCTGATCCCAGCTCTGTGCAGCTTGGATCATTTATAAAAAACACAGCAATCAAGGGTTACTCCAAGCGGAGTCTCCCTTTTTTCCAAAAATTGGGCCCCACACACACCCACCCCTTCAGTGGCAGCAGTTGTGCCCTAGTTGTACACTTCACAGCTACATTTGCATCAAGCACATTCAAAAATACGCCATTCTTATCCATCCCCAGGATGACACCGGGGTAGGTAGCAAAGTCTTTGCTGACCCATGACTTGTTCATCTTGGCTTCTTTTAAAAACAATGTAAGCAAGGGTTACTCCAAGCGGAGTCTCCCTTTTTTCCAAAAATTGGGCCCCACACACACCCACCCCTTCAGTGGCAGCAGTTGTGCCCTAGTTGTACACTTCACAGCTACATTTGCATCAAGCACATTCAAAAATACGCCATTCTTATCCATCCCCAGGATGACACCGGGGTAGGTAGCAAAGTCTTTCCTGATCCCAGCTCTGTTCATCTTGGCTTCTTTTAAAAACACATCAAGCAAGGGTTACTCCAAGCGGAGCCTCCCTTTTTTCCAAAAATTGGGCCCCACACACCCACCCATTCAGTGGCAGCAGTTGTGCCCCAGTTGTACACTTCACAGCTAGATTTGCATCAAGCACATTCCAAAATACGCCATTCTTATCCGTCCCCAGGATGACACCGGGGTAGGTAGCAAAGTGTTTCCTGATCCCAGCTCTGTTCATCTTGGCTTCTTTTAAAAACACAGCAAGCAAGGGTTACTCCAAGCGGAGTCTCCCTTTTTTTCCAAAAATTGGGCCCCACACACCCACCCATTCAGTGGCAGCAGTTGTGCCCCAGTTGTACACTTCACAGCTAGATTTGCATCAAGCACATTCAAAAATACGCCATAATTAACCGTCCCCAGGATGACACCAGGGTAGGTAGCAAAGTCTTTCCTGATCCCAGCTCTGTTCATCTTGGCTTCTTTTAAAAACACAGCAAGCAAGGGTTACTCCAAGCGGAGTCTCCCTTTTTTTCCAAAAATTGGGCCCCACACACCCACCCATTCAGTGGCAGCAGTTGTGCCCCAGTTGTACACTTCACAGCTAGATTTGCATCAAGCACATTCAAAAATACGCCATAATTAACCGTCCCCAGGATGACACCAGGGTAGGTAGCAAAGTCTTTCCTGATCCCAGCTCTGTTCATCTTGGCTTCTTTTAAAAACACAGCAAGCAAGGGTTACTCCAAGCGGAGTCTCCCTTTTTTTCCAAAAATTGGGCCCCACACACCCACCCATTCAGTGGCAGCAGTTGTGCCACAGTTGTACACTTCACAGCTAGATTTGCATCAAGCACATTCAAAAATACGCCATAATTAACCGTCCCCAGGATGACACCAGGGTAGGTAGCAAAGTCTTTCCTGATCCCAGCTCTGTTCATCTTGGCTTCTTTTAAAAACACAGCAAGCAAGGGTTACTCCAAGCGGAGTCTCCCTTTTTTTCCAAAAATTGGGCCCCACACACCCACCCATTCAGTGGCAGCAGTTGTGCCCCAGTTGTACACTTCACAGCTAGATTTGCATCAAGCACATTCAAAAATACGCCATAATTAACCGTCCCCAGGATGACACCAGGGTAGGTAGCAAAGTCTTTCCTGATCCCAGCTCTGTTCATCTTGGCTTCTTTTAAAAACACAGCAAGCAACGGTTACTCCAAGCGGAGTCTCCCTTTTTTTCCAAAAATTGGGCCCCACACACCCACCCATTCAGTGGCAGCACTTGTGCCCTAGTTGCAAACAGGATGTTTTGATTTGCATCAAGCACATTCCAAATCAACAAGCATTTACTCTCCCCAGGATGACACAGGGGTAGTAAATTCCTTCTGGATCCATGACTTGTTCATTTTGATGAACGTCAGTCTGTCCACATTGTCACTGGACAGACGCGTGCGCTTATCTGTCAGCACACACCCAGCAGCACTGAATACACGTTCAGAGACAACGCTGGCAGCTGGACACGACAAAATCTCCAAGGCGTAAGTTGCGAGCTCTGGCCATTTTTCTAGGTTTGAAGCCCAAAAGGAGCAAGGCTCCAGTTGCACAGTCATGGCATCGATGTTCATTTGGAGATACTCCTGTATCATCCTCTCCAGCCGTTGACTATGTGTCAGACTTGTTGTCTCTGGTGGCCTTGCAAAAGAGGGTCTAAAAAAATTATGAAAAGATTCCATAAAATTGCTGTTACCGGCACCAGATACGGTCCTACTGGTACGGGTAGACTGTTGAAGATGACGAGACCGTCCCATGTTTGTCAAGTTACAACTGGGAGATTCACTCCCTGCACCTGCACGGTTGTTTGGTGGAAAAGCCGAGCTAAGATCTAGTAACAGCTTCTGCTGATACTCCTGCATACGTGCGTCCCTTTCTATGGCTGGAATTATGTCACAAAATTTGGACTTGTACCGGGGATCTAATAGTGTGGCAATCCAGTAGTCATCATCACTTCTAATTTTGACAATACGACTGTCATGTTGGAGGTAGTGCAACAAAAAGGCACTCATGTGTCTTGCGCAGCCATGCGGACCAAGTCCACGCTGTGTTTGTGGCATAGAGGTGCTAACCATTCTTTCTTCCTCTGACATCTCCCCCCAACCTCTTTCAACTGAAATTTGACCAAGGTCTCCCTCATCCGCTGAGTCTTCCATGTCCATGGACAGTTCGTCCTCCATTTCTTCATGTTCTCCTGCACCTTGCTCAACATTTCGCCTGCTACTATGCGCCCTTGTCGATCCCTGTCCCCCTTGGTCCCATGCCTGCTGCGTTGGTGATGATGAACGTCTGGACCTTGGTGATGTTGTTGTCCCTTGCGCATATGAATCCTCCTGTAGTTCCTCCCCTTCATGTTGTCCCACCCCCTGACTCCGAATAGTGTTTAGCGTGTGCTCCAGCATGTAAATGACTGGAATCGTCATGCTGATAATGGCATTGTCAGAGCTAAACATATTCGTCGCCATGTCGAAACTGTGCAGAAGGGTGCATAGGTCCTTGATCTGAGACCACTCCATCAGGGTGATCTGCCCCACCTCTGCATCTCGTTGGCCCAGGCTATACGTCATGACGTATTGCACCAGGGCTCTGCGGTGCTGCCACAGTCGCTGTAACATGTGGAGAGTTGAATTCCAGCGTGTCGCCACATCGCATTTTAGGCGATGAACCGGCAGGCCGAAAGACTTCTGGAGCGATGCAAGTCGCTCAGCTGCGGCGCTTGAACGGCGGAAGTGAGCAGACAGTTTTCGTGCCCTGTTCAGAAGGCCATCTAGGCCGGGATAGTGTGTTAAAAATTGCTGCACGACAAGGTTCAACACGTGAGCCATACAAGGTACGTGTGTCACCTTGCCCAGGCGAAGGGCCGCACCCAGGTTTGCAGCATTGTCGCACACGGCCTTACCAGGCTGCAGGTTGAGTGGAGACAACCATTTATTAAACTCGGACCGCAGAGCTGACCACAACTCCTCAGCTGTGTGACTCTTATTACCAAGACATGTCAAGCTAAAGACCGCCTGATGCCGTTGCGCTCTGCTGCCAGCATAGTAATGAGGGGTGCGTGATTCCTTCTGCGCAGTGAGAACGCTGGTGGCCTGACCAGGCAGGCTTGGGGCGGAGGTGGAGGACCCAGTTGAGGTGGAGGATGCAGAAGCAGTGGCGGAACTTGGACAGACAGAGGATTGACACACAAGTCGTGGGGACGGCAAGACTTGTGCAGCAGACCCTTCACCATCTATCACCATAGTTACCCAGTGCCCAGTCAGCGACATGTAACGTCCCTGTCCATGCTTACTGGTCCAAGTATCGGTGGTGAAATGCACCCGTTCACACACAGAGTTTCTCAAGGAAGCGGTGATGTTGTGTGCGACATGCTGGTGTAGCGCGGGCACACCTTTCTTAGAGAAGTAGTGGCGACTAGGCATCTGGTACTGGGGCACAGCGACAGACATAAGGTCTCTAAAATCCTGTGTGTCCACTAGGCGGAAAGGCAGCATTTGGGTAGCCAACAGCTTACAGAGGGATAGAGTCAACCTCTTAGCTTTGTCATGGGTCGGAGGAAGTGGCCTTTTATTTGACCACATCTGAGGGACAGAGATCTGGCTGCTGTGTGTAGACGGTGTTGAGTAGGGTGTCCCTGGAAAAATGCTGGTTTGTGAGGAAAGTGCAGGCGGAGACATGATGTTGCCTTCATCCAACGTTGGTGCTATCGATGTCTGAGAGAGCTGTACACACTCACTTGTTTCCCCTTCCAAACCAACTGACGACCTTACAAGCAAACTGCCTGTTGCGGTTACAGTGGTGGAAGTTTTGCGTGGAAAAACAGGTGTGACAGCTGTCCCCACAGTCCTAAAAGATGAAGAGCGCGCGGATGCACTGGAAGGGGCGGGCGGTGGATGGTTCGCTCCGCTAGGCCGCATTGCAGCACGGTGAGCTTCCCACCGGGACTTATGATATTTAGTCATGTGACGATTCATGGAAGAAGTTGTCAAACTGCTGAGGTTTTGACCTCTACTAACAGAATCATGACAAATGTTACATATCACATGAGTTGGGCGATCTTTTTCGATGTGAAAAAAGGACCAGGCTAGGCAAGGCTTAGAGGCCATGCGACCTGTTGATCCACCCCGAATAATGCTCATAGGCAGAGTGGTGGCTGAGGATGCAGTTGTAGACGTGCTACCAGTGCTCCGACTCTGTCCAGGAAGGCGCAAGGTAACTTCGTCGTCGGTTGCATCCTCCTCCACCGCCTCTGTTGACCTCCTCGAGTGCCTGACTGGGGGTTGACAGTAGGTGGGATCTAGAACGTCATCATCAATTGTTGTGTTTGCACTCCCCTCCCCCTCAGACCGAGCCTCTTCTTGCCCTGACCGAATATTTAAGTTGTCATCCCAATCGGGTATCTGTGTCTCATCTTCATCAGTATGTTCCTCATTGTCTATAACCACAGGTGTTACAGTTTGTGACAAAGGGTCAACATTATGCTCAGAAACTTGGTCCTCACGGCCTGAATCAGAGTCACAAAGGTTCTGGGCATCACTGCAGACCATTTCCTGTTCTGTACTCACTGTAGCTTGGGAGCAGACCTCTGATTCCCAGGCTATAGTGTGACTGAACAGCTCTGCAGACTCAGCCATCTCAGTTCCACCATACTGTGCAGGGCTGATGGAGACTTCAGAGCTGGGAGAAATCAAGTGTGATTGGGATGACAACTCAGAGGACTGGTGTTTTTTGGATGCGGTACTTGAAGTGGCTGAGAGGGAACTTGTTGGACCACTTGAGATCCATTCAAGCATTTTCCTTTTTTGCCCATCATCTACCTTTGTTCCTCTTGTTCGTGTCCGTAAAAAAGGGAGCACATCGGATTGTCCACAATAAGTAGTAGACATCTTACTTTTGCTAGTAGATGGTCTATCTGCAGCAGATGATAATGGAGCTTTGCCACCTTCCCCACTGACAAAACCTTTTTTGCCTTTTCCACCACGCCTCTTCCCCTTTCCACCAGCATCTGTCATTTTGCCACTCATGTTGATTGCGACAAGATTGTGGACTGAAAATGTGGTAGTAAAAATTGAGAGGTGGTGAAGATTGCAGTGGTGGTCTAGCTTTATTAACAGCAGAATAATAAAGAATAAATATCCCTGACAATGTAACTTAGTTATAATTAGTTGGAGTGTGCAACACAGGCAGACGTGCTGCAAATGTCTTGGCACTAGTGGGACTAAAGCAAAGTCCAATAGCCACGTATAGGATGCCACTAGGTACACTGAGTGTTTGCTAGTATAATGGCTTAGTTATAATTAGTTGGAGTGTGCAACGCAGGCAGATGCGCTCTGCAAATGTCTTGGCACTAGTGGGACTATAGCAAAGTCCAATAGCCACGTATAGGATGCCACTAGGTACACTAAGTGTTTGATAGTATAATGGCTTAGTTATAATTAGTTGGAGTGTGCAACGCAGGCAGATGCGCTCTGCAAATGTCTTGGCACTAGTGGGACTATAGCAAAGTCCAATAGCCACGTATAGGATGCCACTAGGTACACTGAGTGTGTGCTAGTATAATGGCTTAGTTATAATTAGTTGGAGTGTGCAACGCAGGCAGATGCGCTCTGCAAATGTCTTGGCACTAGTGGGACTATAGCAAAGTCCAATAGCCACGTATAGGATGCCACTAGGTACACTGAGTGTGTGCTAGTATAATGGCTTAGTTATAATTAGTTGGAGTGTGCAACGCAGGCAGATGCGCTCTGCAAATGTCTTGGCACTAGTGGGACTATAGCAAAGTCCAATAGCCACGTATAGGATGCCACTAGGTACACTGAGTGTGTGCTAGTATAATGGCTTAGTTATAATTAGTTGGAGTGTGCAACGCAGGCAGATGCGTTCTGCAAATGTCTTGGCACTAGTGGGACTAAAGCAAAGTCCAATAGCCACGTATAGGATGCCACTAGGTACACTAAGTGTTTGCTAGTATAATGGCTTAGTTATAATTAGTTGGAGTGTGCAACGCAGGCAGATGCGCTCTGCAAATGTCTTGGCACTAGTGGGACTATAGCAAAGTCCAATAGCCACGTATAGGATGCCACTAGGTACACTGAGTGTGTGCTAGTATAATGGCTTAGTTATAATTAGTTGGAGTGTGCAACGCAGGCAGATGCGCTCTGCAAATGTCTTGGCACTAGTGGGACTAAAGCAAAGTCCAATAGCCACGTATAGGATGCCACTAGGTACACTAAGTGTTTGCTAGTATAATGGCTTAGTTATAATTAGTTGGAGTGTGCAACGCAGGCAGATGCGCTCTGCAAATGTCTTGGCACTAGTGGGACTATAGCAAAGTCCAATAGCCACGTATAGG
Organism: Anomaloglossus baeobatrachus; assembly: GCF_048569485.1. Classification (NCBI taxonomy): domain Eukaryota; kingdom Metazoa; phylum Chordata; class Amphibia; order Anura; family Aromobatidae; genus Anomaloglossus; species Anomaloglossus baeobatrachus. The sequence goes on from NC_134355.1 coordinate 477,827,226, forward strand.
ATGCCACTAGGTACACTGAGTGTGTGCTAGTATAATGGCTTAGTTATAATTAGTTGGAGTGTGCAACGCAGGCAGATGCGCTCTGCAAATGTCTTGGCACTAGTGGGACTATAGCAAAGTCCAATAGCCACGTATAGGATGCCACTAGGTACACTGAGTGTGTGCTAGTATAATGGCTTAGTTATAATTAGTTGGAGTGTGCAACGCAGGCAGATGCGCTCTGCAAATGTCTTGGCACTAGTGGGACTAAAGCAAAGTCCAATAGCCACGTATAGGATGCCACTAGGTACACTAAGTGTTTGCTAGTATAATGGCTTAGTTATAATTAGTTGGAGTGTGCAACGCAGGCAGATGCGCTCTGCAAATGTCTTGGCACTAGTGGGACTATAGCAAAGTCCAATAGCCACGTATAGGATGCCACTAGGTACACTGAGTGTGTGCTAGTATAATGGCTTAGTTATAATTAGTTGGAGTGTGCAACGCAGGCAGATGCGTTCTGCAAATGTCTTGGCACTAGTGGGACTAAAGCAAAGTCCAATAGCCACGTATAGGATGCCACTAGGTACACTAAGTGTTTGCTAGTATAATGGCTTAGTTATAATTAGTTGGAGTGTGCAACGCAGGCAGATGCGCTCTGCAAATGTCTTGGCACTAGTGGGACTATAGCAAAGTCCAATAGCCACGTATAGGATGCCACTAGGTACACTGAGTGTGTGCTAGTATAATGGCTTAGTTATAATTAGTTGGAGTGTGCAACGCAGGCAGATGCATTCTGCAAATGTCTTGGCACTAGTGGGACTAAAGCAAAGTCCAATAGCCACGTATAGGATGCCACTAGGTACACTAAGTGTTTGCTAGTATAATGGCTTAGTTATAATTAGTTGGAGTGTGCAACGCAGGCAGATGCGCTCTGCAAATGTCTTGGCACTAGTGGGACTATAGCAAAGTCCAATAGCCACGTATAGGATGCCACTAGGTACACTGAGTGTGTGCTAGTATAATGGCTTAGTTATAATTAGTTGGAGTGTGCAACGCAGGCAGATGCGTTCTGCAAATGTCTTGGCACTAGTGGGACTAAAGCAAAGTCCAATAGCCACGTATAGGATGCCACTAGGTACACTAAGTGTTTGCTAGTATAATGGCTTAGTTATAATTAGTTGGAGTGTGCAACGCAGGCAGATGCGCTCTGCAAATGTCTTGGCACTAGTGGGACTAAAGCAAAGTCCAATAGCCACGTATAGGATGCCACTAGGTACACTGAGTGTTTGCTAGTATAATGGCTTAGTTATAATTAGTTGGAGTGTGCAACGCAGGCAGATGCGCTCTGCAAATGTCTTGGCACTAGTGGGACTAAAGCAAAGTCCAATAGCCACGTATAGGATGCCACTAGGTACACTGAGTGTTTGCTAGTATAATGGCTTAGTTAGAATGAGTTGGAGTGTGCAGAGGACAAGAGGGTACAGTGGCAGGATTGTGGTGCTCTGGGTAGAGGAATGGAAGCCTGCCTTTCTATTCCCTCCTAATGGTGAAATGCAGGGAGGAAATCCCTGACCTGGGCTACACAGACGCTGTTGCTGTTTGCAGGACCTGTCACCTATGGCTCTCTGACCCTGCCGCTTTGAGCCCTTAAAAGGACTGCTAGAATGTGCTCTCCCTAAGCTGTCTAACGCTGTGTAGGCAGCGCATACAGCTGTATCGGCTATAGGACTCAGGAGGACGGAGCTGCGACACTGATGTCTGACACCAAAGACGCAGAAGGCAGATAATGGCGTTCGTGAAGAAAATGTCCGGTTTTATAATGCAGGGACATGTGACATGCAGATCCTATCACACATGCCGTTGCTTCTCTGGCTCAAAGTCCACTTAGCTGTGTGTGTGTCTGTGATTGGCTGACATGCTGGCCCGCCCCACAAGACGCGCGCGCTTAGGGAAGGAAGACAAGAAAAAAAAAAAAAAAAATGGCGATCGCCATTATAGAAACAGCAGTGATCTGAAGGCGCTGTTCACGCACACTATACACTGAAATGTGATAATAGTTTGATTCACAGAGTGACTTACACTATTACAGCAGAAACCAAGCTATGATTTAGCTGTTTTTTGGCTGCTAGAACCGTTCTCGAACGTTTCTAGAACTATCGAGCTTTTGCAAAAAGCTTGAGTTCTAGTTCGATCTAGAACATGCCCCAAAATCACTCGAGCCTAGAACTGGAGAACCACGAACCACGAACCGCGCTCAACTCTAGTGGTGAGTAGTGTGTCCCTAGAAAAATGCAGGTTTGTGAAGAAAGTGCAGGCGGAGACATGATGTTGCCTTCATCCAAAGTTGGTGCTATCGATGTCTGAGAGAGCTGTACAGCCGCACTTGTTTCCTCTTCCAAACCAACTGACGACCTACCAAGCAAACTGCCTGTTGCAGTTACAGTGGTGGAAGGCGTGCGTGGAAAACAAGGTGTGACAGCTGTCCCCACAGTCATAGAAGATGAAAAGCGCACGGATGCACTGGAAGGGGCAGGCGGTGGTTGGCCTGCTACTCTAGGCCGTATTGCAGCACAGTGAGCTTCCCACTGGGAATTATTCTTGGAATTCATGTGACGATTCATGGAAGAAGTTGTCAAACTGGTGAGCTTTTTGCCTCTACTTATAGATTCCCGACAAATTTTACAGATCACATGATTTGGGAGATCCTTTGCAAGGTCAAAAAAGGACCAGGCTAGGCAAGGGTTAGAGGACATGCGACCTGCAGAGCCACCCCGACTTGCGCTCAGAGGAAGAGTGGTGGCTGAGAATGCAGTTGTAGACGTGCTACCAGTACTCTGACTCTGTCCAAGAAGGCGCAAGTTAACTTCGTCGTCAGTTGCATCCTCCTCCACCGCCTCCGGTGACCTTCTGAAGTGCCTGACTGTGGGTTCAAAGTAAGTGGAATCTAGAACTTCATCATCAAGCTTTGTGTTTGCACTCCCCTTACCCTCAGACCTAACCTCTTCCTGCCCTGACCGAATATTTAAGTTGTCATCCCAATCTGATCTGCGTCTCATCGTCATCAGTATGTTCCTCATTGTCTCCACCGACAGGTGTTACAGTTTGTGAATGAGGGTCTACATTATGCCCAGAAACTTGGTCATCAGGGCCAGAATCTGAGTCACTAAACTTCTGGGCATCACTGCAGACCATTTCCTGGTCTATACTCACTGTAGCTTGGGAGCAGACCTCTGATTCCCAGGCTATAGTGTGACTTAAAAGCTCTGCAGACTCAGCCATCTCTGTTACACCATACTGTGCAGGGCGTGTGGAGACTTGAGAGCTGGGAGAAAGCAAGTGTGATTGGGATGACAACTCAGAGGACTGTTTTTTTTTTTTTTTTTGTTTTTTTTTGTTTTTTTTTTATGTGGTAGTTGAGGTGGAGGAGAGGGCACTTGTTGGAGCACTTGAGATCCATTCAAGCATGTTCTTTTTTTTGTGCATCAGCTACCTTTCTTACAATTGTTCGGTTCCGTAAAAAAGGGAGCACATCAGATTGTCCACATAAAAGTAGTAGATATCTTACTTTTACTGGAAGATGGCCTATATTCAGCAGATGTTAATGTAGCTTTGCCACCTTCCCCACGGACACAAACTTTTTCTTTTTTTTCCAACATGCCTGTTCCCCTTTCCACTAGCATCTGTCCTTTTGCCACTCATTTTGTTAGCGACAAGATTAGCCACTTAAAATGTGGTAGCAAAAATTGAGAGGTGGTGTAGATTGCAGAGGTGGTCTAGCTTTATTGACAGCTGAAGAGCCAACACTGACTATCCCTGACAATGCAACTATGGCCCTAAAACTGGCAGAACTGTTTTCTATTAAAATAGTGTAGCAAACATGGGCAGGAGGGTAGAATGCAGAGATGCTGGAACTTGCTTGACACCAGTGGGACACTAATGGAGTATAGGAGACACTTTGTGAATGCCACTAGGTTTCAGCACTGTTTGCTATTAAAATAACGTAGCAAACATGGGCAGGAGGGTAGAATGCAGAGGTGCTGGAAATTGCTTGGCACCATTGGGCCAACAATGGAGTATAGCAGCCACTTTTTGGATGCCACTAAGTTTCTGCACTGTTTGCTATAAAAATAGCGTGGCAAAAGTGGGTAAGTGGGTACAGTGGCCGGGTTCTGTGGGTCAGTGAACAGGAAAGGAAGCCTCACTTTCTATCCCTCCTAATGATGAAATGCAGCAAGGAGTTCCCTGAGCTTAGGTAAACAGACGCTATCTAAAGCTGTATACAGCGTTTCCACGGACCTGCCTGTCAGTTTTGGCTCTGAGCCCCAGGAAATCAGCTCTAAAAAGGGCTGAAATAAACTTCTGTCCCTAATCTGTACAGCGCTGTGTGTGTAGCGTACACAGCAGGAGTGGCGACAGGAGCTGCGTGAGCGGTGACTGTCACCCACACGCAGAAGGCAGATAATGGCGCCATGAGGGAAAATGGCCGTATTTATAATGCAAAGACATGTGACATTCACAGCCTATGACACATGCCCTTGCTTGTCTGGCAAAAAGTCGACATAGCTGTGTGTTATTAAGAAGATTGGACTTAATCTGGAAAATAGGCTATCAATAAAGGCATCAATGCACACAGTTTTTTTGAAAAAATATAACAAATTATTTATTATGCGTGACACATAAAGGACATACACAGACAAATTTAAAATCAACACAGCAAGAGATTGGGCGGTGTAACCATAAATGGGGCTTATTATATATTGCACATTGCAAGTGAGAGCTCTAACAGAAAAGAGGCAATGATATCAATGAATAAATACAGAGCCCATATATGAATCTACAAGGGTTATAATCATCTCTAATCACAAAAGCCAGTGAATGCTTAGTTCCGACAACCTGAATGTAATTGGAACTGTAGCAGATACAGAATAAATGCAGCCTGATACTAAGTCTGGTAACCAGTGACCAGGGCTGCTGTGGAAGATAATACAATTAAGGATTTAGATTATATGACTAATCCTAGCACAATAGCATTGTAAACACTGAACTTTTGTAAAGACAGGCTACAGGTCAGATAACCATAACTAAATACAGATAGCGATCACTGCTAACAGGGATAATGAACCCTGAATAGAAAGAGCTTATACAAAATGAAGGCAGCCTAAAACTAAGTCTGGTAACCAGTGACCAGGGCTGCTGTGGAAGATAATACAATTAAGGATTTAGATTATATGACTAATCCTAGCACAATAGCATTGTAAACACTGAAAGTTGTAAAGACAGGCTACAGGTCAGATAACCATAACTAAACACAGATAGCGATCACTGCTAACAGGGATAATGAACCCTGAATAGAAAGAGCTCAGCAGGGAAAAATACCCACCAAAGTGTACAGCCCCACCAGAGTACACCGCCCACACCTGACGCGCGTTTCGCAACGGCTTCGTCGGAGGTGTGGGGGCTGTATGTCTGGTGGCCTTTAAATGTCCCCCATGTACTACTTGCCAGCCTATAGCGGCGCGCGCCGACGCCGCGACGCCCATCCTCCACTGCACATCGGCGTCCTGGAAACCCATGGTGCACATGTGCAAACCATAGATACCAATTGGACGCCATTAAACCACAAGGCCTTAATGATGCGGTCAGCTTTAAGCCCTTTCTCTCCTAATGTCTTATTATATATTTTCAGATTTGGTCTTTGATATCTTGCCGCTCACTCCATTTTACATATACATTTTCTTTAATATCTACATATGTGCAATCTCTTTGAGATTTGCACATATGTGGTGGCAGTGTGATTTGCTGGTGCCTTTGTCAAAAAAACTTTGATTTTAATCAGTCTTTTATTCTTTACAGATCTGCTGGCCTTTTTCTCTCCCCCTCCATCAGCTTCTTGCTACCATAAGGAGTTATGTCTGTCATCATTCTACAATGAAGCTTTCAAGAATTTTCTTGCTTTAAATATATATATATATATATATATATATATATATATATATATATATATTAATGAGTTTTTCTCATTTCATGTATTTATAATGTCCACATTAATGGATCATCTATTTAGTGTCAGACTTGCTGCTTATTACTTGCCCTTACCATTGCCCCACTTACAAATGGTGGTTTAAGCTTCCTGCCTGTGCGCGCGCCGGCTCTGTGACTCCCCTCCTCCCTGCACCTGGCGTCCAATTGGTATCTATGGTTTGCACATGTGCACCATGGGTTTCCAGGACGCTGATGTGCAGTGGAGGATGGGCGTCGCGGCGTCGGCGCGCGCCGCTATAGGCTGGCAAGTAGTACATGGGGGACATTTAAAGGCCACCAGACATACAGCCCCCACACCTCCGACGAAGCCGTTGCGAAACGCGCGTCAGGTGTGGGCGGTGTACTCTGGTGGGGCTGTACACTTTGGTGGGTATTTTTCCCTGCTGAGCTCTTTCTATTCAGGGTTCATTATCCCTGTTAGCAGTGATCGCTATCTGTGTTTAGTTATGGTTATCTGACCTGTAGCCTGTCTTTACAACTTTCAGTGTTTACAATGCTATTGTGCTAGGATTAGTCATATAATCTAAATCCTTAATTGTATTATCTTCCACAGCAGCCCTGGTCACTGGTTACCAGACTTAGTTTTAGGCTGCCTTCATTTTGTATAAGCTCTTTCTATTCAGGGTTCATTATCCCTGTTAGCAGTGATCGCTATCTGTATTTAGTTATGGTTATCTGACCTGTAGCCTGTCTTTACAAAAGTTCAGTGTTTACAATGCTATTGTGCTAGGATTAGTCATATAATCTAAATCCTTAATTGTATTATCTTCCACAGCAGCCCTGGTCACTGGTTACCAGACTTAAGGTCCAGTCACACATAACGAGATCGTGAACGAGATCGCTACTACGTCACACTTTCTGGATCGTTTATGAGTCGTTGTTGAAATCGCATGTTGGGTGTCACACATAACGAGTTTATGAACGAGCATGCGTCCCGTATAACGATCTTTCAAATCGCTGGGACCCTGTCACACAGCAACTATGTTAACGATTCTAATCCCATTAGGGGCGTAGTAAAATGCAGTGAGTCACGTAGGCGTGCATTTGCGTCGCCTTTTCCATACCCCCCCTCCGCTTTCATTGGCGGCCAATACTGCGTTCTGATTGGGGGCGTATCTAGCGGTTAAATTTTGGATCGCGTCACCCTTTGTCACTTCTTTTGCGCTTTGCTTTGAGATAGAACCTGCGTCTCCACCCTGATTCCTTCGTCCATTGTACCCGGTCGCTTTGTTGGTGTGTTTTTCGGATCGAAGCCGCACCTGCACCTGGAGCTAACCAATTGGTGCAGAGAGGGGCGCGGAAACGGGGACGCAACAACACGCCTTCGTGCATCTCATCTAGGTCGTCAACGAAATCGTTAATAGGGTGTCAAACATACAGATTCATGCAGCCCAGCAGGACTCCAACGAGCCAGAAATGGCCCAAGCTGTTCGGCATCGATCAGCGATTTCGCAGCAGGGGGTGAATCGTTGGTACGTGTCAAACGTGACGAGATCGCAATTGAAGTCGTTCTTGCGTCACAGAAACTGTGACGTAGTAACGATCTCGTTTACGATCTCGTTATGTGTGAAGTGGCCTTAAGTATCAGGCTGCATTTATTCTGTATCTGCTACAGTTCCAATTACATTCAGGTTGTCGGAACTAAGCATTCACTGGCTTTTGTGATTAGAGGTGATTTTAACCCTTGTAGATTCATATATGGGCTCTGTATTTATTCATTGATATCATTGCCTCTTTTCTGTTAGAGCTCTCACTTGCAATGTGCAATATATAATAAGCCCCATTTATGGTTACACCGCCCAATCTCTTGCTGTGTTGATTTTAAATTTGTCTGTGTATGTCCTTTATGTGTCACGCATAATAAATAATTTGTTATATTTTTTCAAAAAAACTGTGTGCATTGATGCCTTTATTGATAGCCTATTTTCCAGATTAAGTCCAATCTTCTTAATAATGTATGATATGGGGACTCTAGTTGTTTAATAAATATATACATTATGAATTCCTGTACTCTATTGTTAATATAAGACATAGCTGTGTGTGTCTGGGATTAGCTGACATGCTGGCCCGCCCCACTGCACGCGTGCTTAGGAAAAAAAAAAAAAAGAATGGTGATCGCCATTCTCCCGGCAGCACAGATCTAAATGCGTCTCCCCCGCACACTATACGCTGAAATTTGATAATAGTGAGAATCACAGAGTGACTCACACTATTATAGTGAAAAGCAAGCTAGTAACTAGCTAGGCTTTTTGCTGATCGAACCGCTATCGAACGTAACTTTAGCAAAAGCTCGCATTCGAGTTCGATCTCGAGCACCCCCCAAAATCACTCAAACAGGAAATTGGGGAACCTCGAACATCGCTTATCTTCTCTACTCGTGACAACTACTTAGATAATTAAATAGCAATTTTTAGCTCAACCACAGAATGGGCACTATTTAGATAAGGAAAGAGCTGTCATGACTGTGTCACAGCTGACAGACAGTCATGTGGTTTCTGGCCATAGAAGGTTGCAGCGTTTGGCTGCGCAGAATGCTTCCTGACTTTCCATTGTTCTTGCGATCAGTATTCATTGGTATAGGTAACTTTCCTACTGGATTTATCTCTCTCCCTTTTGGACCTATCGAGAGCTAGATTTCCATCCAGCTGTTGATCATCAGTGTTCCTGTTACGGTTGCTGTGGCTCTGGAGACTATGTCCGGATTTCTTGCTACTGCACATGTGCAAGCGCTGGAGACTAAGTCCTATCTTGGAGCCATTGCACATGTGCGAGTGACATCATCGCTGACACGAGGTCACATGTCTCTGACACCTTCTAAGCTGATTGGCCACTGGTCATGTGCTTGTGACACGTGGTCACATGTCTCTGACACCTTCTATGCCGATTGGTCGCTGGTCATGTGCTTGTGACGCTTTGCTCGGTGATAGGCCAGCGTGACGTCATTGCTGTCATTCTGGCAGCGGATTGGCTCTGGTGTCCTCCATCTTGGATGAGGCACAGAGTCTATATAAGACCCTGACGCACGCCGCCCAGCGCTCAGTCCTCTTAGTTCATGCATGAGGGTAGATGCCCTGTGCACGTCCCTCTAGGCATCTCTCTGTCTATGTTAGGTGAGCGCTACCGGCAGGGTAGCGTTCTTATACCTTACAGCTTCGGCTGCAGTCCGTATCCTTACCTCTTAGTGGAGCGGACATAGGCAGGTGCCTGAGGCACATGGTCCAGCTGGGCCTTGTGATTCTACTCGTAGGTGGACGTTGCCGCTAGGGTAACGTTCCTTATACTGGGTCAGGCAGTTGTTCGTATCCTCGCACACTAGGGGAGTGAACAGAGGTAGGAGCTTTGTGCGGCTTATGCTGCTGTCCGTCTCTTTTGCACCACTAGAAGAGCGGACCTAGGCAGGTGCCATATCTAGGGGTTCATGTCCTCGCACACTAGTGGAGCGAACGCAGGTAGGAGCTTTGTGCGGCTTACGCTGCTGTCCGTCTCCTGGCACCACTAGAGGAACGGACCTAGGTAGGTGCCATTTCCCACTCACTGCTTTTGTCTCTGTGATTATTAACAGAGACCATTCCACACACCCTCCAAGTAAGGGAGGAATTGCTGTATTTTCTAATTATATTCCTTTGTGAGTTTAACAGAGGTATTGCACTCTGCACTTGTGCTATTATTTTTTACAGTGGCACACTTATATACCCCTTATCCTCTGCCATAGTCTGCAGCAGAGTCTTTGCACGGTGGACCCTGACTGTCTGACATTCCTTTTAGGTTTTATTATCAGACAGCCCCCCATAACAGTTCCCTTGCTGTATAAATACTCCTTCCTTCCTTTGGACTCTTCTGGTGTTATTCTTCTGTTTATTCATGCCTAGGTGCAAACAAGTTGCTTTTAGTCCTCTGTTATATTGTTGCAGAAATCTTTTCTGAACTTCTACCTAAGTCATCTGTAGATAAGTAGTTCATGCATTTTCCCCCTGAGTGTCCTCCCTGCGTCGCCTATTGTGGTTAGTGGGGTTGACAAAGGGCTCATCCCATCCGTTCCCTATTTAGGGCCCAGCATTAGGGATACCTAGGGTCAGGTATCTGGTTCAGTGCATAGGTGAGGAACCTATTTAGGGTGGTGAAGGACCAGCAGTAGGTTCAGTCAGAGGTCACCATTTTCTCTTTACATAGACGCAGAATTTCCCTTCCCTTCCACCATGCACTTGGTACTTTCAAGTATGTGGCGTGACTATAGCAATTTTTAGATGAAGCACTGATTTTTCCCTATTTAAATAATGAAATAGCAATTTTTAGCTGGAGCACTGATTTTCCACTAGGAAATGAAATACCCATTTATAGTTCCACCACAAAATGGCAACTATTTAGATGAGTAAAGACCAGTTTTTAGCTGGAGGACTGATTTTCCACTATTTAGATGATGAAATTACAATTTTTAGCACCATTGCAGAATAGCCACTATTTAGATTAGGAAAAAGCAATTTTTAGTTGGCTCACAGAATGACCACTATTTAGATGAAGATATAACTAATTTTAGCTGGAGCACACAATTAGCAATCACTAGACGATAAAATGATAATTTGTGGCACACAATGTTCTATACGCTATTTGTCTCTGTACATTTCTATTTTACACCATCGCCCTCTGTCCTAAATATCTCAACTACCTATGTTTAAACCCCTAGCTAAGCAAACTGTCTAGCAGCAGCAGCGGCAGCACCATCCCTAAGCTTTAACAATCACAAAATGGCGGCGACGTCGCATGAGCATGTCCGCTTTTAATATGCAGAGGGACTTAAGCAGCCAATGAAACAAGCTCTTGTGTTTCAACATTGTGGATAGTTTCTGCGCCCTGATTGGCTGTCCGAACATGCACATATAAAGTTAAGAAAAAAAAACGTCCAGCACTCCTCTGATCTCTCCCCACCCCTCCCCTCATAAACCCATACCCTGCTCATCATACAGCATCATAAATTTTGCAATCTATATTTAGATGATGAAATTGAAATTTGTAGCTGGAACACAGATTTTGCAATATCTATTTAGATGATGAAATGGCAATATTTGGCGGGACTACAGATTTTGCAAACTCTATTTAGAAGTCGAAATGGCAATTTGTGCCTTTACCACAGATTTTGCAATCTCTATTTAGATGATAAAATGGCAATTTTTGGCTCAACCACAGATTTTGAAATCCCTATTCAGATAACGAATTGGCAATTTGTGTCTGTACCACAAAGTAGCAATCTCTATTTTGATGATGGACTGGCAAATTGTGACTGAATCACATAATTTGCAATCACTGATGAAATGCCGATATGTGGCACACAGCTTTCCCTACACTGCACATCTATGCACTTCCCTATTCTACACTATCGCCCTCCTATCAATCTGAACAAGCTAAAATTAAACCCTTTAGCTAAGCTATCTGTCTAGTAACAGCACAACCCTTAGCTTTAGCAATCGCAAAATGGCACCAAAGCTACATTTCTGCTTTTTTTATGCAGAGTGACATGTGACTTAGGCAGCCAATGACACAAGCCCATGTGTTTGAACATTGTGAATGTTTTCTGCACACTCATTGGCTGCTGAAACATCCACACATAAAGTTGAAAATAATATCAGAGCCCTGGAGATGCAAAAAAACAGCAGAAATCTTACCCAAGTGGCCCTACATTAGAAACTTCTCCCCAAACTAAGTTCAACTTTTGCAGGATGGTGTTTATTACCTGGTGCTCAAATTGTCTCTCCAGGAAGGAGAAAAACCTCTAGCATCACCTATTGGAAGTAGCAATCCTAAAAGTAAAAAGTGGCCTTTTAAATAAGCCTTTTCATATGACTTAGGATTTATACCAGATTAGAACGCAAATTTGCAGACAGTGTTTTTGGGTGATTGCCCCTCGTCAGTGCAAAGTATGGGATCTGATCTGGCTTATGAGAAGCTATAGTGAGGACCACAGGGAAGACTATTCTCTTTGCGGAGATCTGACAAACCAGTCTGGCTGTCAGTGAGGGGTTTTATAGCTGCAAAGCCCCTCTGGGAAATGTTCAAATTGTCTCTCCAGGAAGGTGACAAACTCTAGCGCCACCTATTAGAATTAGCAATCCTAAAAGTCAAAAGTGGCCTTTTAAGCAAGCTTTTTCACATGACTTAGGATTTATACCAGATCAGAACCCAAATTTGCAGACACGGTGTTTTGTAGTGATTGCCCCTCATCAGTGCAAAGTATGGGATCTGATCTGGCTTATGAGAAGCTATAGTGGGGACCACAGAGAACTCTATTCTGCTTGCGGAGACCTGAAAAACTAATCACCTCCCTCACAGTCCACTAGTTTGCTATGTACTTCACCCTCTCTAAGCTCATCAGCCAACCCTCGGGCCTGCAGTTTTGGTCAGGGAAAATATTATTTCCTCCTACACATGCCAAAGGTAAGAGCTTGAACTTCACAATATCCAATCTGTTGGCCACGAAAATGCTGTATTTCCACTTGATAGATACAGAGGGTTTCCAAAAGCTAATGGCCATGGCAGTCCCCCATTATCAGTTGCCATTACTTCTCTAATAAAACTGTGTTTGTGTTACACCATCATGTCACAGACAATATTACCTTTTCCTTGGAAAACTCTATCTCCAAGGGTGCATTTCATCACTGACACCTGGACAAGCAAGCATGGGCAGGGGTATTGCATCTCAGTGACTGGGCCCAGGGTTACTCTGGGGGCAGCGGGTGCAGGCGGGGAAGGGGTTGCTTCCTAAATCTTGAAATCCTCAAGGCTTACGCTTCAAATCTCTAGATTTACCGCTTCCTCCACTGCTTATGCTTCCTCCACCTCCTATAGGGCCTCCACCTACACCCTCATACTCTCCCTTAATGTAACACTCGTTCAACCAGTGCAGAAAGAATCCTTCCCACCTCCATGCGGCGCAGCCAGGGCTTAATGCAATCAGGCAATGCTTAATTAATATACATTGGAGAATGCAGTCACACAGCACCATAGTTATGGACCGCAATCCGGGCTGAGTTTCATCAATGGCTGTTTCGATTGAAGCTGGAGCCAGGGAAGGAAGTGTGTGATAATGGTGCAAACCTGGTGGTGGCCCTACGCCTGGGTAATATTACATATGTGCCTTGCATCACTGACATTCTCAATCTGGTTGTACAGCAATTTCTAGGCCACTATCTCGGCATGGAGGAACTGCTACAGAAGACACGGTTGCTGTGTGCTCACTTCTGCCATTTGCACCTTGCACCTAATTGACTTGCATCAAAGGCCTTTTGGTCTACTGGTTAACCGGTTGATATGCGATGTGCCAACATGGGGAATTCCACTCTGCATGTGTTGCAGTGACTGGGGCAGCAGCAGTGAGTCTTGGTATACTATGTTGTGATGCATAGCCTGTGACACCCCACAGTCCGGATGTGGGGCAAATCCCAATTGCGGAGTGGGCAGAGAAGAAGGACCTCTGCACCCTCATGCACAGATTTGAAATGGCTTAAAATATGGTTAGCGCTATTGATACTGTCATCAGCATCACTATTCCAGTCATCTACATTTTGAGCATACTTTGAGTAGTCTGTCAGAGGAGGTGGTGGTCCCAAAGGAAGCGGAGGAAGCAGAGGAGGATAAGGAAGGGATAACATTTTCTGTAGGGTCTGGACAGTCATTGCACAGGCGGGTGTCACAGGAAGGTGGAGTGCATCGATCAAGGTGGGCTCATGGTAACAGACAAACTGGTAATGAATGTGCAGGAGCCCAGGAACAAATAGAGGAGGAAGAAGTGATGGGCGTGCAACAGTGAGGTGATAAAGGAGATATTTAACCCATCTCTGTTGTTCGTGGTTGGTGCGAGAGGATGAAGAAGGAAAGCTTGAGCATTACAATGCCACCAACAAAACATGTACTCTGACCTCATGAAAGTGTCTGACACATGAGTGTCTTCTTGCTGCACTATCTGCAACATGATGTCAGTATTGTTAGGATTAGAAATGTTGCTGACTACTGGTTTTCTTTTCTGTTTTTCCACAGTACAAAAGTAAATATAGCAAGATGCTTTTCTCCCCTGAAAAGGGATGTATGGATTCTGTGGTATTGAAACAACCTTGTAGACAATCTTAACATTAGTTTTCCACAAGACCGTAATGAGGCACACAGTGTGCATCGCAGTTCTAGAATTCCAACCATGGGAATGTTGCATCGTCAATACAGAAACAATAGCAGCAGCAGTTCAAGAGGCAGAAGAAATTTCTGTGAGGTTTGGCATACATTTTTTAGACCATCACATGCACCCGCAGGACAGAGTACAAATCTTGCACAAAGTAAAAAACTGGAGAGGATGGTGCAGGAGTATCTTGAGCTCAACATCAATGCCATAAGAGATGGTTTGCACTCTTTTGCATTTCAGTCTTCAAAAATAAAAAGAGTGGCCTGAGCTCGCCAGTCACGTCTTAAAAGTTTTGGCAGAACATGTCTTCAGCGCTGCTGGTGGTGTACTGACCTAAGCACACACAGCTGTCCCCTGAAAGTTTAGACCACCTTACTTTCAGAAACATAAACAAGTCGTGCATGTTCAATGACTTTACAACCCCAGTTCCATACTGTGCAGACTAGGCAATGGTGTCGTGCGAGGGATCTGAGAGCAACAGCGCTACTCCTGTTTGTCATCTTACTGTCTCTTGTGAAGGTTAAAATGCTGGTTCCGGCCTTGTTACAGGGCCAGTCCACGGTATCCATGTTTGCGGCGTTCAATCCCCTGAGGAAGCCTAGCATTGTTGATGGCGTAACGCGTGGGGCAAACCATCCATACATGGTCTCTCCCTCTTTGATACAGGTAATAGAGTTCTCAGCTTTTACTATGTCACAGGTACTTTATTAAGAACTAGAGTTACTCTTATAATGTTTAGGTGCATCTTATGTATTTAATGCATGTGTTTTATTTACACTTTTTTTTGTATCATGTTTATTATTGACAGGTCTGCCCCTGTATTTAGACTGTAATATGTATAATTTGGTGAGGGACTCAGTAGTGGAGAGTGTGCACACTATTTAATTGTGTCTTGTTTTTAATGGTTTTTAACAATTTTGTTACTCAATAAACTCTGTTTGATAAATATTTTGCAGGCATTAAGACATTGAGTCTATTTATGGTTCCAGTGCCCTTTAGGTGCAAGTTTTTTGTCCTTTCTTCTTTCTATTTACATGGAGCACGGAACCTTACACATTTTGTGCTGTATAATATATTTTTTGGTAGTGTAGACCCCATTTTTTTCTTTTTACTTAAGAGACCAATTCAATGTAGATGAAAAGATGATTAGCAATGAGAAGCCATGTTGCGATCTGTCCAAGGATGCAGATGTAAAGGCTGTATTTAATACCATTGGCAGTGATCTCCATCTACCAGAAATAGACCTTGAGTACTGAGATTTTAAGTGTTTTCAAAATATAGATATTTTCCACGACAACACACTTGTTGAAAAAGTTAAATATTTTGCCTCTTTAGCGAACTACAAAAATCTAGCAATTTTTTGGGGTTGTACCCTTGTGGCTAAGCCTTACAGTGCTGATGTGAAGTGGCTCATGAGCTCATATACCTCCTTGAAGAGCATAAAACATGCCAGAATGAGTACTGAAAACTAGAACCTTTATTTCTTTGTTCACTATAACATGCCACTTTTGGCTGAATGGAATCCTCAGGAAGCAGCACTGTCCTAGTTCCAAAAGTCTGAACAACATGATTACGATCATCCGAAGCTTTTACAACAAGACTACTTCACTGGTGCATTCAGCCGTGCTGCGAAATGCCAAAGAGACAGCCCAGAGGAGGATAATGCCACAAAAACAAAGAAAAAGACATTCTAAGATACTACTGGTTATTACAAATTAATTTTGCATAATTATCTTTTAACTTTTATTACTGCACAAAATTATTACTTCACATATTTGTTTTTTACTGCACACATTTTGTATTACTCCACACTAAAAAAATACTATAGTACCTTCTTCCAATTTCTTAAAGCCCATAACGAATATGCTTTACCAGTCTAGGCATCCCACTTGTTCCAAATGGGTAAAAAAAATTTTCTGAGGCCATCCTTTATGTGTTTTTCAGGATCTATTGCAATCCCTTCTTTCAATTTCTCATAAACCTTAAACTTAGTTCATAGACTTCAACAGTATAGGAGTTCCACTCCTTACAAATAAGAAAAAAAATTAGAAAACTCATGCACATAATTTCTTTTTTTTTTCTGGCTGAAATGAAAAAATGCTACATTTTTGAAAGCAGCAGCATATTAATTCTTTCAGCATTTTAGCAGTGTTTTTCACAATTGAAACCAATGAGAGAATGAAAAATTGCAGCAAAAACATCATGTGTGAACATAACCTAAGGGGGGAGAGGCGATTGTTCTCTCTTTTTAAATTTGCCTTATATACAAGTAATTTATACAGGAAAGAATGTTTCCTAACTTGTTTTCTTGTAAATTCCATATAACCTTCGGTGTAGTATGTTTTATTGCCGGTGAAAATAGTGTTGTAATACTCTGAACACATTATTACCAACAACGACCTAGGAGTCACACATGTGTCCAGGCATCTTCTCCATACTGTTCCCATTGCATTTGAGCACTTTTTCCAACCACTTAAGCAATTTTACTGCTTCCTCGACCTCCTTGGAGGGTCTGCTGGAAAAATGCTCATGTTTCCCTTTGACTTCTATTATATTCATTTCTTAATTTTATTCTTGTGTTCTGAGACAAAATATTTCCAGGAAAAATATTTTGGCTAAACAGTAGCTGACTGAAAAGTAAATGTTTTAGTGATGTTTTAAGATGTTAGATTTTTATGTATAAAAACACTGTGAAATCACACATACCAATTACATCAGTATAATAAAAAAATGAAATTTTAATTCATTTAAATATATTTCTCAAGTCTCATAAGCTTATTTTCAGATGCAGGCAGCCGTACACATTTTCTCACACATCTTTATGAAAACAAGCTCACACCGACTAATATTTTATAAAGAGACAATGCCGTGATTAAATTAAAAAGTCAGAACAAAGATAAGGAAAAAAAAATCTTTATTATACCGTAATAACCAAATACCCAGTGTGGAAATAATTCAGTTGTTCATATTTGAAATAACTAAATGTATGTAACTGATATAAACAAAATAATGTATTTTTATCAAACGTATCACAGTGCAACTTTATAGACTATTTGATAGCATTTTAGAATTTTAAGGCAACATTTACATGACAGTATTTTGGATCAGTATTTGCAAGCCAGAACCAGAAGTGTGGCCACAATATCTTCCTAACATACATTTTATCTGCATAACTTTACTTTCCGGATTTCTTATAAATACAGTATATATACAGTACATCACAAATGTGATATGTGAATACATACCATTCATTTACAAAGAGGCCAGTTGCCATATTAAAAAATATATACAGTACAGTGGAACCTTGGTTTAAGAGTAATTTGGTTTGAGAGCGTTTTGCAAGACAAGCAAGGCTTTTTCCAAATTTATAACTTGGTTTAAGAGCAATGCTTTGCAATAAGAGCAAATCCTCACTGTGCACACTTCCGCCTCTGTCCTTTCACCATGCTCTGGCGGTAACTTTCTGTACATATGTACAGTATACCATTGTACAGTATATACTATATAGCATGTCTATCAATTTGCATTTATGGATACAGTATTGTACTTTATTTCTGTTAACCAGTGCAGCACATTGTTAATAATGTACCTCTCGCACACCAACAATTTTATTGTAAGCTAAAGTGCAGCTTAATATGCTTTGTGTTTTACTGTACTGTACAGTACTTTGTATTAGTGTACTGTAATTATTTTATATGAACCCAGTACATTATTTTTTATTACTGTAATACGTTTGTATAAACACAGTAAATGTTTTTGCGTTGTGGAACGAATTGTCTGTGTTTCAATTATTTCCTATGGGAAAATTCGCTTTGAAATAAGAGTAACTTGGTTTAAGAGCAGATTTCCGGAAACCATTATGCCCGTTATCCAAGGTTCCACTGTACATCACAAAAGTGAGTACACTCCTCACATTTTTGTGAATATTTTATTATATCTTTTCATGGGACAACACTGAAGATGACACTTTGACACAATGTAAAGTAGTCAGTCTACAGCTTGCATAACAGTGTCAAGTTGGTGTATCCTCTAAATAACTCAACACAGCCATTAATAGCTAAACCGCTGGCCACTAAAGTGAGTAACTCTTTATGGCAAAGACTATCTGAAAAAAAGAGTTGTTGCTCTCATAAAGATTGACTAGGCTATAAGAAGATTTCCAACACCCTGAAACTGAGCTGCATCATTGTGGTCAAGACCATATAGCAGTTTAACAAAACAAGCTCCACTCAGATGAGGACTCACCATGGTCGACCAAAGGAGTTTATTGCATGAGTTCAGCTCCATACACAGAGGTTGGCTTTTTAACAAAGACGTATGAGTGCTGCCAGCATTGCTGCAGAGGATAAAAAGGTGGGGGTCTGTCTATCAGTGCTCAGACCATGGTCTGCATGGCTGTCATCCCAGAAGGAAATGTCCCCTGAAGATGATGCACAAGGAAGCCAGCAAACCATTTGCTGAAGTCAAGAAGACTAAGGACATGGATTACAGGACGTATGTCCTGTGGTCTGATGCATCCAAGAAAACTTATTTGCTTCAGATGGCGTCAAGCGTGTGTTGTGGCAATCAGATGAAGAGTCCAAAAACAAGTGTCTTGCCTACAGTCAAATATGGTGGCGGGAATGTCATTGATTGGGGCTGCATGAGTGCTGCTGGCTGAGGGGAACTACAGGTCATTGAGTGAACCATGTATGCCAACGTACTGTGACATACTGAAGCAGAGCATGGTCCACCCCTTCGGAAACTGTGACATAGGGCAGTATTCCAGCAGCATCATGATCCCAAATATATTCAAGGGTAAAGGTGCTGGAATGACAAAGAATGTCTCACCTAATGTCTCACTCCATGTCTCACCTGATTTAAGCAATGTTGTTTTCTAATTTTATTACATTCCCTTTAAAAATGTATTTTAAGGAAGTGAATTTGATCATCATGAAAAAAACCTAAATATATTATTTTCTATTTTTGTTTTTGAAGCATTACGCAATTTATCTTCCAAATTCACAGAATAAAGCCTGCTTTACATGTTACGATTCTGCATACGATATCGTATGCGATCGTATCCGCCCCCATCGTATGTGCGGCACGTTCAATTTTGTTGAATGTGCCGCACAAACGATTAACCCTCGTCACATGTATGTACCCGTCCATACGACCTCGATGTGGGCGGCGAACGTCCATTTCCTGGAGTGGGAGGGATGTTTGGCGTCACATCAACGTCACGCGGCAGCCGGCCAATAGAAGCGGAGGGGCGGAGATGAGTGGGACGTAAACATCCCACCCACCTCATTCCTTCCGCATTGCTCGCCGGGAGCCAAAGGTAAGATCTGTTCATCGTTCCCGGGGTGTCACACACTGCCATGTGTGCTACCCCGGGTACGATGAACAACCTGACGTTCAATTCATGAGGAATGAACGACGTGCGTGCGATGAACATTTTACCGTTCATTCGCAATCGCACGTAGCTGTTACACACTACAATGTACCTTACGATGCCGGATGTGCGTCACTTACGACGTGACCCCACCGACCCATCGTAAGATATATTGTAGTGTGTAAATGTGATGCCCTGGACTAGCCAGGTAGTGACATACATACCAACATATACACCCCCACCCTAGACAGTTATAACAGTCAACCAAAAACCCTTGTTGCCTCCCTGCAGAGTCTGATGTCCACACCAGGTGGGGCGGAGCCAGGCAGTTGGCCCCACCCACCGAGGAGTTCACAGGCCTGGGGGCGGGAAAGTAGTCAGAGTTGAGAGGTGAAAGTGAGAGTAACTGCAAGTGTCTGGGTCGGAGCCCAGGCACTGACAGCAAGGTTGGCAGATGGTGGTGGCCGTCTGCAGGAGGTAGTGGACCTCTGCAGAACCGTAGGACCAGGGTCAGGCGGTGGCCTGCCGGTACCGAACCGGGGAGCGGAGTGAAGCTAAGCACACAGGCAGGGCCATCGGACCCCGACCAGGCTTGGACAATAGTCAAATCCGAGTGTGACAGGAACCCCAGGGGTTTCCCAACAACCAAGACCCGACAGAAGGCAACAGTCCACACTGAGAGGATATACAGCCACCGCCACAGGCTAGAGATCCAAGGGCCAGCGTCTGCGGGCAAAACGGGCTCCTACGGCACCTATACGCCGGGGAGCGGACTACCGGTGGGCAACCACAGGAGTCAGAACATTCTAAAAGGTGCAGGGAAAGACAGCCACCATCAGCCGTCCGGGGAGAGCACAACAACACTGCAGCCAGCTGCGGGACCCTTCGATCTGGCCGTTTGGTTTACCAGAGACTCTGTCATTTATTATCTGAGTGAGTACACCAGTGCTGTCCGGCACCGCGCCGCGCTGTCCCTGCAACCCTGCACCCCAGCCATCCAGCCTCCCCGTTACACCACCGGGCCCCGGGATCACCAACCCCTACCCACGGAGGGGACAACATCCTAGCTGCTCCCTACCATCTCTCCCGGGATCCCCGTCACCAGCAGCGGTGGTGCCATCATCACCACGTCCCGTGGGTGGCGTCAAGAACTCTCTCCCCAAACCAACCATCCCCTTTCACTCACGGGTGAGGCGCGCTGCTCGAGTCCCCGGAACCGGCCCCCCGGTCGAGCCACCGAGCAGCAGCAGAAGCCCCGGACCCGAGCGTGGCGAGCGCGTCCCCTCCGCCCGCGACATAGAGCGGGCTTAAAATGAAGACATTGAACAATTTTCACAAATTCAAAAGACAGCAGAAAACTGAAATGCTTATTGACATTTAACATTTTTTACAAACCTAGAACAAGTAATAGTGTTGAAATACCTGTATTGCTATAGTATATATCTAAAGAAAAAAAAAATTAGACTGATTTCACAGCAGCACCAATTCAATAAATCTCCATGACAAAAATCATGCTTTGGAGGAATATGCTTAAAGTCTATTTTAGATATTACATTGGGCTAAAATTCACCACAATACCTTAAGGTCTTACGGGGCTAAGTTTGCTCTGGTATAGTCATAAGAGTTCTGAGTACTGGAGCTATTTTTATAGCAATTTTTTTTAGCAGGAGTCAAACCTCTTATATAAGCTAATATAAGAAAAAAGAACTAAAGAAAAATGTTGGCCCCTTGCAGTCACTAATCGTGGAACGATTGACGAGCGTGCATTACTCAGCCATAATATTTAAATCAGTGACAAATTAAGTGATTAACTTGATATATCTTTTTGCAATGCAGTCTGTCAACAGGCAGGTCAGACAACTGCAATGTTTCTCTAACAAGAAAATCGGTCCAATTATACTAATGACATTCTGATCAGTATGATCAGAGTTTAATCGGAGTGTGATCTGTTTTTCTTGGATATGGAAAAGGTAGATGAAAATCTCTATCATCTCCATTCTGTCAGTCCATGAAACTAAAAGGGGCTTTACAAGCAACGACATCACTAATGAGATGCCGTTGAGGTCACGGAATTCGTGACGCGCATCTGGTCGGTTAGCGACGACGTTGCGTGTTACACGTACGAGCGACCACTAACGATCAAAAATACTCACCTAATCGTTGACACGTCGTTCAAATCCCAAATATCGTTGATGGTGCTGGACGCAGGTTTTTCGTCATTCCTGAGGCAGCACACATCGCTAAGTGTGACACCCCAGGAATGATGAACAACAGCGTTCCTGCATCCTCCAGCAACGAGGTGGGCGTGACTTTCATTCAGCTGCTCTCCGCCCCTCCACTTCTATTGGACGCCTGCCGTGTGACGTTGCTGTGACGCCGCACGAACTGCCCCCTTAGAAAAGAGACAGTTCGCCAGCTGCAGCGACGTCGTTAGGCAGGTATTCGTGTGACGGGTACTAGCAATGTTGTGCGCCATGGGCAGCGATTTGCCCGTGACGCACAAACGACGGGGGCAGGTGCTTTCACGAGCAACATCGCTAGCGATGTGGCTGCGTGTAAAGCAGCCTTTTAGACTCATATGTCTTCAGTGTGCAGACTTTTTTTCCACTGGCCCATTGAATTACATGTTGATTGTGACCGAATTTACAGAGATAATTTGGGCATGCTGTAGTTTTTTTCTCAAACAGACTCAGCCCGAGGACTAAATCGGACTTGTGCATGGCCCCATAGAGTAACATTGGTCCAAGTTGAGTCAATAGGCATGTACAAGGATTAATTGACAAAGGCCAAATTGGAATGGTCATGCAGATGAGCCAGTGAACATATATGGCATAGTTAGGAAAGATATGGAATGTTAGTACGCTATAGGAAGAAGACTAATTGGTGCTATGAGGCTTTGGCAATGTTCTATTTGGAATACATGAATCCTGCAAATGCTCTCTTTCAGCATTTTAATACACTTTGCAACAATACATAAATTGTTCAGAAATGGTTGGAGGAAAACAACTATGATCATGAGGTTTATAAACTACCCCCATCTCAATACAATCAAAGGCATTTATGGGAACTATTAGAAAAAAAAATTATAAAAGTTCTACTTTATGATTTATTTGACCACTGTTAAATGAGTTGTACACTACTTGGACAAGCCCTTCTCATTCCCCTTGTTTTGTCTCATTAAATTAAAAAAGCTTATTTTCACCTCCCATGCCTATGTTGTTCCAGTGGTATTGCAGCTCACATACCTGGGGCTGACCTGAGGTTGTTATGTCATGCAAGCCCCATGTCCAATTACTACTGGCTTCACTCTCCCCATCTTCAGACAAACAATGGAAGGAAAAAAAGGATTAATTTTCTGCACCGCCAAATCAGTCCAGATGATGTAGATAAAATATGATTTAATGGTCAACACATTTCAAAGCCCTCAGAGTCTTCTTCATCTGGATAATCATATGTGCTTTCAGACAAAGGATTAATTAACAGGAAGTGCGTGGCCAGCTGCAGCTCTCCGTTCCTGTTGATTAATTTGCTAACTTCTATGGCCCTACTCCAGCGTTTGTCTTCTTTTCAATCTAAGTTTGCATTCCAGTGCCAGCTAGGCTTTGTGTGTGTCCCAGCATTACTTTTAGGATGACACTTGTCATGATGTCAGAACACCCATTGAGACCAAATTGGAACAGGAAGTGACAAAACAAAGGAAGACCAGCAGAGACCTGCACCTTTAGGGATAAGCAGGGAGTGAAATATAGCTGTTTGACAGTTCCTCCAGGGGAGATATGCATCATCAAGGTTTGTAGCCTCTGTGATGTAAGCCTGGAGTAGGCTACAGCGTGAATAGTGTTAACAGAATTAATAAGGTGTGTCAAGGCCCAAGTTACAAATAGTCAGAGAGATGGGTGGGACTGGCTGCTCACACACTTCTGGGTCATGGAATGGCAGGTAAAACGGAGACCAATTGTCTCATACAGGGTTTGTGTGTGGAGGTATGCAAAACTGCTGTGTTGCTTGACTTTCGTAAAGACTAAAGGCCACATCTCACCAAGCGACATCGCTAGCGACATCGCTGCTTAGTCACGGTTTTTGTGATGCAACAGCGATCTTGCTAGCGATGTCGCTATGTGTGACATCCAGCAATGACCTGGCTCCTGCTGTGAGGTCGCCGGTCATTGCTGAATGTCATGGATCATATTTAGTCATTGCTCTCCCGCTGTGAAGCACACATCGCTGTGTATGACAGTGAGAGAGCAACGATTTTAATTTGCAGGGAGCAGGGAGCCGGCTTCTGTAGATGCTGGTAACCAAGGTACACATTGGGTAACCAAGCAAAGCGCTTTGCTTGATTACCCGATATTTACCTTGGTTACCAGCGTCCGTGGCTTCTAGAAGCTGGCTCCCTGCACACGTAGCCAAGGTACACATCGGGTAACTATAAGCAAAGCGCTTTGCTTAGTAACTCAATGTGTAGTAGTTACTAAGCACAGCGTCGTTACACAGGTCGCTGGTGGCTGATCTCTTATCACTGTGGAGATCTGCCTGATTGACAGCTCACCAGCGACCATGTAGCGACACTCCAGCGATCCCTGCCAGGTCAGATCGCTGGTAAGATCGCTGGAGCGTCACTAAGTGTGACGGTACCTTAAGAGGTGGACATTAACCTGAGTGATCAAACTTGTACTATTGTATGGACTTTTGCTTTATGTTTTCACTTTATGCTGGAAAAGGTTGATTTTGATTTGCTATCCTGCATTGTTTATGGAGTCTAATTAAACCAGCCTAGATCTTTTACTTAAACTGCTTCCTGTGCCTACCTCAACCCTATATCCTTACAGAAGCAAGATGGTTAAACAAAATTATCATTTTTAACCTATTTATTGATTTATCCATTTATTATACTTTTAGGTTTGGAGGATTCAGAGCATTGGCAATTGAGATTCATGGAATTAGCAATAATTTTCAGGAAATGTGACAAATTCAAATATTGAGGATTTTATCATCTCTTGCCACAGTCCTTGCAAAAAGCTTTGCATAAATCAATGATACATGTGAATATAGGAAACTTTGTAATGTATCTTTATGTAAGAAAAATGACTATTTCACAACTTATTTTCTACTCCTTCTTTACCTTCCTCTGAACTCCTCAGTCACTCTGAAAAATAATTCAGGTTCATTTAATCAAAGTAAGACACACTGCCAGCTCACTTATGTATTAATTAAAGTCTATGGACAAGGAAGGAGCAGAAGGAGAAAACAGGAACAGATATAACACAGATCTTGGTGCTGCTTTCTAGTTAGTGTGTTTATCTCACCCCCTAACTGGATTAAATACACTATTCTGTACTGCTGTATAATGTTCTCCATGCTGCTGCTTCTAAAGTTGTTATAAAGATACAGGAAAGTCGGAATGTCTCATGTCTCATTACTTTGTATGGGAGACATCAGAATAGTAAGGGATAACGGCACAGTAGCCCTAAATATAAATTAGATAATAGGTGCAGATATAATTAGTAACAGTATGTAGAAAAAAAATGTATGCAAAAATGGAATAGGGAATAGTAAATAAATACCTCTGTCCCTGTATTCCAAACCCTACATATTGTTTCCTGCCTTACAGCATAGGTGTTACGAACCGGCGCCGCCATAGCCGCAAGCAGCCTGCTGCGGTTCCTGTTGCGCCCAGGCGCCGGCTGCCGCTCTTGGCCGTGCCTCGGGTCCTCCAGTTGGCTGTTCCTTCCACCACGTCTAAGTGTGGAGAGGTGGCTAGTGCGCATGCGTGCGCTGATTTACCCCAGCCAGAGTTTAAGCCCGGTGTTTTGCCTAGTGAGCATGCTCAGCCTGATTGTGTTATGTCTGAGACTAAGTCCTCAGTTCAGGCTACTGAGCATGCTCCTACAATTAACCCTAACAGCCTCTTTGCACAGGTACTTGGACTTCGTGCTGTGTCTAAGTTCTGGGATGTGCCTACTGAGCATGCTCAAACTGATAGTCTGCTTTCTGAGCCTGTTGCTCAGGCTACTGGGCATGCTCAGGCACTTAGTGCACCAGAGGCTAGGTCCGGTAAGGACCTCACTGAGCATGTCCGTGAGGTGGCAGGCCCTGATAGGGCAGAGGGTGTCAGGTGTCCTGATGACGTGGCAACTCCGGACTGGCTCGCAGAGGCCCGCCCCTATGATCTGACACCTCAGTATTGGTCGTCAGACGATGACTGGTGAAGTGTTTGGGGCGTGGCTGCCATGAGGTCATCAATGACGTGGCGGTTCCGGATAGGTCGCATGTGACGTCACTGATGACATGGCACTCTGCTATTGGACCTTGGTGGTTCCACCCTGGGTTTGGGGCGGACCCAGGTTATAAAAGGGGCTGGAGACAACATGGAGGTGCGCAGTCTTCACTTTTGCTCAGTCAGAGCACACCTCCATGTTAGAGCCTCATTGCGGCATAAGCCTATGTTGGGAAGCGGTAGGTAGGGTTAGGCGAACGGTGCCTGTCACGCCAAGATTCGTGGCTCGGCACATCAGGGTCAGGCGCCGTGCTTCCCTCCTACCGTTACAGTCTCGCTATAGCAGCCCAGTGGCGTTAACTGGGCTGCGGCTGCTGTGCTTCCTGTCCGATTGTGCCCCCTACGCACACGGACAACGCACCTGCTGCACTACCTGTCCGATTGTGCCTCCTACGCACACGGACAACGCACCTGCTGCGCCACCTGTCCGATTGTGCCCCCTACGCACACGGACAACGCACCTGCTGCGCTACCTGTCCGGTTGTGCCCCCTACGCGCACGGACAGCGTACCCCAGGACCCCTGTGGAGTTAACAGGGTGTTCCTTATCCTCCTCGGCTTCCCGGTCAACGCTACTGGTGTACCCATCTGGCCTGACGTGTCCTACACACACGTGGCCAGTCGAGAGGTGGCCAGAAACGCTAATCGGAGGACCGCTCGGCCTGACGTGTCCTACACACGTGGCCGACAGGGCGCTTTCGTGGCGGTCTTCCGGTCAACGCTACCTGGTTACCACCTGGCCTGACGTGTTTCCTGCACACGTGGTTGGTGTAGCGCTAGGTGCACCAAAACGCTAATCGGGTTGTCGTCCGGTCTGACGTGTTCCAACACACGTGACCGGTTCCCAGAGTTCCTGGGTTATCTCAGAGCCATCCAGCTCTATAGTCTCCGCCTAACCCTCAGGTGCCAGCAGCTCCATTATCATCTGGAGCACGGTGGGCCCCGACTGGCGGTTAGGATATATACCCCCTGGTCCTAATCTGCCGGTCCCCCCGTAACAGTAAGACTGCGCCAGGGTCTGGCTGGCATGGCGGAGATGGAGCAGCTACGTCAGTTCATGCTGCAGCTTGATGCCAGAGTGAGGTCTCTGGAGAAGTCTGCTCTTGCTGCTGATATGGATGATGTGGTGGCTCAAGCGGCTGCAATGGTGTCCGTCACCAAGCCTACTCCAACCCTCCCTCACCTCTCGCTGCCCAACAAGTTTACGGGGAACAGCAAGGCATGTAGGGGATTCGTGAACCAGTGCTCAGTCCATCTAGAGCTGTTGGCTGCACGGTTTCCTACAGAGAGGTCGAAGGTGGGGTTTATCATCTCCTTGCTCTCCGATAGAGCACTGGAGTGGGCTACACCATTGTGGGAGAGGAATGACCCTGTAGTACAGGACTCTAAGGAGTTGTTGGAGTCCTTACGACAAGTGTTCCTGGGGCCTCAGGTCACTCACGACTCGGCCCTACAGCTACTGACTTTGGAGCAGGGGCGTACCTCCTCAAGTCAATATGCTGTGAGTTTCCGGACACTTGCTGCAGAACTGGGGTGGTCAGAGAGGACTCTCATTCCACTGTTCTGGAGGGGATTAGCCTCGCACGTGAAGGACGCATTAGCGTCGCGTGAGGTACCAACTACCCTTGAGGGCCTCATGACTCTGACTACCCGCATTGACCTGCGGACCTCCGAACGTCAGCTGGAGCGCAGGTCAGAGGGTCGTTCAGCCACTGTAGTGGTCTCTCCTACTGCACCTCCCTTAGAGGACATATCTGTCCCTATGGACATCTCTAGGGTTGGTGTTGCTAGGTCTTCGAGTCGCAAGGGCATTTCCTGTTTCGCTTGTGGGCAGTATGGTCATTATGCCAACCGTTGCCCAAAGCGTCAGGATAAGCGACCACGATTGGTGACCATAGCTGGAGGTAGACTGGACTCTGCGTCATCCATTAGGGTGACGTTTCCCGCGTCCATTTCCTTTAAGGGGTCAACATGGTCCACAACGGCAAGTGTGGACACAGGTGCTGGGGATAGTTTCATCTCCTCCTCTTATGCCCGGCGGCATTCCATCCCGCTGGTGCAAATGCCAAGGCCAGTGCGAGTCCGTGTGGTGGATGGGTCCTTGTTGCCCAAGGTAATTCACCAGCGGACAGTGCCCATTACCCTTGCCATGTCATCTGGGCATAGGGAGACCATTTCATTTCCGGTTCTCCCTAAGGGTGCAGATGATATTCTGCTGGGTATTCCTTGGTTGAAGCGGCATTCCCCACAGATCGACTGGTCGTCTGGGGTGATTACGCGGTGGAGCGAGTCTTGTAGCTCTCACTGCATGTCTCCATCTTCCGCCCGTCGCTCAGTGGTATCTTTGGCGACTATAGACCATTTGAGTGGGAGGGCCGCTAGAGGGGGGGGTACTGTTACGAACCGGCGCCGCCATAGCCGCAAGCAGCCTGCTGCGGTTCCTGTTGTGCCCAGGCGCCGGCTGCCGCTCTTGGCCGTGCCTCGGGTCCTCCAGTTGGCTGTTCCTTCCACCACGTCTAAGTGTGGAGAGGTGGCTAGTGTGCATGCGTGCGCTGATTTACCCCAGCCAGAGTTTAAGCCCGGTGTTTTGCCTAGTGAGCATGCTCAGCCTGATTGTGTTATGTCTGAGACTAAGTCCTCAGTTCAGGCTACTGAGCATGCTCCTACAATTAACCCTAACAGCCTCTTTGCACAGGTACTTGGACTTCGTGCTGTGTCTAAGTTCTGGGATGTGCCTACTGAGCATGCTCAAACTGATAGTCTGCTTTCTGAGCCTGTTGCTCAGGCTACTGGGCATGCTCAGGCACTTAGTGCACCAGAGGCTAGGTCCGGTAAGGACCTCACTGAGCATGTCCGTGAGGTGGCAGGCCCTGATAGGGCAGAGGGTGTCAGGTGTCCTGATGACGTGGCAACTCCGGACTGGCTCGCAGAGGCCCGCCCCTATGATCTGACACCTCAGTATTGGTCGTCAGACGATGACTGGTGAAGTGTTTGGGGCGTGGCTGCCATGAGGTCATCAATGACGTGGCGGTTCCGGATAGGTCGCATGTGACGTCACTGATGACATGGCACTCTGCTATTGGACCTTGGTGGTTCCACCCTGGGTTTGGGGCGGACCCAGGTTATAAAAGGGGCTGGAGACAACATGGAGGTGCGCAGTCTTCACTTTTGCTCAGTCAGAGCACACCTCCATGTTAGAGCATCATTGCGGCATAAGCCTATGTTGGGAAGCGGTAGGTAGGGTTAGGCGAACGGTGCCTGTCACGCCAAGATTCGTGGCTCGGCACATCAGGGTCAGGCGCCGTGCTTCCCTCCTACCGTTACAGTCTCGCTATAGCAGCCCAGTGGCGTTAACTGGGCTGCGGCTGCTGTGCTTCCTGTCCGATTGTGCCCCCTACGCACACGGACAACGCACCTGCTGCACTACCTGTCCGATTGTGCCTCCTACGCACACGGACAACACACCTGCTGCGCCACCTGTCCGATTGTGCCCCCTACGCACACGGACAACGCACCTGCTGTGCCACCTGTCCGGTTGTGCCCCCTACGCGCACGGACAGCGTACCCCAGGACCCCTGTGGAGTTAACAGGGTGTTCCTTATCCTCCTCGGCTTCCCGGTCAACGCTACTGGTGTACCCATCTGGCCTGACGTGTCCTACACACACGTGGCCAGTCGAGAGGTGGCCAGAAACGCTAATCGGAGGACCGCTCGGCCTGACGTGTCCTACACACGTGGCCGACAGGGCGCTTTCGTGGCGGTCTTCCGGTCAACGCTACCTGGTTACCACCTGGCCTGACGTGTTTCCTGCACACGTGGTTGGTGTAGCGCTAGGTGCACCAAAACGCTAATCGGGTTGTCGTCCGGTCTGACGTGTTCAAACACACGTGACCGGTTCCCAGAGTTCCTGGGTTATCTCAGAGCCATCCAGCTCTATAGTCTCCGCCTAACCCTCAGGTGCCAGCAGCTCCATTATCATCTGGAGCACGGTGGGCCCCGACTGGCGGTTAGGATATATACCCCCTGGTCCTAATCTGCCGGTCCCCCCGTAACAATAGGTTTGTTTTTTCAGTGGTGCCCCTGATTCACGTCGGCTTACTCCATGATTAATAGAAAGCCCTACTATAAATAAGACGATAAGATAATTAAAAGAAATAGGACTAATGGGCAGAATAAAGTTGCTTAGCTTGGGGCTACTGTAAATCCATCTTCACAGGTAGAATGTCTTCTACTTTACCTCATGACAACGGTCATTGTGCCTTTTTCACAAAAATATCTCCTAATGAACCCTGAAAATTGATGTGGGGGAAATGTGTTAAGATGATCACAATCCCTGGACAGTGGTGTCACTATGAGCATTGAATTCACAGCCAATTGGATGATAGAATGATAGAGTTTGAAAGGATCTCAATGGCCATCGGGTCCAACTCTCTGAGAGTGCAGGCTTTCTTAAATTATTTCAGCTATATACGCTTATTCAGTTTTTGCTAGAAGATTTCTATTGATGGAGAGCTCTGTCACACCGAGTTTTGCACAAGCTTTACCGACTATAATGACAGCATTGGGCTCTGTTCACATTGCTGGTTCTGACATTACACTTGATGGCTTCTCTAGTGCCTGGGATCAACACAGGGAGACTAGGACAATTTGCTGTGTATTGATTCATAAGCAAGCTAGCAAGAGTTAATCTCTAATGGTCTGCTTGCTTCTCTGATCACATGTTGTGGGGAGGCCTATCATATCTGCTCCCCTCCTATTTATGCTGGTTCAATATTTCCACCCATGTCAGCTATAGTTTGTCTATGTTTGTCTGTGAGGTGTGGTGTTCCAGACTTACTGGTGAAAGTTGTGCTTGTTGCTTGGTTTGATTGTGGAGTTTACCCTGTTGTTGTGTAGCTTCCTTCCTGCTCTTGTTTTTCCTCCTGTATCTCTTTCTTCCTTAACCTTTGTGGGGCGTGCTGTGTGATCATAAAGATGGATTCACAGTATCACAAGCTAAGTAATGTTACCCTGCCTAATAGTGTTATTTCTATTTAATTATCTTATCCTCTAATTTATATTAGTACATTCTAGGAGTCATAGGGTAAGCTGGCGTGGAGCGGGAGCACCACTGATGAATCTTTCAGATTGCAAACCTCTGTTGTCAGACAGGAAACAATATGTAGGGTTTGGAATAAAGGGACAGGGCTATTTATTTACTGTTCCCTATTCCATTTTTGCATACATATTTATTTCTACATACTGTTACTAATTATATCTGTACCTATTATCTGATTTATATTAGGGCTACTGTGCTTCTAATGCCTATCCCTGTATATTTATATACTGTTTATATTCTCACTAAAATCATGTTTCAGTTGGTGAAATTTTAAAGACTATTTAAGAAATTATTTAAAATTTGATTAGTGAAAGTGGAAAAACATTTTTTTAGAATAAACAATTACTTTTTTATACTTATGTATTCTGATACCGACACATCAGAATAGCTAAAATCTACCCTCAAGCTATTGTTTTTTTTAATACATATAATCTTCAGAAATAGAATAATTCTTCATGTATACACCCAGCTTATTTTAAAAATTCCCATGAAAGTGCAGATATGCTTTAGAAGTTATGCTGCTAATGTTTTGATGCTAGGTACCATAATAGGATATCTTCAAAGGTACTAGAATTCCTGCCAGTAAAGACAGTTCCTTTGGACATACAAACAATTTTATCTACACAGTATTAAGCAAGTGATTTTAATATTATAGCTGATAGATGTAAAAGGTATGCAAACACATTACATAAAATGTGTCACCTAAAAATGACAAAAAGAGATTGACTTTAAGGCTTGAGATATACAGTGGGTTGCTGTACTATTATTTAAGATTGCTATATTTTATTACTGAAATTGAAACTAGTTAATGTCATCCTGCTAGAATGTAATTCCACACACTGTCATATCATGGTTGCTGTAATATGTGGGTCGCAGAGCAACCACATTCACTATCATGATGTTATGTCATTCTCCCTACCACATAGCCCCAGGGCTTTACACGCTGCAGCATCGCTAGCGATTGCTAGCGATGTTGCGAGCGATAGCACCCGCCCCCGTCGTTAGTGCAACATGTGGTGATCGCTGCCGTAGCGAACAATAGCTGTTCAGCGACATCGCTGTTGCTGCCAAACAATCCCTCCTTCAAGGGGGAGGTGCGTGCAGCGTCACAGAGACGTCACAACGGCGTCACAAAATGGCCACCCAATAGAAGAGGAGGGGAGGAGATGAGCGGCCGGAGCATGCCGCCCACCTCCTTCTTTCCTCCTTTCCGATGGACGCAGGTAGGATGATGTTCGTCGTTCCTGTGGTGCCACACACAGCGATGTGTGATGTCGCAGGAACGACGAACAACCTGCGGAATGAAACACCAAAGACATTATGATTTGGAGTGACGTGTCAACAATCAACGATTTTTGCCGTTTTTCTGATCGTTGATCGTCGCTCCTAGCTGTCACACGCTGCGATGTCACTAACAACGCTGGATGTGCGTCACAAACACCGTGACGCCGACGATATATCATTAGCGATGTCGCAACGTGTAAAGCACCCTTCAGACAAACAGGATATCCTTTTCTCATGGAATTAATTTCCATAATTTACTGCTAGTTTAATAGAGTATAATTATAAGTTATAGTAAATTATTACTATATTTCAAATTAAGATTGACAAAGCTTTTAAAGTAAAATGATAATTATTATATTCATGAATCAGAGTTTCTTAAAAATGTATTAGTTAAAAAATATATATAACCTTACAACTAAGCCTAATTTTAGATCAATATGCACTGTACAAAACCACTGAAAATGTCTTTCTTATAAATAAATATCATAAGGATTAGAGATGAGTGGACCGGTGTAAGTTTGTGTTCACCTGGTTTGGATAGACTTTAGTTAAAAGTTTGGTTCAGAACCCGAACTGGACCCTGGACCCCAAAACCCATATAAGTCAATATGGACCCAAAGTTCTGTGATGCAAAATGGCTGCAAATCATCACACTAAGGGCTAGGGGACTACAAAAGGAAGCAAAATGGAAGCAATTGCCCTGCAAACAAATGTGGATAGGTTGTAAAAAAAAAAAAAAATGACCTGGGGTCCCCACTATTTTTGCTAACCAGCACAGGTAAAGCAGACAATTCAGTGACGTCTTCGCTTGTGAGAATTTCCAGGCTGCCGCTGACCAGCAGTGACCTATGGAGTCTCGTTCTCAGAATGTTCTCAGAACACAGCTCCATAGTAATCATTGGTCGTTGTGGGACATTACTCGATTTGATTATGTTGGAACTTCTAGGGTTTCTATTTAATTAATTGGTGAATGAGGGAGTGTGGGGGAGTCTTTATTCACCAATATGATAACATCTAAATGTTGAGTATATATTTTTTTTCAATAATTTGGTGACTGAGGGCATGTGGGAGAGTGCTTATTCAAATAAACTTTTTGTTTTCTTTGTGTGTGTGTTTTTAACTCTATACTTACCAGGTTAGTAATAAGGGGTGTCTGATAAATGCCTCTACATTACTAACCCCCGGGCTTGATGTCAGCTGTCAATTCACAGTTGACATCAACCCCAAAAGTATTACCTCAATTGCCACCACACAAAGGCAATTCTGCAAAGTGCCAGAATTGAGGCATTTAATGGACACACCATTTCTGAGGTGGTTTTTGGCTGCTATTTTTCGACAGGCAGGGGTCAAATATCAATAGGCCTTTCCAGCTTGATAAGGTTAAGTAAAGGGAAACCCACATTGTTTATTTAATTATATATAAAGGTAAAGGTGACTGAAGATGTTTGCAGACCCCAGCTTTCTGCTTTACCTGCGCTGTTTATCAAAAATAGAAGAGAATTGTCAAAAAAATAGAAGGAAGGCCACATCAATAAAGCAACTTCTACATGCAATAAAGGTTGTTAACTGGTTGCACTAGAGCCTTTCAAGAAATGTTATTAATATAAAAGCAGTAGCTGAACTCCAATCTTGGACACAGACTTTTTTTTAAAAACAAAAGAAAATATAGAAAAGCTCACCATGACAAAGGTATGTCTGAATAAATCCTTGTAATGTCCTCCACCAGGTCCAAACAGGATATAGGATAGCTAGCAACACAATATAATGATCCACATGAAGAGAAAAAAATCTGCTGGGAATCCGTGATGGCAATAAAATTTAACTTTTAATAATTACTTTTAAAAATAGTTCATCACACCGGCATTGTCAATATCAGCTTCATAGATGGTTACATGTGAAAACAACGCATTTCGGCAGCGATGACTTCTTCTGGTCTCAGGTCTTAGACCAGAAGAAGGCATCGCTGCTGAAACGCATTGTTCTCACATGTAATAATCTATGCAGTTGATATTAACAATGACGGTGTGATGAACTATTTTTAAAAGTAATTATTAAAAGTTAAAATTTTAATGCCACCACGGATTCCAAGCGGATTTTTTCTCTTCATGTAGACTTTTTTTAAAAGTCTGTGTTCGAGCCCAACCTGGACATCCGCAATATGGTACGAAGCACGAACTTTACAGTGTGGGTTCGCTCATCCCTAATAAGGATAAAACACACATTAAATACATTTGCACTCATTAATAAATCACCGTGGAAATGAGCTTTTTTTCATTAAAGGTCTTATTTAAGACATAAAAACACAGATGGCAAGAACACAGTGAAAAAAATATTAATATAGAGAATTCCTGTTAAGAAAATATCTGTTGCTTTTCAATCTTATTCTTCACTTTTCTTATAAAATCTCATCAGAAGAATAACCTACAATAGAAGCCAATGCAAAGGAAATCTCAATCTGTAGGACTTGACTTTTAGATTATAACACCTACACAATTGCTTCACAAGTCATCAGGGAAGAAAAGCAAACTTGTCCAATTTTTAATGAAATCCAGACTCTGTTTCATCACATTCTATGAAATAACAGTCACCTGTGTGCAGAAATTTATATTAAGATTGTAACTCTGCGTGGGTTTACTGTTTGTAGCCTCATATAGAATTAGATATAGCTTTACCGATTCGTTAAATTTGACCTTTTCTGAATTTATGTGGGGCAATATTTATGTGGCTATAGACTAAAATAACCTGTTAGGCTTTTTCTTCCAAGTCACTCTCAAACAGGTGTAGACCTTCTCTGAAATACAACTGAGCAGAGCTAATGCAGTTCAACACCTCTTGCAAAGCAGTCATAAGGGTTTCATTTGACTTTGTAATCTTGCAATGCTCTTGTGCTTCTTGAAGTATCGAAAACCGAATAGAGGTTTCATCCAATTTGTACAACAAGTTTCTAAAGGATGAAAATGGGAAATAAAAAATGTTATTACATTGTTAGTTTCTAAGAATATACAGAGAAATATAATATGAACTTTGTTTAGAAAAGATGCCAGACTGACACTACAGATGTAACTGAACACTATTGTCCAGATTTATTTGTCCTACATACTGGTCTTGACAAAGGCATAAGATGTGTCAAACTCCCTGAGGAGTGCACCTCCTAGTGAACTTGATGTGTCTATGAGCATCACCATAAGGGTGCGCTCACATGAGCTGTATGACTCGCACGAGTATCAAATCGCATCACCTGGCATGGCCGGCTTCTCTCCTGGAATGGGTCGGCTGCATGTATTTCTATACAGCTGACACGCTCCTGTCCAGAGAATGTGTGGCCACGCAGGGTGATGAAATGCAAAACTTGTGCGGCTTGTGTGAGCGCACCCTAAGAAATATACACCAGCAAGAGACTTCAGGTTTTTTTGTCATAGTTTGGTTTTGCCCACTTTTAAGAACTGGGTGGAGTTAACAGGAGGACGCATTAAGAGATCAAAAAATGTTGAAAGATTTCAAACAGTTTAATCCCAGAATTATGGCAAAAAACCTGTTTTATCAATCAGGGCGCCTATATTTATAAAACATCATTCAATCAGTCTTTTATGTTTTCTTGGACACAGACCCAGTACTTGCCTGCCGAACGCCTTATTTTCACTTCATGGCTGCATGCACTCCATAGCATCAGAATGCTATAGTATTTTATTACCATAAATTAGCTCACTAAAAATCCATGTTAGTTTAGTGGTTTTAACAAAGAAGAGAGGTTTAATGTTTGCAAATTAAAAAAGAACACGAAAATTTCTTTAGACTATTTTGCCCAGTAATGCAGCAGACACACTTACAGGTGATAAATGCGGTTTTGGTGGGGACTAGATCTTTTAAATGATTTAATAAAGTAACCTTTTAGGGATATTTGTTAGCTGCATTTTGACTTATATTCTATTATTGCCTATGTTTGCTTGGTGAAATGTGTTAGGGACATGATTTTATGGCACTAACAACAATTTATAAGTAGCATCAACCCTCCTAAAGCGGGCATTACATGCTATGATATATCTAACGAGGTGTCGGCGGGGTCATGTCGTAAGTGACACACATCCGGTATCGTAGCGGTTGACAGCTATGAATGAGCAGAAATACTCATCCTTCTCGTTCATTGCTGACACGTCGCTCATTTTCTAAAAATTGAACGTCCAGTTGTTCATTGTTCCCGAGGCAGCACATATCGCTCCGTGTGACACCTCGGGAACGATGAACTGCAGCTTACCTGCGGCCGCCGCCAATGCAGAAGGAAGGAGGTGGGCGGGATGTTTATGCCCCGCTCATCTCCGCCCCCCCCGCTTCTATTGGCCGGCAACTGTGTGACGTCGCTGTGACGCTGACCGTTCCTCCCCCTTCAGGATGTCAGAGTATTACATCACTATTACAGACTGACGATAAAACATTCCAAACTAAAGCTAACATGGATTTAACAGGAAAAAAATGTTAGGAAACATTTTTTCCTCTATAATGACTTTTATAGAAGGCAGATTTAACTAGAGAGAACTCCCTCCTCCACTCTTTGGAATATGTTCACATGTAGCATTTTGCTTAGTTTTTGCACTGTCATTGTTTTCAATGGTGAGAAATGCTGCAAAAATGCTAAAAGGATTGATATGCTCCTTGTTTCAATATGCAACAGTTTTCCATTTCTGTCAGAAAAAGAAAAGTAATCATGTGCATGTGTGGCACCCTATGGCTAAGTAGCCACAGTAACACCTGGAAGGTGCAGGAAGGGATTTCCACATTAGAAGAATTCACATGACACACTCACACAGACCGACTCATCACAACACTCCACTAAACCGTGGTTAGGGTCTAGTGCAGCTGAGCTTGTATAGTGGTGAGCACTGTCCCTGAAACCAGCCTGGGGTTGAACTTAGTAGGTGAGGTGTCTGAGGTGAGTGGGCGGGAAGTCAGTTAGTTCCAGTCTGAGCCAGTTAGCTCCAGTCAGGGCGAGTCAAAAGACAGTTGGCAGAGTCAGTCAAGTCGAGTAAAGTGTGAGAGATCCTGTGTGAGGGTCAGAGGTGAAGCGATACAGAAAAAGGGCTGAGGGACCAGTTCAGTTCACCCCAGAAGAAGCAACCCGGATATCGGAGTCCAAGTCTGCATGGGTTCATTCAGGCCCAGAAGAAAAAAATGGAGAGCGAAGGAGACTTCAGTCTTCTGGTGCTGGAACACTTGTAGCACTGCCATCAATAGAGCCAGGGACCACAGCGGAGTTAGTGGTGCCCAGGAGAACGGTTCTCATCACCTGCTATACAAGTGAGAGATAAAGGAGAAGTAAGTGCCAGGTTTTAGACAGCCCAGGACATAAACAAAGATACAATAACAAGGAGGCCTCATAAATCACGAATGTGGAAATCCTAACTGCCACCTGACCACCGGGATTGTACCCAGGACTTAACTTTGCCAACAGCATCAGTAAAGGTACAGAAAGAAATACCCGGTGTGTGTGACAGCTATTGTTATCAAAGGTACAACTCTCATTATGGACTTCGTTTGCCTGAACATGGGGAGCCGCACATCAGTGGCCTTGAAGAAACCGGTATCAAGACTCCTGTGATAAGCTGCCTTTATCCTTCCTAAGGGTCCGGGAACATCGGTCCACCTATGGGGAGCTTGACAAACTAGCTGCTTTATCATTACCTGGAAGTTTGCAAGCAGCACCGGTAATATTACCGGGAACAATAGGTGGCGTCACAACACACTTTTATTTTATTTATTTTTGCTATTTTTTTCACCAGACTTCTTTTAACTACCACCAGAGTCACAGGACCAGGCACAGCCACCTGTGACAATCCCCTAATAACTAAAAGCCCGGGTACCCTACGGCCCTGGGTCAGGCACATGAGTTTTCTCATTTTTTTTCCCCAATTTGTAAGGAGTGTGACTACTAGACTGGGGAAGCCTATGTAACACCTATCAAAAATTGAAAGAAAGGATTGCAATACACCCTAGAATAGTCAGGAGATTGCATTTTTCTCCACTTAGGACGAGCGGTACTCCTATACTCGTAAAGTCTATGCACTATGTGCAAGGACTGCCAAAAATTATAAGCAGGAATTCCAATATACTATGGAACACAGGTAGAGTAGGGCCTCAGAAAAGATTTAAATTTAGAAAGAGTGGGACTTTTTGGCCAACAACAAGGGGTCCGGAAGCCACTACTCAGAGTACAAGTTGCACAACAAGGACCTTCAAACATGCGACTTTGAATTTGCTCAAGCTAAAATGGGTGGTAGTTCCATTGTGTGCCAGCTAAGAGTATCAACAGTAAGGAATAAGCTGGGCTCACTATATTAGACCTGGTGCTCGGGGGAAAAATAGTCCATATACAAATAGAGAACCCCGGCACACAGTATGGAAGGAGAAAAGCAGTCAATGGTTCTTGTTGTGTGTTCTAGTTTTATTCAAAAAACATTTTTCACAGCAAGTTGTAATACAGTCTTTTCATGACAACAGGGAGTTGCATTAAAGTCCGACGTTTCGGCTCTTAATCGAGCCTTCACCAGGGACAAAAAAGGTACCGTACTGTTGTTGTACTAAATGGGTCCTATGTACAACACTAGGAGATAAGGAACTAACAAGTTCGAGGGTCTTTGGGTCTCCAAGAAAAAGGATTTTAGTAGCTGGATGTAGGTAAGTACAAAACGTGACGGTGAAACTCAACTTATTATATGAGTAGGTAGTGGCTCATATATGGTAGAGGTATAAGGTGTGCTTGGGGCACATATACGTTGTCGCGCTGTATGACAGGAGGTTGTTTCAGGGTTAAAGCGTGGGTCTACATTTCATGATCAAGCAGTGGGTTGACTGCCCAATGAATTATACAAGAGAGAGGGCTGCAATATAACATGTCACTATTATAGCCTTGTAGATCAGATAAAATACGGTATAGAAACAAATGATCACGTACCTACAATGGCAATGAAACGGTTGGATGACCGAGGAAAAGCCAACTAATCATATGAGTGGGCAGTGACTCATGTATGATAACGGTATAAAGTGTGCTTGGGGCATTTGTGTGTTGTCGCACTGTATGACAAGAAGTTACTTCAAGGTTGGAGCATGGGTCTGCATTCCATGACAAGGCAGTGAATTGACTGCCCAACAGATTATAAGAAAAAGAGGGCTATAATGGCAGTGAAACGGTTAAGACCGAAGATAAGCCAATGCCCTAGAAGCGCCTGTGAATCGCTTTGTGGGTGCCCATTATCATACATGAGTCACTGCCCACTCATATGATTAGTTGGCTTTTCCTCGGTCATCCAACCGTTTCATTGCCATTGTAGGTACGTGATCATTTGTTTCTATACCGTATTTTATCTGATCTACAAGGCTATAATAGTGACATGTTATATTGCAGCCCTCTCTCTTGTATAATTCATTGGGCAGTCAACCCACTGCTTGATCATGAAATGTAGACCCACGCTTTAACCCTGAAACAACCTCCTGTCATACAGCGCAACAACGTATATGTGCCCCAAGCACACCTTATACCTCTACCATATATGAGCCACTACCTACTCATATAATAAGTTGAGTTTCACCATCACGTTTTGTACTTACCTACATCCAGCTACTAAAATCCTTTTTCTTGGAGACCCAAAGACCCTCGAACTTGTTAGTTCCTTATCTCCTAGTGTTGTACATAGGACCCATTTAGTACAACAACAGTACGGTACCTTTTTTGTCCCTGGTGAAGGCTCGATTAAGAGCCGAAACGTCGGACTTTAATGCAACTCCCTGTTGTCATGAAAAGACTGTATTACAACTTGCTGTGAAAAAATTTTTTTGAATAAAACTAGAACACACAACAAGAACCATTGACTGCTTTTCTCCTTCCATACTGTGTGCCGGGGTTCTCTATTTGTATAGCTAAGAGTATCAGACAGCCTCAACGCTTTAAGTAAATTTAAGCAGGAGTTTCCAAACTTTTTTTATCTTCTTGGAGACCTTTGCTAATAAAAATTCATGAACCATGTGGCAGGAACTTATCCATTTATTCACACAAAAGGTACATTTGAGACTTCTTCCATTGTATGAAAAAAATAAATTAAAAAAAATATATATATTTTTACTCATAGTTGAGGCAAATCTGAGGCTTGCAGGTTGCAATCACTGCTCCCTCTCTGATTAAGTTCATTTAATAGGCTTTAATGCCAGGGGCATAATAACTGATAAGTGCAGCCACCTGTCAAATGAAAATGCAGATAGGCTGTCTGTTCTCAAAATGAACAAGCCCGAGTTGTTCCCTACTTCTCAACTCCAGCAGATTAAAATGATGTTAGCAGACTGTAAATCCAATCCCATGCACTGCTTCTCACCCCAAAAAGGTTATATGGCTCATAGTTTATTATATTTCGGGTCCTCCTTCTTCTCCTCCTCCACCATAACAGGGTTATCTTGCATCCATCTGTCAAAAGTTTTACAGGGCGATCAGGCAGCCCTTATTCATAATTTTACTGACCACAGAATTGAGCAAAATCAAAAGTCTTGAAGACCACATTCACAGCTCTCTCAATGCTTAAATTGATTCTGTAGGTTTCTAGTGCCATTAGGGGCATAATAACTGATAGGCGCTTAAGCCTTTCAACTAAAAATGTTAACAGGCTGACTGTTCTCAAAGTAAACAAAGCTTGATTTGGCCCTGACTTCTCATCCCTAGCGGATGAGAACAGCAGAACATAAAGCCAATTCAAATGTTCTTTTTTTCTGGTGTATTCCCATACACCCCAACAAACCCCAAAAAAGTATTACTGTTTATAGTTTATTTTTTTTGTCTCCCTCCTCCTCTTTCACCATATCCACAGAGTCATCATGTGGCACTCACTCATTTTTAGAGGTCCAGCAGGTGGGCCTCAATCAACTTTTACAGGGCCAGCAGCCATCTCTTATTCATAATTTTTAGAGGGCCAACAGTCTGTCTTCACTGATAACATTTATATCACTCATAATTTTTAAAGAGCCAGCAGCTGGCCCTCAATCATAATATTTAGATGGCCAGTACCCAGCCTTCGGTACTTGTTCGCCAACTGCCATTATATTCCTGGTGTGCCATCACTAGAGATGAGCGAACCGGTCGCGGTTCGGCTCGAGGTGGGTTCGCCAAACGGGGGTCCCGTTCGAGTTCGGTTCGACGAACCAAACTCGAACCAATAGGCTATAATGGGAGGCAATCACAAACACATAAAAATGCATGATAAATGTACACAAACAGTTAATAAACATTGCCATAACACTTACCGGTCCCCGCGATCCCTCCTGCACTCTGTCTCCTGCCGCTATTCCATCCGATGATCGCTGAATCCTCCCGGTGACCGGCACTGCCAGCAGAGAAGCAGGACCTATCGTGACGTCAAAATAGCCATGTGACCAGTCACGTGGCTATTATCTCATTGGCTACAGACTGGTCACTTGACTATGACACGTCATGTAGGACCTGCGAGTGCATCTCTCCGGTACACGGTGCACATTTGTGTATCGCCGTGTACCGGTGATATGCTCTAGCACACGGTCGACTCCCCATTCCGTTAGGGACCGGCTGACACAGCCGGTCATTAACGGAGATCACCGTTGCCATAGCAACGCAGTTAGCGGTGACGACACCGCTAACCGCGGCTCCGGGAGCACCGTTGCTATGGTAACGCGTCTGTCAGCGTTACCGCTGTTACCACTAGCAACACTGATCACTCACGGAGTGAAGGCTGCACGCTGCTTCCCGATTGTAGTGAGGATTGTAGTGAGGATGAGGTGCCCCAGCCCATGATGGGCTGGTGCACCTCATCCTCACTACAATCGTCACTACTACTACACTAGTGAGGACTGCAGTGAGGATGAGGTGCCCCAGCCCATGATGGGCTGGTGCACCTCATCCTCACTACAATCGTCACTACTACTACACTAGTGAGGATTGTAGTGAGGATGAGGTGCCCCAGCCCATGATGGGCTGGTGCACCTCCTCCTCACTACAATCATCACTACTACTACACTAGTGAGGATTGTAGTGAGGATGAGGTGCCCCAGCCCATCAAGTAATGGGCTGGGGCACCTCATCCTCACTACAATCCTCACTACAATCCTGAAGTGCAGTTTCTTCAAATTCATTTAAAGGCACTTGGAACGCTGAAATTGCTGCTTATAATTTAAGCCTCTATTAAAAACCTCTTATCAGCGCTGGTTTATTGGTGACTTATTGGGCTGACAAGGGGGTAATAAAGATGGAGTCTCTAATGTGTCTGTGTATTTATTTCTATTAAAGTATTTTTTCTCTGTGTGGCGTCTTTTTTTTAACCCTTTATTGGAGATTCTTAATGGCCGGGTCAAACGTGCCTGACATTAAGAATCTCTGGCTTAATACTGGCTAGTAAAACAAAGCCAGTATTAACTCATGATTACCCAACAAGCCACCCGGCTCCAGGGCTGTTAGAAGAGTTGGATACAGCGCCAGATGATGGCGCTTCTATGAGAGCGCCATTTTCTGGGACGGCTGCGGACTGAAATTCGCAGCAGAGGCGCCCAGAAACCTCGGACTAACCTGTGCTGCGGATTCCAATCCCCAGCTGCCTAGTTGTACCCGGCTGGAC
Source organism: Anomaloglossus baeobatrachus (assembly GCF_048569485.1). Taxonomy (NCBI): domain Eukaryota; kingdom Metazoa; phylum Chordata; class Amphibia; order Anura; family Aromobatidae; genus Anomaloglossus; species Anomaloglossus baeobatrachus. Next base: position 477,870,052 of record NC_134355.1, read on the forward strand.
ACAAAAATGGGGCGAAGCCCACGTCATTTATTTTTTAATTATTTCATGAAATAAGTGAAATAATTAAAAAAAAAAAGGGCTTCACTATATTTTTGGTTCCCAGCCAGGTACAAATAGGCAACTGGGGGTTGGAGGCAGCCCGTAGCTGCATGCTGTACCTGGCTAGCATACAAAAATATGGCGAAGCCCACGTCATTTTTTTGGTGGGCAAAAAACTTCTGCATACAGTCCTGGATGGAGTATGCTGAGCCTTGTAGTTGTGCAGCTGCTGTCTGCTCTTCTCCATACAGACACACAGCAGCTGCAGAACTACAAGGCTCAGCATACTCAGCATACTCCATCCAGGACTGTATGCAGAAGTTTTTTGCTGAAAATATTATGTGGGATTCGCCATATTTTTGTATGCTAACCAGGTACAGCAGGCAGGTACGGCTGCCCCCAACCCCCAGTTGCCTATTTGTACCCGGATGGGAACCAAAAATAAAGGGAAGCCCTTTTTTTATTATTTCATGAATTTCATGAAATAATTAGAAAACAAATGACGTAGGCTTCGCTCCATTTTTGTGTCCAGCCAGGTACATCTAGGCAGCTGGGGATTGGAATACGCAGCACAGGTTGGTCTGAGCTTTCTGGGCCCCACTGCTGCGAATTGCAGTCTGCAGCCGCCTCATAAAATGGCACTTTCATAGAAGCGCCATCTTCTGGCGCTGTATCCAACTCTTCCAGCACCTGCCTGCTATACCTGGCTAGCATACAAAAATATGGCGAAGCTCACGTCCTTTTTTTGTAGTTTTTTGGCCAAAAAATTAAAAAATGCTTCCCTGGATTTTCCATTGCCAGTGAAGGTAACACCAAGCAGTGGGGGTTAGCAGCCAGTAGCTGTTTGGATTACCCTTAGATAGCAATACAAAAAATGCAGCGGGAGCCCATATATATTTTTTTTAATTATTTATTTAAATAACTAAAAACAAAATGGGCTTCCCTGTATTTTGATTGCTGGACATCACAGTGCTGTAAAAATAAATCTTTAAAAAAAATGACATAGCGCTCCGCGGTATTTTTGATTCTCAGCGCAGATAAAGAAGACAGCTATGGGTTGCCACCCCCATCTGCCTGTCGTTACCTTGGTTGGTAATCAAAATACAGGGAAGACCATTAATTTTTTCTATTTAAAAAATAGTTAAAAAAAAATGACGTTGGGTCCCCCCATTTTTGATAGCCAGCTAGGGTAAAGCAGACGTCTGTAGCCTGAAAACCACAGCTGGCAGCTTTACCGTGGTTGGGGATCCAATGTGGAGGTCCCCCCAGGCTCTTTTTTTATAATTATTTTATAAATATTAATAATTACACAAAAAAAGTAGGGTCCCCTCCAAATTGGATCACCAGCCATGGTAAAGCGGACAGCTGTGGTCTGGTATTCTCAGGGTGGGAAGGTCCATAGTTATTGGGCCTTCACAGCCTAAAAATAGCAGGCCGCAGGCACCCCAGACGTGGCGCATCCACTAGATGCGCCAATCCTGGCGCTTCACCCCAGCTCATCCCGTGCCCTGGTGCAGTGGCAAACGGGGTAATAAATCGGGTTGATACTAGCTGTAAAGTCACCTGAGATCAAGCCCAGCAGTTTGTGATGTCATGGCGTCTATTAGATACCCAACATCATAAACTGTCAGTACTAACAAAAACAAAAAATCGACAAAAGAAATTTATTTGAAAAAACAGTCCCCAAAACATTTCCTCTTTCACCAATTTATTGTAAGAAAAAAAATAAAGGGGTCCCACGACGACTCTGGACCGTCTAGAATATGGGGGGGAGACACTCAGGGAACGTATCCCCCATTTTCTAGGAGTGCGGACCCTTCATGTGAGGAGTGTGGGTGCAATGAATCTGCACTCACTCTCCCCGGGTCCACAGCAGCAGAGTCCATGTCGTAATGGTTGCTACCAAAGCTGCAATGCCCTGCTCATGAGGTAAGGGTATGCCTAATCAGAAGAACCACTGTAGAGGAAGCTCTGCTCACTGGTATATAGGTGCTCAGAGGTAATAATAGATAAAATTAGTGAGTAACCTCGGCACTCTAAATCTCCCAGACTAAGTCAGTAAGTCACAACGGATAATAATGCAAAATCACTCTTTATTGGTCCGTATTAAGAAAAAAAAATTTTTCATAAGCATATATGTTTTTGTCCAAAACAAGTTACAAATGACGTTTCGGCCTGAGCCTTCGTCAGATTGGACTTATCTGCATGTAATCATTAAAAATGACAATAATCAGTATCAAATAGGAGTGAGAGAACAATAACATAAACTCGAACAATGTAGAGGTACAATTGGGATGCAGCAAAAAAATTGCAACACAGCAAGAAATGAAACACATGATACAAATGTCATAATACAGTACAAGGACAATATAGTAATGACAAATATGGGGTCAGAGTAGGCTTAGACAGCTCTGGTACGAAAGAGATGTCAATCATAAAGTAACATGTGCAGTAGGTGTAGAGCTACACTATGCATGGCAGAGCTAATGGGTAGACCGACCATAGAAAAAGAACGGAGAAAAAGTGGAGAAAAAATAGAGAAAAAGTGGAGAAAAAGTGGAGAAAAAGTGGGGAAAAAGTGGAGAAAAAGTGGAGAAAAAGTGGAGAAAAAGTGGAGAAAAAGTGGAGAAAAAATGGAGAAAAAGTGGAGAAAAAGTGGAGAAAAAGTGGAGATAAAGTGGAGAAAAAGTGGAGAAAAAGTGGAGAAAAAATGTAGAAAAAGTTGAGAAAAAGTGGAGAAAAAGTGGAGAAAAAATGTAGAAAAAGTGGAGAAAAAGTGGAGAAAAAGTGGAGAAAAAATGGAGAAAAAGTGGAGAAAAAGTGGAGAAAAAGTGGAGAAAAAATGGAGAAAAAGTGGAGAAAAAATGTAGAAAAAGTGGAGAAAAAGTGGAGAAAAAGTGGAGAAAAAATGTAGAAAAAGTGGAGAAAAAGTGGAGAAAAAATGGAGAAAAAATGGAGAAAAAGTGGAGATAAAGTGGAGAAAAAATGGAGAAAAAGTGGAGAAAAAGTGGAGAAAAAGTGGAGAAAAAATGGAGAAAAAGTGGAGAAAAAGTGGAGAAAAAGTGGAGATAAAGTGGAGAAAAAGTGGAGAAAACGTGGAGAAAAAATGGAGAAAAAATGGAGAAAAAGTGGAGAAAAAGTGGAGAAAAAATGTAGAAAAAGTGGAGAAAAAGTGGAGAAAAAGTGGAGAAAAAATGGAGAAAAAGTGGAGAAAAAGTGGAGAAAAAGTGGAGAAAAAGTGGAGATAAAGTGGAGAAAACGTGGAGAAAAAATGGAGAAAAAATGGAGAAAAAGTGGAGAAAAAGTGGAGAAAAAATGTAGAAAAAGTGGAGAATAAGTGGAGAAAAAGTGGAGAAAAAGTGGAGAAAAAGTGGAGAAAAAGTGGAGAAAAAATGGAGAAAAAGTGGAGAAAAAGTGGAGAAAAAGTGGAGAAAAAATGGAGAAAAAGTGGAGAAAAAATGTAGAAAAAGTGGAGAAAAAGTGGAGAAAAAGTGGAGAAAAAATGTAGAAAAAGTGGAGAAAAAGTGGAGAAAAAGTGGAGAAAAAATGGAGAAAAAGTGGAGAAAAAGTGGAGAAAAAGTGGAGAAAAAGTGGAGAAAAAATGGAGAAAAAGTGGAGAAAAAATGTAGAAAAAGTGGAGAAAAAGTGGAGAAAAAGTGGAGAAAAAATGTAGAAAAAGTGGAGAAAAGTGGAGAAAAAATGGAGAAAAAGTGGAGAAAAAGTGGAGAAAAAGTGGAGAAAAAGTGGAGAAAAAATGTAGAAAAAATGTAGAAAAAGTGGAGAAAAAGTGGAGAAAAAATGTAGAAAAAGTGAAGAAAAAATGTAGAAAAAGTGGAGAAAAAGTAAAGAAAAAGTGGAGAAAAAGTGGAGAAAAAGTGGAGAAGAAGTGGAGAAGTGGAGAAGAAGTGGAGAAGAAGTGGAGAAGTGTTTGTTCATGCCAGATGGGAGATAAATAATTTTTTACCGGCGCTGTCATTTACTGTAACGTGATAATCGGTATACGCTGTATACCTGTGATCACGTGAGCGGGGACTGGAAAAACCGTCCTGAATCATGATCTCCAGGGTCTCAGCTAGCCCTGAAACCCCGGAGATTTTCTGACGCCGGGGGGCGTTATTCACTTATTTCTGCCTGCTGTTTATAAATGGCAGATCAGAATAAGGCTACATTAACACGACCGATCCATTTTTGTGGTCTGCAAAAAACAGTCCGTTTTTTTTCACGGGTGCATCCGTGTGGCATCCGTTTTCGTTCCGTAGACGGTCCGTATGTCATCTGTTTGTCATCCGTGTGCCTTCCGTTTTTTTTGTGTACTGCAAAAAAACTGAATGAGGGTAAATGCATAAATTTACCCTGGATCCATAGCTTCATCCTACATGAGGCGGTCACATGTTCACTCCAGTGCCATTTTCTACTGCTTTTCACAGCGTAGAGCGCTCTGGTGATTTTCTTGTGCTTGTGCACTTCATATCAGTCTGTTCTGTCATTATAATGGCAGAAAGACACATAATGTCCCACTCTCCTGCATTTTGTAATTTTGCACCCTTTGGTGCCTTTCATGTGGCACTAAGGGGTGCTTAGCTTTGTATTTAGCCAAAAAAATGAAAGAAAAAAAATGATGTAGGGTTCCCCCTATTTTTGTAGCCAGCTAGGGTAAAGCAGACGGCTGCAGCCTGCAGGCCACAGCTGGCAACCTCACCTTGGCTGGTAATCCAAAACTGAGGGCACCCCACGCTGTTATTTTAAATTAAATAAATAATTAAAAAAAAAAAACACGTATTGGTCCCCCCAAAATTGGATCACCAGCCAAGGTAAAGCAGACAGCTGGGGTCTGATATTCTCAGACTAAGGAGGTCCATGGTTATTGGACTCTCCCCAGCCTAAAAATAGCAGGCCGCAGCCGCCCCAGAAGTGGCGCATCCATTAGATGCGCCAATCCTGGTGCTTCGCCCCAGCTCATCCCGCGCCCTGGTGCGGTGGCAAACGGGGTAATATATGGGGTTAATACCAGATGTGTAATGTCACCTGGTGTTACGGTTGCTGCGAGCACTGGAGACTAAGTCCAGATTTCTTGCTACTGCACATGTGCGAGCGCCGGAGACTAAGTCCTATCTTGGATCCATTGCACATGTGCGGGTGACATCATCGCTGACACGAGGTCACATGTCTCTGACACCTTCTATGTCGATTGGTCGCTGGTCATGTGCTTGTGATGCCTTGCTCGGTGATAGGCCAGCATGACGTCACTCCTGTCGTTCTGGCAGCGGATTGGCTCTGGTGTCCTCCATCTTGGATGAGGCACAGAGTCTATATAAGACCCTGACACACGCCGCATGGCGCTCAGTCCTCTTGGTTCATGCATAAGAGTAGACGCTCTGTGCGCGTTCCTCTAGGCATTCCTCTGTCTATGCTAGGTGAGCGCTACCGGCAGGGTAGCGTTCTTTTACCTTACAGCTTCGGCTGCTGTCCGTATCCTTACCTCTTAGGGGAGCGGACATAGGCAGGTGCCTGAGGCACATGGTCTGGCTGGGCCTTGTGGTTCGACTCGTAGGTGGATGTTGCCGCTAGGGTAATGTTCCTTATACTGCGTCTGGCAGTTGTTCGTATCCTCGCACACTAGGGGAGCGAACAGAGGTAGGAGCTTTGTGCGGCTTATGCTGCTGTTCGTCTCTTTTGCACCACTTGAAGAGCGGACCTAGGCAGGTGCCATATCTAGTGGTTCGTGTCCTCGCACACTAGTGGAGCGAACGCAGGTAGGAGCTTTGTGCGGCTTACGCTGCTGTTCGTCTCTTTTGCACCACTAGAAGAGCGGACCTAGGTAGGTGCCATTTCGCACACATTGCCTTTGTCTCTGTGATTATTAACAGAGATCATTCCACACACCCTCCAAGTAAGGGAGGAATTGCTTTACTTACTTTTTATATCCTTCTGTGAGTTAACAGAGGTATTGCACTCTGCCATAGTCTGCAGCAGAGTCTTTGCACGGTGGGCCCTTACTGTCTGATACTCCTTTAGGTTATCAGACAGCCCCCCGTAACACCTGGCATCAAGCCCTGGGGTTGGTGAGGTCAGGCGTCTATCAGATACCCGACATCACCAACCCAGTCAGTAATAAAAAAAAATAGACGACAAACACATTTTTATTTGAAAAAACACTCCCCAAAACATTCCCTCTTTAACCATTTTATTAGAAAGAAAAACAAATCCAGGTCTGGTGTAATCCAAGGGGTTGCCATGACGATCCACACTGTCCCAGTCAATGAAGAGCAGGATGTTCCCCATTGGCTGGGAGAGCAAGGCAGTGACCTGAGCTAACATCAATGGGTCAGCCCAAGTCACTGCAGGGCATGACAAGTGCTGCTGTCAGCGAGGTACATCACCTGCGCTGATCTCCAGCACACTGACAGCCCCTGTCACTGAGTTCAATGACTGGCGCCTTCACACCAAGTATCGCGAGAGGCCCGTGACGTCACCGCTAGTCAGTCTCGGGTCGGAAGCGAGAGGTGATGTGACAAGCGGCGGCCACGGAGGACAGTGACAGCGCTGAGGTTGGGATGGCGGGACTTCATCACCGCAGGTAAGCCGAGCGGGACCATATGTGTGTGTGTGTGTGTGTGTGTGTATGTATGTATGTGTACATGCCGCGGGCAGGAGGGGGCGGAGCGAGCTGAGCGGGGAAGTGTGGGCTTCCTGCACGTAACTAGGATAAACATCGGGTTACTAACCAAAGCGCTTTGGTTGGATACCCGATGTTTATCTTGGTTACCAGCTTCTGGCAGGCTGCCAGCGATGGCTCCTGCACACTGTAGCTGTAAAAAGCCCTGCTTTTTGCTGCTAGAACCGTTCTCGAATGCATCTAGAACTATCGAGCTTTTGCAAAAAGCTCGAGTTCTAGTTCGATCTCGAACAGCCCCCAAAATCACTCGAGCCTAGAACTGGAGAACCTCGAACCTAGAACCGCGCTCAACTCTAGCCATCACTACCTTACACCAGACACATAAAAGGGAGAAGGTGAACAACAGTTTCCCAAATCATCCACACATGGAAAATTCCCAGGGCAAGGGATAGGTGTTTCTTTTTAAAATGTTTTCCTTTGCACCATTTTCAACCCAAAAAATAGTATATAGTTCATGGTTTATCATTTTTCTTGTCCTTTTCCTCCTTCTCCACCATATAAACGGTCAGCATATGGCCCTCCCTACAAATGTTTAGAACACCATCAGGTAGCCCTCACTGATAAATTTTGATGGGCCATCAAGCAGACCTCATTCAACTGACAAAATCTTGAGGAATCAACAAATGTGGTGAGCAGCTATGACACTATAATTAACATAACCATCTTGCTTCTGTGTCTACTCCAAACTCTTGCTGCCTACTTTAATGAGGAAGCTTTGCATATGGACATTGTGGAGATGGAGAAAGTACACAAGGTGCTTCATGCTTGCTTGCATTCCATGACTGCTTGCCCTAGAAATGTTGTAATTTAGGCTTGTGGACTCTAAGGCTTCCCGCAACCTGAGGGCAGCAGCTGTCCTGCAGTACTCAGTCCCCAGCCGCCAATATATTTTCTGATGTACCATCCCTGCACTACACCAGCACGTGTCCCATAACATCACTCATACTCTGACCAAGGCAGTTAGGTTGCAGCAGCAATATGTCTTTTAGACTGCCTGTAATGCAATATACCTTGACTATATGCCTGTAATCAAAAACTATAACTCCTCCAGCAGCTATCCCTGAACGCAGCTAATAACAATAGTGATAGGGTATAGAATAGATATACACCTGAAAAGGACTTTTTGTTTTAAGTTGCAGTAGCAAAGTTTGTAAGGCTAAAATCCCTGCCTTTATGCCTCTTATACACTGTCCTTTCTCCAGCAGCCTGCCCTACTATAAATGCAGCTAGAAGAGGTATTATTAGACAATAGAATTTTTCGGTAGCACCAAAGTCTGTAAGGATAGAATCCCTGACTTTATGCCTATACTATACTATAAGTTCTCCAGCAGCTTGCCCTACACTTAATGCAGCTAAGAGCAGGGATAATATAGAATTAACACTTAATAGAACTGTAGGTTTAATGTTGCACCGGCAGGTACTGTGACGCTATTACACACTGCCACTTCTCCCTTGCAGTCTCTGCCTACCTTATTTTTGGGTGCAGTGCACGGAGCATGGTGCCACAGGGTCATATGTAGATCCGATTACATGATGCCACCATTTAATTAGAGTAAATGCCCGCATGTTTAGTGGCTGAAAAAAAGCCACAAAACATGCTGGGCAAGGACTCAAGCATAGTGCCCGAGTAACAGGATACTCAATCATATATCAAGTATCCCGAGCAACCCAATGTTTAATTGAGTACCGGGCAGTGCTGAGCATGCTTACTCATCGCTAATTGTGACCAAACCTTCCCAAATGTATGAGGTTGCTGGATAGGTCTGGCTACATGCACTTCAATTAGCGACCATTTTGAAAAAAGTAGCTCTGCACCAGACCTAGTAAACAACTGCAGGATGAAAACCTTTAAAATGTATTAAACAGTGACAACAAATCATGTTCTGGAACAAATTGTTAAAAAAGATAATATAATCATTTTTAAGGCCATATACTGCTACTTGTGCATGTGTGCTCATGGAGTAGAGTACTTCTGCTATCTGAGCAGTGCACATGTGATAAATGTTTTGGGGATCCATAAGTGCATCAGAACAGGGCCTTTATATTTTGCAATGCATTTTATGCACTGTCAAAATTTGGAATAAGCAAAATAGTATAAGTACTGTGAGGCTGCGCTCACTGAATGTAATGGGGAACACTCGATTGGCTCCTAGATTGAGGCATGCACACAGGAACAGTTTCTATTTAATAGTCCAGCAGGTTTATTTAGCACACATATACCGTCTTCCAGAAACAAAATATGAGCCTTCCTTCAGCTTCACCGAAATGAAAATAACATTCAGATCATTTCATCCTCGGGTATGCCTGCTCAGCTTTGAATACAACCCTGCTAAAGTATCCCAGTGAAGAAAGTATTGTAACCGTCCCTCACTGACTTCCTTCAGTACATAACACAATCTTCACTGAGGTTAGCTTTTCAGGAGCTATGGTGGCTAGTCCTGTCAGACCACAGCTTTGAAAGCTTGCTTCTTCCCAGCACAGCCACAGTATCCTGGCTGCAATTTCCCCTTCAGTGTCTTCCAGAAAGTTTTCCAGCTTCCAAACACAAAGGGCACCCTATCACCTCCAATATCTTCCAGGAAATCTGCAGCTCTCAAACACACGGAACCCACATGGTCTGCATGCAGGGTGCCTCCAGGAAGTAAACTGCTTCCAAGCACACAGAGACCATGTGACCAAACAACCAGTCTCATATATCAGACCAGACACACCCATAGGAGGAGGTATGTGAATAGCCAGAGCCACCCAGCACACTGACAATTCGTACACCTGGCCCATAATACATTAACAAGACTTGTGGATCTACAAGTCCCAGAGTAAACATTACATTACTTCCTCCTCTGCGATACAGATCGACCATTCACTATATAGCCAGTCGCTTCCTCACAGTACCTGTTACGGGGGGCTGTCTGATAATAAAACCTAAAGGAATGTCAGACAGTCAGGGTCCACTGTGCAAAGACTCTGCTGCAGACTATGGCAGAGGGTAAGGGGTGTATAAGTGTGCCACTGTAAAAAATAATAGCACAAGTGCAGAGTGCAATACCTCTGTTAAACTCACAGAGGAATATAATTAGAAAATAAAGCAATTCCTCCCTTACTTGGAGGGTGTGTGGAATGGTCTCTGTTAAAGATCACAGAGACAAAAGCAGTGAGTGGGAAATGGCACCTACCTAGGTCCGTTCCTCTAGTGGTGCCAGGAGACGGACAGCAGCGTAAGCCGCACAAAGCTCCTACCTGCGTTCGCTCCACTAGTGTGCGAGGACACGAACCACTAGATATGGCACCTGCCTAGGTCCGCTCTTCTAGTGGTGCAAAAGAGATGGACAGCAGCGTAAGCCGCACAAAGCTCCTACCTCTGTTCGCTCCACTAGTGTGCGAGGACACGAACCACTAGATATGGCACCTGCCTAGGTCCGCTCTTCTAGTGGTGCAAAAGAGACAGACAGCAGCATAAGCCGCACAAAGCTCCTACCTCTGTTCGCTCCCCTAGTGTGCGAGGATACGAACAACTGCCAGACGCAGTATAAGGAACGTTACCCTAGCGGCAACGTCCACCTACGAGTAGAATCACAAGGCCCAGCCGGACCATATGCCTCAGGCACCTGCCTATGTCCGCTCCACTAAGAGGTAAGGATACGGACTGCAGCCGAAGCTGTAAGGTATAAGAACGCTACCCTGCCGGTAGCGCTCACCTAACATAGACAGAGAGATGCCTAGAGGGACGTGCACAGGGCGTCTACCCTCATGCATGAACCAAGAGGACTGAGCGCCGGGCGGCGTGCGTCAGGGTCTTATATAGACTCTGTGCCTCATCCAAGATGGAGGACACCAGAGCCAATCCGCTGCCAGAATGACAGCAATGACGTCACGCTGGCCTATCACCGAGCAAAGCGTCACAAGCACATGACCAGCGACCAATCAGCATAGAAGGTGTCAGAGACATGTGACCACGTGTCACAAGCACATGACCAGCGACCAATCAGCTTAGAAGGTGTCAGAGACATGTGACCTTGTGTCAGCGATGATGTCACCCGCACATGTGCAATGGCTCCAAGATAGGACTTAGTCTCCAGCGCTTGCACATGTGCAGTAGCAAGAAATCCGGACATAGTCTCCAGAGCCACAGCAACCGTAACAGTACCTCCCCCTCAAGGGCCCCCCTCCCGGCGACGCAGGTAATCGGCAACTAAGTCGGGGGCATGGACAGCCTCCTCAGGCTCCCAAGAGCGATGTTCCGGGCCATAGCCCTCCCAATCTATCAAGAAGAACCTGCGCCCTCTAACCATCTTAGAACCAACTATGGCTCATACCTCATAGCTAGAGCGAGAGGAATCAGAGGCAGGAGAGTGCACTTCACGAGCGTGAGGTAAAATAGCCGGCTTTAGCAGTGAAATATGGAATTTGTCATGGATCCTAAGATGGACGGGTAACTTCAATTGGTAAACTACAGGATTTACCTGTCGAAGAACCTCATAAGGACCCAGGAAGCGAGGAGCAAATTTGACAGAGCTCACTCTAAGTTTCACGTGTTTTGCAGAGAGCCACACAAAATCCTCTGGAGAAAAGACAGGAGCCGGGCGACGAAACCGATCGGACACCGTCCTCATACGGTCCTTAGCTGCTTGGATCGACTCTTGAGTCCGATCCCAAACCTCTCTGGCATTAGTTGCCCAGTCGGCCACAAGAGGAGAAGGTGCAGCAGCAGGAAACGGTACCGGTACCCTAGGGTGTTGCCCATTATTGAGTACGAATGGTGTCTGCCCAGTGGCCTCAGCCAGCGAATTGTTAAGGGCAAATTCTGCCCAGGGTACGAGGGAGGACCAGTTATCGTGGTTCTCAGCAACAAAGTGTCGAAGGTATATAATCATGGATTGATTAGTACGCTCAACCAAACCATTGGTCTCCGGATGGTATGCCGAAGAGAGATTCAACTCAATTTGCAGAAGGCTACAAAGATCTCACCAGAAACGGGAAGCAAATTGCGGGCCTCTATCACAAATGATACAATCTGGCATCCCGTGAAGCCTAAAGACATGCTTGAGGAATAGTTTGGCTAGTACCCTGGAAGATGGGATTCTCGATAACGGTACGAGATGAACCATCTGGGAGAAATAGTCCGTAATGACCCACACAAATCTATGTCCCTGTGAACACGGAAGATCACCCACAAAGTCCATGCCTACCACCTCCCATGGTCTATCTGGCACTGGTAAAGGATGCAAGAGCCCAGCCGGTCTCTGCCGTAATGGACGGTTGCGAGCACACGAGTAGCAGGAACCGACATATCTCTTGACGTGGCTGGCTAAGTGTGGCCACCAATACCACCTCTCCAGTAACTCTCGTGTCCGCCTAATACCAAAATGCCCACCCACCTTTGAGGTGTGGGCCCACGACAGTATATCATTCTGTCGATCAGGCGGCACAAAGGTCTTGCCCGGTGGGAATTGGTCTAACGTCACAGAGGAGAGCGTATGAAAAACCCTGGAGGGAAGGATAAGACGAGGTTCGTCAATCTCTTCCTGGATAGAAACCATAGAGCGAGACAGAGCGTCTGCCTTGTTATTCTTACTCCCAGACAGATAGTTGATGGAGAAGTGAAAGCGGGAGAAAAACAAGGACCAGCGGGCTTGGCGAGGATTCAGACGCTGAGCGGTTTGTAAGTACGTCAGATTCTTATGGTCTGTATAGACCTGGAAAGGATGTTTCGCTCCTTCCAGCAAGTGACGCCACTCCTCCAAGGCTAATCTCAGGGTGAGCAGTTCCCTATCCCCAATGGTATAGTTTCTCTCTGCCGGTGAAAAGGTTTTAGCAAAGAAGAAACACGGCCTTTTTCTAGCTGCGCCGTTCTTTTGATACAAGACCGCACCAGCACCCACTGAAGAGGCATCAACCTCCAAGAGGAAGGGCTTATTCTCATCGGGTCTTTGAAGAACGGGAGCAGTTGAAAAGTGTCTTTTTATTGCCTCAAAAGCCTGGGATGTCTCAGTAACCAGACTTTTGGATTAGCACCTTTCTTAGTCAAGGCCACCAAAGGGGCCACCAAAGTAGAGAAATGGGGTATGAACTGCCTGTAATAATTTATGAATCCTAAGAAGCATTGCACCGCCTTCAAGGAATGAAGATCGGACCATTCCAGGACGGCAGAGAGCTTTGCAGGATCCATAGCCAGACCCTCTTGTGAGATAATGTAACCCAAAAAAGGCAAGGATGACTGCTCGAATACACATTTTTCGAGTTTAGCAAACAAAGAGTGCTCCCTTAAACGGGAAAGGACACGAACGACATCCTGACGATGAGTCTCCAATCAGGAGAAAAAATCAGGATGTCGTCCAGATCCACCACGACGGAGGATAACAGTAAATCCCTGAACACATCGTTTACGAAGTCCTTAAAAACTGCGGGTGCATTACATAAACCAAAAGGCATGACGAGGTATGCATAGTGACCGTCTCGGGTGTTAAAAGCGGTCTTCCATTTGTTACCCTCTCGAATTCGTACCAAGTTATACGCACCCCGCAGATCCAACTTCGTAAAAACCTGAGCTCCTCTCAGTCTGTCAAAGAGCTCAGAAATTAAAGGTAACGGGTATTTGTTCTTTATTGTGATTGCGTTGAGACCCCTGTAATCTATGCAGGGACGCAAATCACCCTCTTTCTTCCGAGCAAAGAAAAACCCAGCTCCTGCGGGAGAGACAGACTTACGAATGAACCCCTTCTCTAAACTCTCTCTTATATAGGTTGACATGGCCTCCGACTCAGGTATCGACAGGGGGTAAACCCTGCCCTTAGGTGGAACCGAACCTGGGATAAGGTCTATGGCACAGTCATACGGCCTATGGGGTGGAAGAACCTCAGCACCCTGTTTGGAGAACACGTCAGCGAAATCCAAATAGGGTGTAGGTATGGGAGAGAGATCAGTTGATGCAACCGCAACGACCTTAGGTGGCAAGGGAAGACATCGGGACTGACATTTCGAACCCCAACTAATAATGCTGTCGGACTCCCAGTCAATGTGAGGAGCATGAGTCTGAAGCCATGGGAGACCCAGAAGGACGTCGTCTATACCCTCAGGCAAAACAAGAAAAGAAATCTCCTCTATGTGACCCTGAGGCAGGGAAAGGCGCAAGGGAACTGTCCTCAATGTAATGGAGTCAGACAACATAGTCCCATTAACAACACGGACAGGAATAGGCGCCTCTAACATGATAGAGGGAATATTGTGTCTTTTTACAAATCCTGAGGACACAAAAGTCCCGTCAGCTCCAGAATCCACAAAAGCCATAATAGGCCATGTATTCTCAGAGAATGAGAGCTGACCTGGGATACTACACTTAGAGGGTGCAGAAGACGTCTCTAGTAACCCCCCTCTAATGGTTACTAGGCCTGGGAGTTTCCCTGATGACTAGAACACTTGTTGGCATAGTGCCCAGCCTGACGACATACGTAACATATAGGAGGACCAGACTTGCGTAGTCTGGAGGACGTATGACCTAACTCCATAGGAGTGGGAGATGTTTCAGATGCTGAGGAAGATGGTAGTGGACCCTCAACAACTGGAATAGCCCGATGCTTAGGGCGTGAGGAAGAGACCTCGAGTCTACGTTCCCTATGGCGTACGTCGATCCTCGTTGCTACTGTGATCAAGTCTTCTAGAGAAGCAGGGACCTCACGAGTAGCAAGGGCATCCTTTAAATAGCCTGCTAACCCTCTCCAGAAGATAGGAATCAACACCTTCTCTGGCCAATCTAGTTCTGCCACCAGAGTTCTAAAAGCAATGGCATAAGAACTAGTGGATAACGAACCCTGAGATAGATCTAAGAGTCTCAGGGCCGCATCATGGGTAACCTGCGGACCCATGAATACCGCTTTAAGAGCATCAAGAAAGTCTTGATGTCTCAGAGTAACCACATCAGAGCGCTCCCATAAGGGAGTCGCCCATTCTAAGGCTTTGTCCTGAAGTAAGGAGATGATAAAGCCTACTCTGGACCTCTCCGTAGAGAAGCGAGAAGATTTGACCTCTAGGTGTATCTGACACTGACTAATGAAACAACGACACGATCTGGCATCGCCAGAATATCTGTTTGGCAGAGCAAGTCGAGGATCATGTGCAGATGTCACCATGGTCTGAGGTTTATCCTCTATACTCTTGAGCCGCGACTCAAGTACTTGTATGTAACGGTGTAACTGCTGATATTCTGCCATAACTGCCAGACCCTTGGCTCAGTCCTAATGTTACGGGGGGCTGTCTGATAATAAAACCTAAAGGAATGTCAGACAGTCAGGGTCCACTGTGCAAAGACTCTGCTGCAGACTATGGCAGAGGGTAAGGGGTGTATAAGTGTGCCACTGTAAAAAATAATAGCACAAGTGCAGAGTGCAATACCTCTGTTAAACTCACAGAGGAATATAATTAGAAAATAAAGCAATTCCTCCCTTACTTGGAGGGTGTGTGGAATGGTCTCTGTTAAAGATCACAGAGACAAAAGCAGTGAGTGGGAAATGGCACCTACCTAGGTCCGTTCCTCTAGTGGTGCCAGGAGACGGACAGCAGCGTAAGCCGCACAAAGCTCCTACCTGCGTTCGCTCCACTAGTGTGCGAGGACACGAACCACTAAATATGGCACCTGCCTAGGTCCGCTCTTCTAGTGGTGCAAAAGAGACGGACAGCAGCGTAAGCCGCACAAAGCTCCTACCTCTGTTCGCTCCACTAGTGTGCGAGGACACAAACCACTAGATATGGCACCTGCCTAGGTCCGCTCTTCTAGTGGTGCAAAAGAGACGGACAGCAGCATAAGCCGCACAAAGCTCCTACCTCTGTTCGCTCCCCTAGTGTGCGAGGATACGAACAACTGCCAGACGCAGTATAAGGAACGTTACCCTAGCGGCAACGTCCACCTATGAGTAGAATCACAAGGCCCAGCCGGACCATGTATCTCAGGCACCTGCCTATGTCCGCTCCACTAAGAGGTAAGGATACGGACTGCAGCCGAAGCTGTAAGGTATAAGAACGCTACCCTGCCGGTAGCGCTCACCTAACATAGACAGAGAGATGCCTAGAGGGACGTGCACAGGGCGTCTACCCTCATGCATGAACCATGATGTGCCTCATCCAAGATGGAGGACACCAGAGCCAATCCGCTGCCAGAATGACAGCAATGACGTCACGCTGGCCTATCACCGAGCAAAGCATCACAAGCACATGACCAGTGGCCAATCAGCTTAGAAGGTGTCAGAGACATGTGACCTTGTGTCAGCGATGATGTCACCCGCACATGTGCAATGGCTCCAAGATAGGACTTAGTCTCCAGCGCTTGCACATGTGCAGTAGCAAGAAATCCGGACGTAGTCTCCAGAGCCACAGCAACCGTAACAGTACCCTTCAATAAAAATGTACCATAGGGATTCCCCCTTAGGAGCTTATAAAATGGCACAAGAAGGTATGTAAATTTAATGAAAACAGCCTAATTTCTGGCTCTCTGGAAAAGCTTTTCCTGGAACATTTCCTCGTTTACAATAATAGTTTTCCCAGTATTTGCTATGGTGAAAATTAGTTGCACTTAGTATTAAGTGAAGTTAAAATGATAGTGTACCAGTTTGCATGCTAAATTCCTAGAACATAATAATTCATTAAAGTAGATTAAAAAAATACTATGGCAGATCATCTGAGACTTAAAGGGTCATTTCCATCTCCAAGATCCTATCCCAATATGTAGTAGGTGTAATATAAATAATATTCCCAAATACCTCCAATTAGAGATGTAGTATAGTTCTCCTAATATAGACATGTCTCTTACCTCATGCGTAGGGCAATGCAGTTTAGGGATCCATGGATATGTCCACTCTGATACTGACACTTGGTTAGGCCTCCGTCACACATCCGTGCCTCCGGTACATGTTTGCCATTTTTTACACGTACCGGAAACACGTCCACATGGGGACCTAGGCAATCCCAATGGTTAGGAGACACGTAAGTATTTAGGACCAGAACGTGTGTCCGTTCCGTACTTACGTGTCTCCGTGAGTTCTATACGCTGACATGCCCGTGTTGCTCCGGCAGCACGTGTCACATGGCCCGCACACATACCACACGGATGTAGTGTAGATGCGGTTCCGTGTGACACGCGCCGGAGAAACACACATGTCAGGTTTAAAATAAAAAAACCACACTCACCTCCACGAGCCCTGCAGTATTTGCCGCGGCTGTCATCTGCATCCGTTCCCCAGTGAATTTGTACAACGCATCTTCTTCACTCTGGACCGGACACAGCATCAGCGGGGCGTGGCCAGTGCCGGACGTTGTCATTCAGCACCACAGACAGCTCCAAAAGAATCAGGTAAGGCGGGGCTTTCCGATCTCCGTGTGTTATTACGTATAACACACGGAGAACACGTACGTGCCATAAACACGGCACACGGGGAACAAACCACCCCTTTAACACGTACGTGGCAAAAACGTTACGTTTTCTCACGTAAGTGTGGCAGAGGCCTTAGTCAGTGCGTTACCCGGGGTTGTAACCATGGATACCTAAGCTGCAATACCCTGCACATGAAGTAAGAAACATGGCTATATCAGGAGAACTATACTACATTTTTAATTGGAGGTATTTGCTAATATTATTATTATTACACCTACTATATATTTGAATAAGATCTTGGAGAAGGGAATACCCCTTTAATGAGCAAAACAGTTTTGACACAAATCAGCAAAATTCCTAATATCGGATTCATAGACAAGGACAATCTGAGGTACAAAAGCATTTTAATTTTTTAATTTTTAAATTTTTAAATTTTTAATTTTTTGCATTAAGCATTTTTATAATATATTAACAAAACTTTAGTACACATCATAATTAGTGATGAGAGAGCACAAAAGTGCTCGGGTGCTCAGTATTCGAATCCAGCATGTTGGACTCTTGAAAATGCTCGATTTGCGTACAGAGCACAATAGGAATTACTAGTTGACAAACATTTTTTTCCTGAGTCCCTGTTCTGTTATCTGCCCTGACACAACCCCAGACCACCACAGCCCCCATCATTTGAAGGCAGCAGACATTGCCTGGCTACCTTGGTTTCATGTTCTTGGCCACAACAGTCATCCGTATGCAGTTTTCTCCTTGCCACTTGCATTTCATGTGCACCATTCAAATGTTCCTTTCCGGCGAAAGTAAATGTGGAGTTAATTCCTCTTGAGTCCCCATTCCAGAAAATAAATCTCTCCCTGTCTTTTCTGTAACAAGATCTCAAGCAGAACCAGCCACACAGTTACTTTGCTTCAGGGGGGACATTTGGACTAGCACAAGGTATGGAAGTTGACGGGAGATGCCAGATGCATTTGATGGCTGTGGTGGCTGGGAAGATAAATCAGAGGTAGCCAAGTGATGTCTGCTGCATCCAAATGATATAGATTTTGGTGGCTGAGAGCTGTGTTAAGGCAGGTAGCAGAATGGGGACTCCAGCATTTAGCTCGAGCACCCACGATATTTGATCGAGTACACAGCATGCCGAGCATGCTCACTAATCACTAATCATATTCTACAATTCTCTTCATTAAAATTGCATCACCAAGAAGAAAAAGTTTTTGAATTCTGAAAATCACAGTATTAGATTATGAGTCCTGATGTGGAGAGTGATGATTTCTGGAAAGCGCTGTGGAATTAATGGTGCTATATAAGCTAGTAAAATAAATTCATTGTGGCAAAACAATCCACAGACAACCCTTAGTAACCTCACTGATAGCATGCCAAGTTGTGTAAGTACATGTTTTTATGCACGTGGTGCTCATTCTGAAAATTTTAGCTATTTGAAAATTTAAAATTTAGTTTACATTTTTACATAATTTGCATATCATTAGCATGACTATCGATCCTGTGATTTCTATGATGCCTCTACTTTTTCTTCTTAGCAGTGACATTTCAATGTTGAGGAGTATATTTTAGAACACAAAAGGATAATAAAAATGGATACAATATTTGTCTATGTTTTAACATTTTTTTCATGGGACCAAATTTAACCTTAAAGGTAATGTCTGTGAATACATTTTCTTGTCCCACAGAGTTTCAACAGTAGAAATAAGAGTGCAGCTAGTCACTGGGCTTAGCATCTCATGCTGTCTTCATCAGCATCACCACTGATCTCATTGATTACCTAATCTCGAAAATAGAAGTGTTTTCTGCATCTAAACTTCCTACACATTCAGTGTTACAGAGCCGGTCATATTTACCTATCTCACTCAGTCCCATAGACTCGAAAAGGAGCGATCACCAGTTCAGTTCATTCTCATGATCAGTGGGGTTCTAAAGCGGGCTTTACAGGCTACGATATCGTTAAAGAATTATCGTCAGGGTCACAGTGTTAGTGACGCACATCCGGCATCATTAACAATATCGCAGTGTGTGACACTTATGTGTGACCTAAAACGATCGCAAAAGTGGCCAAAATCGTTTGCTGCAGAAAGGTCGTCATAAAACAAAAAATTGTTCTCTTCTAGTCAGCGATGTTGTTCGTCGTTCCTGCGGCAGCACACATCGTTGTGTGTGACACCGCGGGAGCAACGAACATCTCCTTACCTGCCTCCACAGCCAATGCGGAAGGAAGGAGGTGGGCGGGATGTTCTGGCCGCTCATCTCTGCCCCTCCTCTGCTATTGGGCGCCTGCCGTGTGACGTCGCTGTGACGCCGCACAAACTGCCCTTTTAGAAAGGAGGCGGATTGCCGGCGAGAGCGACGTCACAGGACAGGTAAGTCCGTGTGACGGGGGAAAGCGAGGTTGTGCGCGACGAGCAGCGATTTGCGCATGTCGCACAACCGACGGGGGCAGGTACGATTGCTTGCGATCTCACTAGCGAGATCGCAGTGTGTAAAGCCCGCTTTAGAGGTAAGAACCCCTCCAATTAATTAATTTTCACCTATGGTATCAAAGCCATGCAGAAATAATTTTCCCCATATACTGACTTTTGGCATTAACAACTTATCTCATGTCCTTTCAACTCTCCATTGACTGCATATGTTGACTTCCCCTATTATTTGAATGTTTTTTGCTGATGAAAAAATTGACTACTTCAGAGAAGAAAATTATGAAATTATTGATTGTGCAATTCTCTGTTAAACAAACGTAAATCTCAGACCTTACCATTAAAAAGTCAAATCTCAGTTACATAAAATATATTCTCAAGTAAAAGGCTCTATGCACTGTGCACTACTGCAATGCTAGACTCATTCAGCACTGGGGCGGTGTTACGATACAGTATAAGGAGGTGTAGATGCAATTATAGGGAGACTAATGAACAATAGAATGGGTTGTAAAAGGATTATGGGCTGGTATTCTTTTGATTTTAAGGCTCCTTCTAAATCTCAATACAGCCTTGCTTTATAAATTGTTACTTTATTTAACTCTGTTCATTTTCTTCCACACAATCACAATTCAATAGGCGAGAATGTGTGTGTTCTGAAATGATAACATCAAAGCTAAAATATGTAAAGGACACAAAGCAAGATGACATGAATTGTGCTGTTAACGCAATCATATCTTCACCTGCATAAAGTTCATACTTCTTATCTATTGTAAGAAAAGTTAGAAATATGTACTGTGTATCACAATGAATAATGTAACTGGTACAGCACAAAGTTTTATACAAAGTTATACATGTCTGAAATTCATAGAATGTGGCCTAGAAAAGTGACAGATCATTTTCCATGATTGGAAGAGACTGAAAATGGTTTTGCTTCCTTTTCCACATTGACTTTCGTGTCAGAAATGCACCAACAAGCTAAAAATAAAGGGTTTTTTTCCAAACTTGAAATTTTCAACAAAAAGAGGGAATGCTATAAGCATGTGATTGGTAAAGCCGCATTGTTGGGCCACAATCTCCAGAATTGGGCCCTAATGCGCACTGTACTTAGAAAAGATTTTCTTAGCATTTTTCAGAACTCCTAAAGAAATTATACATTTCATACAAATCACAAATGGGCCTCATTCTTCAGATGCCATCACTGAAACATAGTGGACAACCCCTTAAATGGTGATCAAGTAATAGAATTTTTTTTTATAGATGAATAAAAAGCATATAGACTTAGAATAATGTGACCATATATCTTTCTATGAGCGTTACACAGTATTAGTGCCTCATAGAACTCGCCATATGCATGGAAATTTGGTATCTGTATAGCAATGTTAATGTGACATTTTCTATGTTTTTATATAATTTTCCTTTTCTGATTAGTTTCTATTTACAACATTTACAGGTGTTGAAGAGATACACTACTCATAAAACGTTAGAGATATTTTATCTTTTCAGTGAAATTTTAAGATGATCCTAAAATACACTCTTGCCTTTGCAAGTGAAGTTAATGTGACCTTTTCTTTTTTTGGATGGACATGTCCAACTGTTCAATGTTTTATTACTTTTTGTACAACTTGCTCTTCTCTAACAAGGATGATTATGGTTCATAACAGATGTTTTATGCATGAATCATCCAATGTATTTCAGGGCTCAATTAGAACTGGTATTTAAATAGTACTCGACATTATGCTGTTCCCATTTTGACATCATGAGCCCAAGGTAACACCTAGAAATTGATCAACAGTACCTCACCACTGAGAGACATCAAGACGAAAGTGGCCACTGAGCTTAGAGTGTCAAAGAGTGTCATCAGCAGGTTGAAACACAAATAGAAGGAGAATGGAAGAGTTACATAAAGGCAAAGAAGTGGACATCCATTGGCCACATCCCACATTCGTGACTGCTTCATTGTGAACAATGCTGTTTGGAACCGGAGGATGATTGACACACAACTCCAGGCACTTTTAAGGGAGGTAAGAGGCACTAAAGTATCAAGTAAGACCATATAAAACCATTCAGATCAGCGTGGACTGCGTGCTAGATGATCTACAAGGGTACCTGACTGCTTCTCCAGGCACATCCATCATCATCTTGCTGGATGAGGGACCGGTTGCCCTTAGTGCTGTTCACGGATGAAAGTCGATTTCCACTGAGTAGAAATTAAGATCACCAATGATGTTTGAGTTGTCAAGGAGAGTGTTATGCATGAGCCACTGTTGTCACGAGACAGGTCTTTGGTGGCGGTGGTGTTTCAGTATCGGCAGGTGTGTCTTGTTAATACAGAACTTCCCTACACTTTATGAATGGTACAGTGACAAGCTTTACTACATGAATAACATCATTAATTCAGTCATTGTTCCTCTGTATGAACAACACAGGCCTAATTTCATCTTCAGTAATGACGATGCGCCAGCTGATTAAGGTTCTATCACTAGGGAATGGCTTCTGGAGACTTGGGTACCTCAAAAGGAGTGGCCTGCACTTTCTTCAGACATGAGTCCCACAGAGAAACTATGGGATCAGCTGAGTCACTGTTTAGAGGCCAGTAATTCTTTACCTCAGAACCTAAGTGACCTGAGGGCTTCTCTTCAAGAAGAGTAGGATGACTTTTCTCAGCAGACAATAATTGATTTGTGAACAGAAGTAGACATTGTTGCCAAGCTGTAATTGATGCTCAAGGTCACCTAACAAGTTATTGAGACATTTTCGGGGTAGTTTACTCACCACTGTTCTTGGCTTTTGTTTCAATAAATTTCATCTGAAAGCCAAATATTCCTAAACTTTTATGAGTAGTGTATAATATTAAAATAAAGAATTTAAACATTTTTGAGTGATATTTATTGAAGATTACTGAGATATCCAAAGTTTTCATAGAACCAAGTTTGCTCTGTGCCGTTCACTAGGCCAATAGTTTTTTTGTTTTATGCAGTAAGTATGATATTTGAAGATTAAATACTATGTGTGTCCAATTAATTTTAAATCAAAGAAATGTAATAGATTTTAAATGCTGAGTTATTGTAATCCTCAGTTATTTCTGAATAAATGTCTTGATTATAATAAACTCTATGCCCTGAGTTAATAATTGACCTTTTGGATTTCTTATCTAATTTTTATTGTGTTTGCTAAGAAAAGATGGGCTGGCAGAAAACATTTTTATTTGAAGGTGACCCATGATCAGCAATATATGCAAAACCCCATTGTGTAAAACTATATTTTAAAGAGAACCTGACATCTCATACAGAATGCCTAATTCACAGGCAGCATAAGTGAGCAACTGGCTGTATTAACTCAAGGTATGTGACTCTGAAACGCTTTGGAGTTTCAAAGAAAAACATACTTTTAATAGCCTGCTGCCGTTCCTCAACAAGCCTCTGCCTATACGTGTACCTAGGAATAGGCCTGTCACACCAGGATAGCTGCAGAGAGAAACCACTGTCAACCCACCTTTCTGACTAGGCCTTTAAAAGTTTGTCTTTTTCTAAAAAGCAGCAACTTTTGAAAGTCAAACACACCTCGCTAAGATTGTATAATCTGGTACGTACTTTCCATGGATTGGGCTGCATGTTTGAGATGAGATGTTTCATCAAATGACTTGTTTTTGGATGATATTCCGGGGATAGTAATGATCACAATCACAGAGAGTGTGACCACAACAGGGCCTGTGCAGCAAGCGGGGCCTGCCAATTTCCATGCCTATTTCAGATGCACACAGCATTGCCAAACAGAGGCCAGCAGCTAATATTGGCATGCTATTCACATGAGACGCATAGCTATGTTGCCATGCATCGCTTATAGCAGCATTATACCAGGACACATATTACTGTATGGGAACAAAATTACTGAATGGGGAATGGGGACATTGCACCAGGATGGGGGAAAATATACCTGAAAGAGGCCTAGTATAGAGGACATTAGTACAGGATGGGAACATTATTAAACTATGGGGTGGGGGTGAAAACATTTGTCTTCATGTTATTTAGAACGTTACTAAGGGTTCATATATCTGACCAACATGCAAGTGGAGATCCAGGTATAAATTTTGCACCCAAACCCATTGCACTCTAGTTACAACACTGCTGACTTGCTCCCATTAAAGGTATTCAACCCCTTCCTGATAGTGCATTCTTTCATTTTTTGTGCTTTTGTTTTTTTCCACTTTTTCCAAGAGAATTCTTTTGGTGATATAACCCCATGAGGTCTTGCCTTTTGTAATATGCTTTTTTAGTGTTGAATTACATAATTTAGTTTAACATTCAACGGAATGAAAAATAGTAAAAAAAATTAAAAATTGGCTGAGAGGCTTCAGGTTATTAAGTCACCTTTCCCTCAAGGGAGGTGCCTGGACAATGAGTTCTATATGTTGCTAGTTCTCAGTTTACTTGCGCTGCTGTCATTGTGTTATATGCTGTTGTTGATTCATATCTGTGTTTCAGTGCATTACAAGTCCACTGCAGCTACAACCTTCCATGCTAGTTACCAAATTATGTCACACATTAGGGTATACCAAAGTGTCCGATGGTATCAATATACCATCACATTCCCCATCTAATATATATGGAAAGGCTATAAATATAAATCATATACCCCTATAAACAAAAAATAGTCAGTACAGAAATAAAGTCTATAAAATAGAATTTTATTACTAAATACTTAAAAGCAAGATAAAATAATGAAAAAGAGTGTAATAAGCACAACAGGACGTCACAGCAAGGGACAAAATAGCGTAGTATCTCAAATTCTACAAAATTATGCAAATATTATATAAAGGCTCCAATATACTATATCAATAATGTGTAAAACGCCAATCATAAATTACAATAAATAAGATATAGCAAGGAATAAATAGCAAAATACATCAATGGTAATGTTTACACCCATATAAAAGATTTTGCACAAATTCAAAAAAGACGACATATGCACCAAATATATAATTGCGCAAAAATTTGTATAATAAATATATAATATAAGTGTAAAGGAATATGTGGGAGAATGGTCCCACAAAGCTAGTTAAAGTGCTAAGTTATGGTGCAGAGTGTTAAAGTGCAAAAATAAGGTGCATTGTATAAGTGCAACCAAATAGGCACTAGTACCTAGATATGGATGTCAATAAGGCTCACTAATTGTGAGAATGATGTAAAAAGCTACCACGACATAATAAGCAGGCAAATCAAGTGGGAGCAATATACATGTGTTAAAAAGAGGGTTTACCTGAGGTCATGTCCCACTGCTGTGCAGATGCCAAACCGAAAACTTTTAAGTATTTACTAATAAAATTCTATTTTATAGACTTTATTTCTGTACTGGCTATTTTTTGTTTGTAGGGGTATATAAACTATCCATGCTAGCTGCCTACAACGATATCTGCTGCTACAAGTATCCACGCCAGCTACCTAAAAAGATTGCTAATGTCACTGCTGCAATTATCCCCATTGGCTGCTGCTCCTGCATCCATCCATCTTAGCTGAATCCAAGACACCGACTGCTGCTGCCATTTTTATAAAAAGAAACTGTATTGTATCCATAATGACAGCTGTTGAGGCGCCATTGATCCCCTAGGGCTGCCCTCTGTCAGTTCCCTACTAGCATGTGTGCCTATTGCCACCACTAGTTGCAGTAGTGAAGATTCGGAAACCGATCCAGGTTGCACTTCCAGGCCTGTGATCAGTATCTTCGGTCCAGTGCACCCAACCCTGTCCTGTCCTCACCCTGCAAGTATAACATACATTAACATTATACTGCAATAAAGTCATTTTGCAGTTTATAGAAAAAAAATCATGGTCTCCTATAAATTCAAGCCATAGGTTGAAATTCACAGGTAATGACATGGCAGGCCCAAGGGAATTGGTAGGCCCTTCCACTGCCATGGCAACCACTGATAGCACTGCAGGGGGTCTGTTGGGCACAGGAAAAAAGGTCATACTCTTACACCATGTGATATCAATGCCACTGTCAGAGATTGAGGCATTTGAGGGTTTAGGATCAAAAGACAACATTCAGCTCTGTTGCTATAGTTAGAGGCATATATCAACTGCCTGTCATGATCTAGGCTCAAATTCTGAGCTGTAAACATACGTAGGACTCCACATAAGATGTACTAGTACAACTCCTGGCAAAAATTATGGACTCACCTGGCTCTGATGATGTTCATTCAGTTGTGTACTTTTGTTTAAAAAAGCAGATCACAGACATCGAACCAAACTAAAGTTATTTCACATGGCAACTTTATGGCTTTAAAAAACACTAAAAAAATCATGAAAACATAATGTGCTAGCCAGTAATGGTTAATTTTCAAGACCAAAGATGGGGAAAAATAATGGAATCACCCTGTAAATTTTCATTCCCAAAACTAACATCTGCATCAAATAAGATCTGCTCGTTAGTCTGCATTTTAAAAGGAGGGATCACACCTTGGAAAGCTGTTTCACCAACTGGACTGACATGAATCATGACTCCAACACGAGATATGTCAATTGAAACAAAGGAGAGGATTACCAAACTCTTAAAAGAGAGTAAATCATCATGCAATGTTGCAAAATATATTGGTTGTTCACAGCTGTGTCTAAAATCTGGACCAAATTCAAACAACATGGGAAGGTTGTTAAAGGCAAACATACTGGTAGACCAAGGAAGACATCAAAGCGTTAAGACAGAAAATTTAAAGCAATATGTCTCCAAAACAGGAACTGCACATCAAAACAAATGAGGAACGAATGGGAGGAAACTGGAGTCAATGTCTGTGACTGAATTGTAAGAAACCGCCTAGAGGAAATGGGATTTACATACAAAAAAGCTAAACATTAAAAAGATGACTGCGTGAAGAGAACATGTACATTTCCATAGTCATTGATGATATGAGGCTACATGTCAGGTAAATGCACTAGGGAGATGGCTGTCATTACATCTTCAATAAATGCCCAAGTTTACAATGAAATTTTTGACACTTTTCTTATTTTATCAATTGAAAGGAAGTTTGGGGATGATTAAATCATTTATCAAGATGATAATGCATCCTGCCATAGAGCAAAAACTGTGAAAACATTCCTTGAAAGAAGACACATAAGGTCAATGATGTGGCCTGAAAATAGTCCGGATCTCAATCCAATTAAAAATCTTTGGTGGAAGTTGAAGAAAATGGTCCATAACAAGGCTTCAACCTGCAAAGTTGATCTGGCAACAGCAATCAGAAAAGTTGGAACCAGATTGACGAAGAGTACTGTGTATCACTCATTAAGTCCATGTCTCAGAGACTGCAAGCTGTTATGGCTGTTATAAAAGCCAGAGGTGGTGCAACAAAATACTAGTGATGTATTGGAGTGTTCTTTTGTTTGTTTGTTTTTCATGATTTCATAATTTTTTCCTCATAATTGAGTGATTCCATAATT
This sequence comes from Anomaloglossus baeobatrachus, assembly GCF_048569485.1. Taxonomy (NCBI): domain Eukaryota; kingdom Metazoa; phylum Chordata; class Amphibia; order Anura; family Aromobatidae; genus Anomaloglossus; species Anomaloglossus baeobatrachus. The sequence continues at coordinate 477,896,989 of NC_134355.1, forward strand.
TTTACCCCTGTTTGGTTTTAACCATGTAACCATTTCTAGCTAGCACACTATGTTTTCATGACTTTTTTTAGTGTTTCTTAAAGCCAGAAAGTTGACATTTGAAATGACTTTAGTTTTGTGCCATGCCTGTGATCTGCTTTTTTTTTTAAACAAAAGTAAACAACTGAATGAACATCCTCAGAGCCAGGTGAGTCCATAATTTTTGCCTGAGGTTGTATGTCCAATATCAGGGAGAAGTTACTTATTTTAGCTGCAGGTCCAGAGGGAGCAGTGGGAGACAAAGGTTCAAAAACTCTAAAAAGAGATTTTTTGAGTCTTGCATTTTCTCCTCAGATCCTGCACTAAGCTCTTTATCTTCTTAAGGACACATTTGATTGGAACATTTTAGTTTTTTGTGCTGCAGCATTCGGAGAGCTATAACATTAGATATTATTTTTTAAGTTAATATAGCTGTGTAAGTATTTGTTTATTTAAAGGACAATTTGTATTTTTAAATCTCTGATCTTTTAATTGTTTTAGATTAGCAAGTAGTGATAGGCGAGCACTTCTTGGAACTCAATGGAGCATTTGGGGTGTCAGGCATGCTCAGCGCTGAATCGAGTAGTGCAGATCCTCAGCTAAATACTCAACCTAGTACTCTTACATGCCCTGGACACAGCCGCTGACCACCACAGTCTACAGCAGCAGACATTGCCTAGCAAAATTGTTCAGACTACCCTGGCACCAACAGTCTTCATCATGCGGGTGCATTCACTAATATTCCTGTGTGTGCAATCTAAATGTTCTCCCCTGGCTAAAGTAAGTGTTTGTTTAGTTTCTCTTGAGTCCCCATTATGGAAAAGAGAGGGGGGAGGGAAATCTTTGGATAGCGCACATGGAAAGGAAGTTGCGGGTGATGCTGGCTGCACACTGGATGTTGGCGACTGATGGAGGCTGTGAAGATGGAACGGAGACTGTCTGGTGATGTCTCCTGCTGCCAGGACTGTGGTGGCTGATATCTGTGTCCAAGGCAGGTAAGAGGGGACTCAAGCAAAACGATATGCTTGAGCCCTCCATTGACACCTATTCGGGTCGGTACTCGCAAAAGCACCAAGGTACCTTTATATAAGAGACATATGCAATCCCAAGAAATACCACATAGATAGTATATGTTGTGGTAGAGAGTAATTTCCATTTTACTTTTAAAAGCATGGATGGTTTGAGAAAGAACCTTCTTACTCTGAAGATTAAAACTAGCATTGCATAAAATTTGTGCAATTGTTTGATCATTTTGCTGCTCAAAGTTGTTTGTTTGCAAATTTTGGGTAAAACCAATGAGCTCATCGTAAAGACTGTAACAACTTTGCTTGTACTACTTATTAGGGCTCGGTTCCACTTGCGTTTTGCATGGACGAGTGCAATCCTATAAAACATTGGATTGCTCTCACTCTAGTGCAAAACTATGAGGCAATGTCCATCTGCAATTGATTTCTCATGCCATGTCAGCATGAGAAATGAATCGCAGCATGTTGTGTTTGGCAGGGATTCTCAGCTCACAAGCACCCATACAAGTCTATAGGTGCGTGTTAAACATCGCACTGCACCCCCATGTCATCCGAGTGCACTGCAGCGGAGGAGATGGGGAGAAAGTGCTCCCTCCCTGTTCTCCGCAGCTGTGACCCAATCGCAAGATCGGATAACAGTCGCATAACCCTTGGCTGATGCTCACAGCAGAGGGTCATTAGCATATTGCTTCCAATGTTCTCCCTTAGAAGTTATGCGCAGGTGGAACTGAGGTCTTAAAAGCAAGATTTTGTCCTCCAATGTGACAAATAAAAAGATTTTTTTTAACCTAAAATTTCTCCAGCATTCCAGCTGATGTAACGTATCCTTACAAAACTTTGTACTTTTAGCATGTTCCCAGTATTGTGAATTTCAATAGCAGGAATAGCCACTGCTAAAAGTACAAAGCTTCAAGACAGATGCTCAATTTGGAATCCCCCCCACCCATCTATTATTGACTGGCTTTCATAAAGAGAGGTCATCAATTTTAAAGTGCATTATAACCTTTTTAATCCTGCCATCCTCATTTCACTTGAACCATTAATCAATGAATAGAAAAATAAAAGAAAAATCATTATGTTTGCCTTTAGAAAATCATGAGTTACACTATAGATTATTTAACATTTTACTTGAATCTCCAACACAAATAATTTAATATATATACTGTATATATTATATAACAAAATGTTAAATAAAAATCTTACATATTTCTGTATTCATGTGTATCCTTAGAACCAGAGACAGTAATTTGCAGAGTAAACACACTTGGTGATTGAAGGTCAAAATTGAAAATTGTTTTCTTTTTCACAGGAGGACACAAAGAAGCCGTAAACCACAGGCTAAAATATAGGTATTCATCCTCTGAGTAGAACTGAAAAAAACCTTAAACTGTTTGAATTAACAAATCTCCCTATCTTCATATAATGAGATAAAAATATATATCTGGTCTAATGCTTATCAAGTCTATAGTTCTGGGTAATAGTTATGATTACATATCGTGGGAGTGAATTTACAAGACACTCTGTGGTTGCTGAACAGGAGCTGTTAAAACCACCTACTACAGTACCTTGCAAAAGTATTTCACCTCCTCTTTGGATATTTTGTTGCATATACATTATATAAATATATATTTTTTTTTTTACATTGTTTTTTTGGCAGGAGATGCAGATTTGTTTAAAAAACTTGTGGCAGATATTTCTGTTCCAAATATGCATATTCTGGCAGAAAAACGCACCAAAACCGCATGCGTTTATGATTCAGTTTTGGTACATTTTTCTGCTAGGAGATGCAGATTTGATGCAGAAATTTGTTTGAGACATTTTTGCACTAAATCTGAATCTACTGACAAAAAAAATGCACCAATACTGCATGTTTTAATGCAGTTTCGGTATACTTTTTTGCCAAGAGATGCAGATTTGATGCAGAGATGTTTGCACCCAAATACTAAATGTGCACACAATGCCTAATCCGGTAATCCAGCATTCAGTTCAATTACTTTACCTGAGGTAACAGTTGAGGTTCCCACGGAAACCCAACTATAACCTCAGGGGAACTGACCTGAGGTGAACTCATAGACCCCTTGCCATTACTCCATTACCAAGCTCAAGCTTGATGACAGCTGTAGTTCTTTTGACAAATCATGCCTGTCATTAACCCCTTAAATTACCCTGATTGACAACACTACAGGGAAATTGGGATGAGACAGGTAAAAAGCCAGAATTGTCACATGCAATAGTTATGGGACAGCTGAAGGTTGCTATTATTAGGCTGGGAAGTGCCCAATGACCATGAGTCTCTTCAGCCTGAGATTACTAGCCCCCAGCTGTTGGCTTTATCTTGGGTAGGTATCAAAATATGGGGGAACTGCATGCTGTTTTTTTCAATTACTTATTTAAACAATTTAAAAAATCTGCATGGGGTCCCTCGTATTTGGATACACAGCGAAGATAATATGCACAGCTGGGGCTGCAGCCTTCAGCTGTATGTTTTATCTGTGCTGGGTTTAATTATACTGGGAACCCTACATCTTTTTTTACCAATTTTTTTTTACACTCCACAAATCACTGATGCCGGCACAAAGGAGGGGTAACAAGCATTCCGAGCATATTTAATGGCTGAAAACTAGGCACCAAATATGCTGGGAGGGGTCTCAAAAGTCACAAAGTGCATACCAAAATTCTTGATGAGTAATAGATATCGCATATACCTTTAATAGTCGTGTGATTCAAGTAATGAATAATGCCTATTATATTTTCTAATCATTACCATCCAAATGTCACATGATTTGTCAGTAGCATGCTGTGATGACCATTCTTTTTCTGGGACTCTACCAGGTATCATCATTCCACACTCTCCTAACTACCACTCTCCTTTAGGGGGAAACACGTTGGGATGGACATGAGGTGAAACGGAATAGATAAGTACTCTTTTTGCACCTGATTCTATCTATCAGAGATGTTTACTTTCAAGTGACAATCCCTTTGCCATATTGTTTCTTTGAGACTAGTGTACTAATGATCATTACACTGAATATCGAATTGAGGGTCACAGTTATAAACATTTTAAATTGATATTCATGATTTTTGTTATAGTTTTTGTCAGTGTATATATATACCTTTTCTGAAGGGTCAGAGAGGCTGCAACACCATTAAGCAAAAGACACCACTAACCAAAGAACACCATGAAGACAAAGGAGATCTCAAAACAAGTCCAAAGCAAAGTTGTTGAGAAGTACAAGTCAGGGTTTATTCTAAAAAAATCCCAATCTCTGATGATCTTCTGGAGCACCATCAAATCCATTAGCATCAAATGGAAAAAACATGGTACCTCAACAAACCTGCCAAGAAAGGGACGCCCACCAAAGCTCTCAGCCCATGCAAGGTTGGCCATAATCATAGTGACAGCAAAAAGACCAAAGGTAATCCTGAAGGAGCTCCCAAGCAGAGGCTGGAGTATTTGTCCATGTGACCACCATAAACAGTACACTCTATAGAGCTGGCCTATATGAAGGAATTGCCAGAGAAAAGTTTTTACTTGCAGCCAAAAATTTTAAAGACTCATTTTGAGTTTGCCAAAAGACATTTGGGAGACTCCCCAAATATATCGAGGAAGGTGCTGTGGTCAGGAGAGACCAAAATTTAACTTATTGGCCACCAAGGTAAACACTATGTCTGGCGCCAAACATACACAGCTCATCACCTGAGGAAGACCATCCCCACAGTGAAACATGGTGGTGGCAGCATCATGTTGTGGGAATATTTATAGGCAGCAGGGACAGGGAAAATATATCCGATTTGAGGGGGAAGACGGATGGTGCAAAATGCAGGGATATTGTTGAGAAAATGTCTATCAATGTTTTAAGACTGTGGCAGAGGCTTACTTCCAGCAAGCATTCTGCTGAAGTAACACTTGAGTGCTTCAAGGGGAATTGTGTAAATATATTGGAGTGGCCTAGTAAAAGCCCAGACCCTCAATCCAGCTGAAAAAATGAGGTCAGATTTAAAAATTGCTGTTCACTAGAGATGAGCGAACTGGCCATGGTTCGGCTCGAGTTCGGTTCGTCGAACGGAGGTCTCGTTCGAGTTCACTTCGGCGAACGTTCGACGAACCGAACTCGAACCAATAGGATATAATGGGAGGCAATCACAAACACATAAAAACGCATTATAAATGTACCCATACAGTTAATAAACATTGCCATAACACTTACCGGTCCCCGCGATCCCTCCTGCACTCTGTCTCCTGCCGCTATTCCATCCGATGATCGCTGAATCCTCCCGGTGACCAGCACTGCCAGCAGTGATGCAGGACCTATCGTGACGTCAAAATAGCCATGTGACCAGTCACGTGGCTATTATCTCATTGGCCACAGACTGGTCACATGACTATGACGCGTTATGTAGGACCTGTCATTGCACTCTCCGGTACACGGTGCACATTTGTGTATCGCAGTGTACCGGCGACATGCTCTAGCACACGGTCGACTCCCCGTTTCGTTAGGGACCGGCTGACACAGCCGGTCATTAACGGAGATCACCGTTGCCATAGCAACGCAGTTAGCGGTGACGTCACCGCTAACCGCGGCTCCGGGAATCACATGATCGGAGCCCTGTTGCTATGGTAACGCGTCTGTCACCGCCAGCAGCACTGATCTCTCACGGAGTGAAGGCTGCACGGGAAGCAGCGTCTTCCCCCATGCAGCAGTGATGGAGCAGAGCTGCATTTGTTGAACGAGAAAGACAGAAGACCATGGATCATGGAGGGCTGACAGGGGGTAATAAAGATGGACTCTCTAATGTGTCTGTGTATTTATTTCTATTAAAGTATTTTTTCTCTGTGTGGTGTTTTTTTTAACCCTTTATTGGAGATTCTTAATGGCCGGGTCAAACGTGCCTGACATTAAGAATCTCTGGCTTAATACTGGCTAGTAAAACAAAGCCAGTATTAACTCATGATTACCCAACAAGCCACCCGGCTCCAGGGCTGTTGGAAGAGTTGGATACAGCGCCAGATGATGGCGCTTCTATGAGAGCGCCATTTTCTGGGGCGGCTGCGGACTGCAATTCGCAGCAGAGGCGCCCAGAAACCTCGGGCTAACCTGTGCTGTGGATTCCAATCCCCAGCTGCCTAGTTGTACCCGGCTGGACACAAAAATGGGGCGAAGCCCACGTCATTTGTTTTTTAATTATTTCATGAAATAAGTGAAATAATTAAAAAAAATGGGCTTCCCTATATTTTTGGTTCCCAGACGGGTACAAATAGGCAACTGGGGGTTGGAGGCAGCCCGTGGCTGCCTGCTGTACCTGGCTAGCATACAAAAATATGGCGAAGCCCACGTCATTTTTTTGGTGGGCAAAAAACTTCTGCATACAGTCCTGGATGGAGTATGCTGAGCCTTGTAGTTCTGCAGCTGCTGTCTGCTCTTCTCCATACAGACAGACAGCAGCTGCAGAACTAGAAGCCCAGCAGTTTGTGATGTCATGGCATCTATTAGATACCCGACATCATAAACTGTCAGTACTAACAAAAAAAAAAATCGACAAAAGAAATTTATTTGAAAAAACAGTCCCCAAAACATTTCCTCTTTCACCAATTTATTGTAAGAAAAAAATAAAGGGGTCCCACGACGACTCTGGACCGTCTAGAATATGGGGGGGGGAGACACTCAGGGAACGTATCCCCCATTTTCTAGGAGTGCAGACCCTTCATGTGAGAAGTGTGGGTGCAATGAATCTGCATTCACTCTCCCCGGGTCCACAGCAGCAGAGTCCATGTCGTAATGGTTGCTACCAAAGCTGCAATGCCCTGCTCATGAGGAAAGGGCATGCCTAATCAGGAGAACTATTCTACATTTCCAAATATTGGTATTTGCTGATATTATTGCTATTCCACCTACTATATAGAGCTCGCTATTTAGATGTGTTTTCTTGTGGCGTATAACAGACTCTCATGTTTGGTAGTCGTTCAGCAGGGAAACTATAAAAGCAAATCCCTCCATTTGGAAATGTAGTATATAGCTCTCCTGATCAATTTTGTTCCCTACCTCATGAGCAGGGCATTGCAGTAATAATAATAATTTATTCATTTATATAGCGTTATTAATTCCATAGCGCTGTATGTCTTTGGAGTGTGGGAGGAAACCGGAGAACCCGGAGGAAACCCACGCAAACACGGGGAGAACATACAAACTCCTTGCAGATGGTGCCCTTGGTGAGAATTGAAGGCAGGACCTCAGTGCTGCAAGACTGCAGTGCTAACCACTGAGCCACCGTGCCACCCATTTAGCTTACAGATGCATAACCACCACTCACTGTGTCTGAACACAGGAAGCTGAGCTGACAGCCGCTCTGTGCATGCGGCAGCGTCTATTGTGAAGGAGAGGGCCGTGGGGGGATCAACGCTGCACAGGTACCGTGGGACACCGGGGAACACCGGTGGGGTTATAGGCGGTGACCTGGCAGGGCCTGGGGAGGAGTTTTCTGTCACATGTGTCATGGCACATGCGACAGATATCAGAGGAGTAGGGTGAATGCGGCCGGCTCGCTGCTGTGCGCGCGGCCATCTTGGATTTCTGCGAGGGCATCAGGGGGGGCACTTTGGTGACTCCGGGGGACCGGAGGGGACCAGGGAGGAGATTTATCATGTTTGTTCATGCCAGATGGGAGATAAATATTTTTTTACTGGCGCTGTTATTTACTGTAACGTGATCATCGGTATATGGTGTATACCTGTGATCACGTGAGCAGGGACCGGAAAAAACGTTCTGAATCATGATCTCCAGGGTCTCAGCTAGCCCTGAAACCCCGGAGATTTTCTGACGCTGGGGGGCGTTATTCACTTATTTCTGCCTGCTGGTTGTAAATGGCAGATCAGAATAAGGCTACATTCACACGACCGATCCATTTTTGTGGTCTGCAAAAAACAGTCCGGTTTTTTTCACGGGTGCATCCGTGTGGCATCCGTTTCCGTTCCGTAGACGGTCCGTATGTCATCTGTTTGTCATCCGTGTGCCTTCCGTTTTTTTTGTGTACTGCAAAAAAACTGAAGGAGGGAAAATACATAAATTTACCCAGGATCCTTAGCTTCAACCTACATGAGGCGGTCACATGTTCACTCCAGTGCCATTTTCTACTGCTTTTCACAGCGTAGAGCGCTCTGGTGATTTTCCTGTGCTTGTACACTTCATATCAGTCTTTTCTGTCATTATAATGGCAGAAAGACACATAATGTCCCACTCTCCTGCATTTTGTAATTTTGCACCCTTTGGTGCCTTTCATGAGGCACTAAGGGGTGCTTAGCTTTGTATTTTGCCAAAAAAATGAAAAAAAAAATGACGTAGGGTTCCCCCTATTTTTGTAGCCAGCTAGGGTAAAGCAGACTGCTGCAGTCTGCAGACCACAGCTGGCAGCCTCACCTTGGCTGGTAATCCAAAACTGAGGGCACCCCACGCTGTTATTTTAAATTAAATAAATAATTTAGAAAAAAAAACACGTAGGGGTCCCCCCAAAATTGGATCACCAGCCAAGGTAAAGCAGACAGCTGGGGTCTGATATTGTCAGACTAGGGAGGTCCATGGTTATTGGACTCTCCCCAGCCTAAAAATAGCAGGCCGCAGCCGCCCCAGAAGTGGCGCATCCATTAGATGCGCCAATCCTGGTGCTTCGCCCCAGCTCATCCCGTGCCCTGGTGCGGTGGCAAACGGGGTAATATATGGGGTTAATACCAGATGTGTAATGTCACCTGGCACCAAGCCCTGGGTTTGGTGAGGTCAGGCATCTATCAGATACCCGACATCACCAACCAAGTCAGTAATAAAAAAAAATAGACGACAAACACATTTTTATTTGAAAAAACACTCCCCAATACATTCCCTTTTTAACCAATTTATTAGAAAGAAAAACAAATCCAGGTCTGGTGTAATCCAAGGGGTTGCCATGACGATCGACACTGTCCCAGTCAATGAAGAGCAGGATGTTCCCCATTGGCTAGGAGAGCAGTGCAGTGACCTGAGCTAACATCAATGGGTCAGCCCAGGTTACTGCAGGGATGACAAGTGCGAGGTACATTACCTGCGCTGATCTCCTGCACTGCTGACAGCACCTGTCACTGAGTTCAATGACCGTCGCCTTCACAGCCAAGTATCGCGAGAGGCCCGTGACGTCACCGCTAGTCAGTCTCGGGTCGGAAGCGAGAGAAGGTGATGTGACAAGCGGCGGCCATGGAGGACAGTGACAGCGCTGAGGTCGGGACTTCATCACCGCAGGTAAGCCGAGCGGGACCATGTGTGCAGAGTGCCAAGAGGACGTCAGTGTCATGGACTGCATGGCTGGGGACGTGTGTGTGTGTGTGTGTGTGTGTGAGTGTGTGTGTACATGCCGCGTGCAGTATTGGGCGGAGTGAGCTGAGCTTGGAAGTGTGGGCTTCCTGCACGTAACTAGGATAAACATCGGGTTACTAACCAAAGCGCTTTGCTTGAATACCCGATGTTTATCTTGGTTACCAGCTTCTGGCAGGCTGCCAGCGATGGCTCCTGCACACTGTAGCTGTAAAAAGCCCTGGTTTTTGCTGCTAGAACCGTTCTCGAACGTATCTAGAACTATCGAGCTTTAGCAAAAAGCTCGAGTTCTAGTTCGATCTAGAACAGCCCCAAAAATCACTCGAGCCGCGAACTGGAGCACCTTGAACCGTGAACCGCGCTCAACTCTACTGTTCACCGCAGGTAACACCTAACTTGAAGGAGCTGGAGCATGTTTACCTTGAGAAATAGACAAAACTCCCAGTGGGAAGATGTGAAAAACTCAGAGACTTAAACAAAGCCACTTGCAGCTGTAATTGTGTCAAAAGGAGGCTCTTCAAAGTACTGACTTAAGGGGGGTGAATAGTTATGCATACTTAAGTTTCAATTATTTTCCCCAATTTGTTCTTTGCTTCACAATAAAAAGACAACCAAATTTTCCCAGTTGTAGGCACGTTCTTTACATGAACTGATGCAAACCCTCAAAAAAACTGAAAATCCAGGTTGTGAGGTAGCAATACACGAAAAATGGCAATGAAGAGAATGCATTTGAAAGGCACAGTACTTGACTATTTGCGGCTTTTCTTTTGATTAGCCTACCTCACAAAGTGTTACATGTCCGTCTTGCAGCAATGATGATGTCACACGAGGACAGCTAATCAAAAGAAGATCTTCAGATGCAAAGTGAGTCACAAAAGATGTTCTTTAAAATAATATTCTCTACACTGTGACATGTTTTTAGACAATATACTGCTGCAACTGAAGATATATAATATTAGTAACAGGAATGTAAAAATTAATTTTTACAATAATGAAAATTTTACATATAGGGTACCGTGTTACACTTATACATTTTATGCAAATAGAGGCAATGTAGCTATCTGAAAAATTGACTGCAAAAATTCCTCTGCGTATGGCTACATTACCTCTATCTGCATAACATTTATAAGTGTTACACAGTTTGATCAATATGAAAATCTTCAGAAATGACACTATTGTTGACCTTTAGAAATAACTTCTTTGTCACTATTATAGCATGAATGGCAAATTTCTTTGTGACTTTTTAAACTGCAATCTGACTTAGACCTATTTGCATAGTTTATTATTTGCACTTTACCACCAAAAGTGGTGAGAAAAGTTTAAAATTTTAGAGACAGAATCTGTTGCAAAATCCCTTTATAAATGCTCTCCAGAGATTGCAGAGATATTAGGCAGAAGTCCTGACAATACTGATTACAACTTGTTCTCCTTTTTCGTATTTTTGAGATAGAATCAGGGCAGGGTGGCATTAAGAACTGTAAGCCAAGGCAATTTTTTCCAAGAAAGAGTTTTTTGGTAGAAATGAGTTAATCAATTCATAATTAATCTAGGTTCAATTCGCACATATCATGTGTCGAGCCATGTGTCACACCCTACGTGACCACATGAGCCTCATCTATGGTGGAAAATCCATTTGGCAGATCGATCTGAAGACAGTCATGCGAGGGGTAGACCTAGGACAGAAAAGTAGACTCTATGGTTTATTCTTACCCCTTGCCAACCCTTTGTTTACTATGCTTTGGTGCTTTGGGTATGCATACAGTGTGTCCACCCATATCCTGTCCACCGCCATTAACTTGAGAACTGCGGCAGCTATAGAAATAGAAGTAATGTCTAGGTATAGTAAAGTAGCCATGCGCTACGCAATGACACCACCTAGAGCACCATCTGGTGGAAAACAATGGAGTTAGCATTTTTATCTCGAAAACGGAACGAGATAGAGAAAAAAAGTGAATTACAAAGTTGTAGGGCATCGTCAATTCAATACGAAACGACACCTTGCATACAGAAATGCTAGGATTAGAATATGTAAAACTCACAAGCCTGCGGACGTGAAGCGATTCCTCATGGAGACCTTCGTACAAGTCAATGGGTATGGTGGCTGTGTGAAGTGGCCTCCATGGTCACCTGACTCGGTCCCATTGGACTTCTTTCTGTAAGGTCACATCAAACAGCAGGTGTATGCGACCCCTCCACCAACATTGCAGGACCTATGATGACGTATCACAGATGCTTGTGCAAACGTATCCCCTACCATATTGCACAACATGCAGCAAGATACAGTATGCTGTCCAGAGTCCAGATGTGCATTGCAGCTGATGGTGGCCATTTTGTGTATCAAAGATAAATGAGTGCCATATAAGTGACCAGCATTCAATATTTTGGGGGGGTCTTGGGTTTCATATCATAGCATTTCTGTATGCCAGGTGTCGATTCGAATTGAATTAATGATGCTCTACAATTTTGTAATTCACTTTTTTTCTATCTTGTTCCGTTTTCAAGATAAAAATGCTAACTCCATTGTTTTCCACCAGGTGGCGCTATAGGTGGTTTCATTACGTAGCGCATGGCTACCTTACTATACCTAGACACCACTTCTACTCCTATAGCTGCTGCCGTTCTCAAGTTAATGGCGGTAGACAGGATATGGGTGGACACACTGTATATTCAAATTGCTTAAGTTCAAAGATTACTTTTCTTTCTCTATAGCTTTTATCCTCAAGATGACATTTTGTTCGAATATGTGGCAGTTTAAATTAGCAATGTTTTTCACTAGATTAAGATATTTTGAGTTTTTTTCAGACTATAATAAACATCTTTTTGGGAAGATTCAATATATTCCTTGGTGCTTTGTCAAAATCAAACCTTGTACCCTTATTAATAGCTCACAGACTTAATGTGCATAGGATGAGAATAAGTCGAAAGATATCAGTGACACTGTAATGTGCATTAAATCTATTGGTTACCTACATTTTTTTTTGACCTGGGAAATAGTGATTAGAATGTTTAAATACAATTTCTCCATTCAAGGAAAGATAAATAGCCTTATGGTCCATTTGGAAAGCCTGATAATAGTGAACAAGCAATCCTAGAAAGCTCATTTCCTAATTATCAGAAGGAGAAGGTCAAAACAGGCCTGCAATCACTCAACAAAAAAGCAAAATGCTTGTTTTAGAGTGAGAATTTATATATATATATATATATATATATATATATATATAATAATAATAATAATAATAATTTTATTCATTTATATAGCGCTATTAATTCCACAGCGCTTTACATACATTGGCAACACTGTCCCCATTGGGAGAGGCACAGGAGCAGTGCCTGCATGATTGCCACTGGTAGCTCTGCTAACGTGAGCGCCAAGACCCAGCTCTCACAGCCAGGAGCAGTGCCTGCACCATCATGGGCTTTTTAACCCCCTAAATTACATAATTGATTTAAATATTTAGGAGGCTGGGAGAATGAGCTCCCTCTCCGTTTCAAGTGGCACCCCCCTCCTCATGACAACAACGCAAGGGCTCAATCATTTCCATGGCAATCTGAACTAGCCGGAATCATGGTCTAAGAGACTTCTAACACTGACATTATTATGCATGGCAATGCATTATATCAGTGACCAGAGTAATGAAAGGTAAAGTCCCATAAAGGGACTAAGTAAAAAATGAAACAAATTAAAAAAATTTGTAAAAATATATTTAAAAAAAAATAACAAAATAAAGAAAAAAGTGAAAGCGCCAGAGATAACCTTGCGATGCTGGGATCTTGACGGAGCCCGTGAACGCTGGTAACCATTAAACACATCGGGTAACTAAGGTCCCTTAGTTACCCGATGTGTATCATAGTTACCAGTGTACACCGGCTCCCGGTACACATGTACAGGGAGCCGGCATTATACTCCTCTCCCCCCAGGACTACTCCTCCTATTACAGTCCTCCTATTATACTCCTCTCTGAGTATAATAGGAGAGCTATTATAGCATGGGGGATGTAGCACGATGGGGGGTGCGCAGCATGGGGGATGTAGCACGATGGGGTGCGCAGCATGGGGGATGTAGCACGATGGGGAGTGCGCAGCATGGGGGATGTAGCACGATGGGGAGTGCGCAGCATGGGGGATGTAGCACGATGGGGGGTGCGCAGCATGGGGGATGTAGCACGATGGGGAGTGCACAGCATGGGGGATATAGCACGATGGGGGGTGCGCAGCATGGGGGATGGAGCACGATGGGGGGTGCGCAGCATGGGGGATGTAGCACGATGGGGAGTGCGCAGCATGGGGGATGTAGCATGATGGGGGTGCGCAGCATGGGGGATGGAGCACGATGGGGGGTGCGCAGCATGGGGGATGGAGCACGATGGGGAGTGCGCAGCATGGGGGATGTAACATGATGGGGAGTGCGCAGCATGGGGGATGTAGCACGATGGGGAGTGCGCAGCATGGGGGATGTAGCACGATGGGGAGTGTGCAGCATGGGGGATGTAGCACGATGGGGAGTGCGCAGCATGGGGGATGTAGCACGATGGGGAGTGCGCAGCATGGGGGATGGAGCACGATGGCCGGTGCGCAGCATGGTTGGATGTAGCATGATGGGGAGTGCGCAGCATGGGGGATGTAGCACGATGGGGGATGTAGCACGATGGGGGATGTAGCACGATGGGGGGTGCGCAGCATGGGGGATGTAGCACGATGGGGAGTACGCAGCATGGGGGATGTAGCACGATGGGGAGTGCGCAGCATGGGGGATGTAGCACGATGGGGAGTGCGCAGCATGGGGGATGTAGCACGATGGGGAGTGCGCAGCATGGCGGATGTAGCACGATGGGGAGTGCGCAGCATGGCGGATGGAGCACGATGGCGGGTGCGCAGCATGGGGGATGTAGCACGATGGGGAGTGCGCAGCATGGGGGATGTAGCACGATGGGGGATGTAGCACGATGGGGGATGTAGCACGATGGGGGGTGCGCAGCATGGGGGATGTAGCACGATGGGGGGTGCGCAGCATGGGGGATGTAGCACGATGGGGGGTGCGCAGCATGGGGGATGGAGCATGATGGGGAGTGCGCAGCATGGAGGATGGAGCACGATGGGGAGTGCGCAGCATGGGGGATGGAGCACGATGGGGGGTGCGCAGCATGGGGGATGTAGCACGATGGGGAGTGCGCAGCATGGCGGATGTAGCACGATGGGGAGTGCACAGCATGGCGGAGGGAGCACGATGGCGGGTGCGCAGCATGGGGGATGTAGCACGATGGGGAGTGCGCAGCATGGGGGATGTAGCACAATGGGGGATGTAGCACGATGGGGGATGTAGCACGATGGGGGGTGCGCAGCATGGGGGATGTAGCACGATGGGGGGTGCGCAGCATGGGGGATGTAGCACGATGGGGGGTGCGCAGCATGGGGGATGGAGCATGATGGGGAGTGCGCAGCAAGGAGGATGGAGCACGATGGGCAGTGCGCAGCATGGAGGATGGAGCACGATGGGGAGTGCGCAGCATGGGGGATGGAGCACGATGGGGGGTGCGCAGCATGAGGGATGGGGCACGATGGGGAATGCGCAGCATAGGGGATGGGGCATGATGGGGGTGCGCAGCATGGGGGATGGAGCACAATGGGAGGTGCACACCTCCCCCCAACACACACACACACACACACACAGGGAACCACAAACACCGCCATACACAGACACCCACACACAGACAACGCTGCACACACACAACACCCAACACACAAACACCGCGGCATACATAAATATACGCACATACCGCACAACACACACATTGCACAAAACATACCTCCCCCAAAACACACCACACCCACACAAACCGCGCAACACACACACACACAACGCGACAGACACACAGCGCTCCACAAACAACGCAACACACATACAACACCGCTCTCACCCCCCGCCACACCCAGACAACACCCAGAACATGTACAGCGCCCTACACAAACACTTGGTAACTACACACAACAACATCTATATATATTTATATATATATATATATATATATATATATATATATATATATCTATATCTATATCTATAACAAAAATCATACATGAACTACACAATACGTAAATTCTAGAATACCCGATGCGTAGAATCGGGCCACCTTCTAGTTATACTAATAAATACATATATCTATGTAAAACAAAAAAATAAATACATTTGGTATTGCGATTTCTAGAAACACCCCGACCTAAAAAGCTGTAACATTTTTTAAACCCCTTCAGTAAACACTGTAAAAAAAGAAAAAATGTGTCATAAAAACAGCTGAACAAAAAGTGTAATAAAATGCGATGAAAAAACAAATGTCAATAGAAAAGGTATAGGTGGAAACATCGTTTTGTCCCACAACTGCTAAACAGTTCCATCATCAGAAAACTAAAAAGATATAACTCTCAGAATATAGAGATGCAAAAATAATTATTTTTTCTTTAAAATAGTTTCTATTGTGCAAAACAGACAAAACATGAAAAAAATAAATAAATATGGTATTGCTGTAACTGTACTGACCGAAAGAATCAAGCTGACTTATCATTTTTACTACATGCGGAACAACATGAAAAAAAAAAGGAAAACAAATTTCTGAATTGCTGGTTTTAGTTCTTTTTGACTGCTAAAAATCAGAATAGAAAGTAATAAAAAAAATAATATATTATCAACAATAATGCCATGAAAAATGTGAACTCGTCCCCTAAAAATCAAGCCCTCACAGTATAGCTCTCAAAATATGACAATGAAAAAACTTTTTTTTTTGTAAGAAAATCTTTTCTTAGTGTGTGACAGCAGCCAAACATAAACAAATATATAAATCTGATATTGCTGAACTTGCAATGACCCAAAAAAAACCCCGTCTAATAACTTATACGATATGGCGAATGGAGTAAAAAATAAATAAATCCAATTTTTGACCTAATCTTAATTTGATCATTCTTCTTCCCAAAGATAGCAGTAAGGCTTGGTCCACAAGTTGTTACTAGTTGATTGGAGAACTACTAATCAGAGCCACACCAAGTGAGAGTTGCTGAGCATGCGAGGGTTGCATTAAAGTTCAAGCGGGGGGGAATTAAGTACATAGTTTAAACACAATAACATAGACACAAGAGCATAGTTTGGGGTTATCCTTACAAGTTTTGCATTGTTTTTCTGCTTTTTTCTATCCTTATTTAATAGGTGTTTCATGGACAATGCTACCAGGTGTACATTTTGTGAGATGTATTCATTCCTTGAACAGCCTTTCGTGGGTGAATATGTGTGCACTTGACGTCAGCATATTACATATTTCGAATCCCAGATAATGGATATAAATATGCAGCTTGCAATACTCAGGAGCAATGCAAACCTGGAGAGGAGTTTAGAGCTCATTGAGCATGCTTTGGCTGGGCCAGTGATATAAAGGAGGGTGGACGTGGGGAAGTTCAAGACCCAGAGGTACAGTAATTAGCTGAGTTAGGCCCCTTTCACACATCAGTGATTCTGGTACGTTTGTGCTTTTTTTTAAACGTACCAGAATCACTGACATACGCAGACCCATTATAATGAATGGGTCTGCTCACACGTCAGTGATTTTTCACTGCACGTGTCTCCGTGCAGCGTACCCGCGTGTGCGTGATTGCTGCACGGAGACATGTCCATTTTTTTCTGGCATCACTGATGTTCCACGGACCACGCAGTGGTGTAGTCCGTGAAACACGTGCCAGAAAAAAACGTGCATTTAAAATAATAAACATTTTAACTCACCCGGCGTCCAGCGATGTCCTCTGCAGCCCGTGCAGCTTGCTGCTTCTAAGCCGGCTGATTACTGTCTCGCATATTCATTATGCGCGACACAGCCGACCCGGAAGCAGCTGCTGCGGGGGTCACCGCCGGCCGGATGCTGCGTCGCGGGAGCGATCAGCACCATGGACAGCGGGAGCGGGCGCAGGTGAGTGAATCTCTAAGTGCAATCACGGAGAACGGAGCCCGGATTGCACTTAGACAACCCACGTGTGCCGAGATTCACGGCACACGCAGTGACATGTGCGTGTTTTACACGCCAGTGAAAAACGTCTGTGTTTTTCACTGACGTGTGAAACGGGCCTAACAGTTAGAAAAATAGGGTGGGAGAAAAGTGTCAAGAAGGCTAGTCCTGACCTGGCATAACCTAGTAAATATGTCTGTATGGTTGATATTAGGAATGCAGGCCCATCTGTGCCCACTCTGCAAGCAAGATTTGTCCCATTGCTAGACTGCGTTGTCCCAGGTTATGCATCATTACATACTGCATCAGGGCTTATCGCTGCTGCCACAGACTGTACAACATGTGCAGAGTGTCGGTACATCACTTATCAACCAGCTAACCGGTAGGCAGAAAGACCTTGGTAGTGATACAAGTTGACTAGCTACAGGTGCAAACAGCGGACGTGAGCACAAAGGAAACATGTTTTATGCAGCAGCGCATCCAGGCTGGGATAATGGCCTAGAAATGCTGCACAACCAAGTTGAGGATGAGAGCCATGCATGGCATGTGTGTGAGGTTGCCCCATCATAGGGCCGCCACTTGGCCTGGTTAGCGGTCCATAACTCCAGCTGTGTGACAGCATTCTCCAATGCATTTTAATTTTAACACTGCCTGATTGTTGTGAGGAGTCCTGGCTACGCTGTACAGAAGTGGGGGGATTCTTTCTGCACTGTTAGACCGTGTATCACATTAAGGGAGATGTTGAGGGTGCAAGTTCAAGCCCTAGAGTAGGTGGAGGAAGCAGAAGCTTTGGAATACGTGGTAGGCATAAAGGTTTGTTGGGAGTTTCAAAAATTATGGCACAGCCCATTTCCTGCCTGCCCCCACAGTCAACAAAGTAACCCCGTGAACAGTCAGCAAATTGTAACGCCCCTGACCATGCTTGCTCGTCCAGATGTCAGTGGTAAAATACACCCTGTCAGATACAAAGTTTTTGAAGGAGCAGGTTATATTGTCTGCAACATGCTGGTGTAGTGCAGGCACAGATTTATTAGAGAAATTATGTCGACTTGGCAACCGTACTGTGGGACTGTCATGGCGATTGGATTCTAATTTCGGAAACCATCTGTATCCACCAGTCAGAAAGGAAGCATTTCCGTGGCCAACAGTTTAGATATGGTGGAGTTAAAGCTCTTACAGTAGCTTTGGCATGTGTAGGAGGAAATAATCTTTTCCGTGGGTGGAGTAGGGTGTGCATGACAAACTGATGGATTGTGATGGAGGTTCAGGAGAGATGTTGTGGTAGACTGAGAAAGATGTGGTGTGCTCGGTGTCTAAGATCATTTAAAAACACCAGGCATGTCCACTTCCATAACACCTGAAGAAATCTCACTCACCCTGTCTGTAGCAATAAAACAAGTTGAGGTTGTGTGACTGGAGATCTGTGTGAGAACACTTTGCACAATGATGGTAGAGAAAGAAGCAGTAGGCGCTGTTGATGGAGCACCCGGTGGTTGGGGAGGCGCTCTAGGTCACATTTAAGTGCAGTAAGGTTCCCAGAATAATGCATGTTGGTTGCGCATGTGCCAGTTCATGCATGTAGTAGTCAAATTACACACTTTGTGTGACTAATGACTTCTCAATTCTCACTGCACGCTGTCTGGATTCTATGGTTACGGCAGTAAGAGTGGGAGGTCACAAAACTTACAACGTATTTATCATGCCATGGATAAATACAAGGTGTCCAACTTAAAGCAACCCCTTATTTTTCTATGTTGATGAAAAAAATAAAAATATTATGGCTCCTCAAATGCAACAATTAAAAATGTAAAAAAAATATACAGTATATTTAGCCTGCAAAGCCAAATTAGATCCTGTCCTTAAAGGGGTTGTCCCATGAACAAAGTGCATTTTAATAATTTCATCTTGAAATAATAATAAGGTCCACAATTGGATGTGTTAAGGCCGCTTTACACGTATCAATTTATTGTGAGTTCGCATGTGCGATCGAACCCGCCCCCATCGTTTGTGCGATACAGGCAATTTGTTGCCCATGTTGCACAAACTTGGTAACCCCCGTCACACGTACTTACATCCCGAACGACCTCGCTGTGGGCGGCGAACATCCTCTTCCTGAAGGGGGAGGGACGTTCGGTGTCACAGCGATGTCACACAGAGGCCGGCCAATAGAAGCGGAGGGGCGGAGATGAGCGGGACGTAAACAACCCGCCCACCTCCTTCCTTCCGCATTGCCAGCGGCCGCAGGTAAGGTAAGGTTCCTCATTCCCGGGGTGTCACACGGAGTGACATGTGCTGCCTCGGGAACGATGAACAACCGGAGCACAGAAGGATGTTCAATTTTTTGAAAATGAGCGACGTGTCAACAAGCAACGATAAGGTGAGTATTTTTGCTCGTTCACAGTCTCTCATTTGTGTTACACGCTACGATATGTCAAACGAGGCTGGATGTGCGTCACTAACGACGTGACCCCGACGATATATCGTTAGCTATATCATAGCTTGTAAAGCAGCCTTTAGAAAAAATGCTCCTGTGCTGAGATAATCTTATAAATATGTCGCTGCTATGAATTGTGAAATGACTGATTCCGACTGTACAGTGACATGTTCAGATCATACCCCATTTATTGAGCTATGTAAGAAGCAAGAAAGTATTACATTACAACATGGGATCGCAGAATCTATTTTCTGTGAGATAAAACATTTTTCTGCCTGTTTAAAACATGCTTTACCTTTCAGAAAACAGCAGTTGCACTTCCATGCTCTATTGTCTGTACACTCTTTTACATCCGACCCTGCTCAGAAAATGTGATATGCTGAGAACATGTTCCTACATGGTCAGACACAACCATTACACAGCATATAGCAAGGGCACATTTATAAGATTATCTCAGCACAGGAACATCTTCTTTAAAGACATTCAATTTTGGAAGTTATTTTTATTCCAAGATCTATTAATTAAAATGTACATTATTCGTGGTACAAACTCTTTAAGGAAAAATGATGTAATTGAGTTACTGTAGCTGCCATAGCTATGTATTATATCAGTAGTAAAGGACAGGCCAAACAATGGTGTTGGCTGAAGTTTTTTTTACACTGTCCAGTAATATAATTAGTTACCAAATTTTACCAGTGGGTTTATTAAAAGACTTGATTTTGATTATTCCAATAATTCACATAAAACATTGTGCAATGTATATTACCTGGAAAATCCAGGAGGAGAGGAACTGATCAGGAAGTTCTTTTCCATATTTTGTAGAACATCATTTAACATTCTGACTCTAATGGGGTCTCTTTCTTTGGGGTCATTTGCTGGCCTCATTTCATTAGACTGGAACAATTGTGCAGTTTCTCTTAAATGTTTTGCCATTTCTACTAAATCAGTAGAAAAATCATCACCTAAAATCAGAAGATGCAGTATTAACAATTATACAATACTTTACAGAATAACAGGTTATGACAATCTTAATTCAAGGTCTATTTGGTCAGAATTTGCAAAAGTACAAATAGCACTCTCTATCCCAGCGAAGAAGTTTGATTTATGTAGATTTTGTAACAGAAATGTATAGTTGCTGTTCAGGAAATATGAGAAGGGAACATTTTTATGAGTTTTGAATTACATGGAGCAGCACATCTAGTGATAAAATTGTTGAATTTACACCGATAACAAAATGGAAACATTGTAAAAGGATAACACCTATAAATTATGTTAACATGCTGTTTCATATTAAAAAACTTTATTTATGGGTTAAAATGCCTTCAGTTTTAATAAGGCAGGAAATAGGATCTGCATAAAAGTAATAAATATATTGTATCCCTAAACAATGAGGTCCATTTTTCCAAATAAATAAAAGCATAGTTAATAGCTGGTTTGACACAGCATTAAATTTGCTTCTATGTATGTCCAGACGAATAAAGTAATGGCAAGGTCCTTGGAGCTCCTTAGATGGGTTCTGCAGAATTTAATACTTTGCAAAAACTTAAATCAAGGTTTAAGGTGTATGCATACTGTATTACCAAATCAATTTCCCTTATCATATCTATGAGATTTAAAGGGAATCTATCAGTGGGATTTCACACTTTTTACATATGCATGTAGCTCTTTCAAAGACAAGTCCGGCAGCATTTGAGTTGATATGCAAATGAGGCTCTAGATCTGAATCTTCTCTATTCCACACCTAGTGCTTTCTTATCCTGCTTGACTGACAGCCTATTTGCTGTGTGATCTCAGGAAAAGGAGCGGTCAGTCAAGCAGGATGTAGCAGTTCTGGGTGAGGAATAGTGCTGGAGTGACAATGGCTTCAGATCTACTGTCTCATTTGTATATAATAATAATATAATAATATTTATTAATTTATATAGCGCTGTTAATTCCATAGCGCTTTACATACATTGGCAACACTGTCCCCATTGGGGCTCACAATCTAGGTTTCCTATCTATATGTTTTTGGAATGTGGAAGGAAACTGGAGTACCTGGAGGAAACCCACGCAAACACAGGGAGAACATACAAACTCCTTGCAGATGTTGTCCTTGGTGGGATTTGAACCCAGGACCCCAGTGCTGCAAGACTGCAGTGCTAACCACTGAGCCACCGTGCTGCCCATATATCAATTCAAACATGGATTTTTCAATAACAGAGAAGCAGTGTGATGCTAGTCAATACTTACGGGTATTATAAATGGTACAGTAGTCAGGAAAGTCGAGGTTTGGTAACAGGAGGACAAGTATGGACACAGGGAGTATACAGAGGTGTAGTCAGGTCACAATGCGAGGGTCAGATTTCTGGGAAGGCACATAAAAGATTCAGGGAGTAAGCTAAGGGTTAGGTAACGGTCCGAGGTCAAAACCCGGGAGGTCATGACAGGAACAGGGAGTGGGCATAGAGAAGTTAAACAACAGTCCAGGGTCTGGAAACCAAGATCAGAACACAGGCAGGAACTCAGGCAAAGCACAACAGCAGAACCAGAATGTATGACTATCAAGGTTCTGGGAGAGCATGCTCACTAAAGATGTAGAGAAATTGCCCAGAAGATGGAACACCTGAGTAATCAACACTTCCCAGAACCAGTATGGAAGCCAGCCCTGTAAATCAACCTGCCAGCCAGAAGCCCAGGAAAACACAGCAGAGCATCTCTTAATGTTTTAGATGTTTTGTGACAAGCAGACAGGCCATGTAAATATGTTTTTGAAAGAGCTCCATAGACATATTAACAGTTTGGGGAGTTGAATCCTGCTGACAGATTACCTACATAGCTAATGTTTGCAAACATTTTTGCAAATGAAAAATCAGTCCCTTTCACCTAAATGGTGTTGTTTTGGATTTATGTTATTAAACAAGGCACTCTTGAACTTAAAAGTGAACCTGAAGAGCACCCCTATTTCTCTTGACATCCCTACAAAGAAGTACCATTTCTTTTTTCTACTTTGTTTTGGATTTATGTGAGAAAAATTCAAGTGAATTGAAAAATCATAGAAAATTCAGCAATAAATCTTCCACTTGTGAATATAGGGCTACCCATTTCTCATGTCTATGAACAATTTAGTGGAATACTTTTTTGTTTCTCAGTTAATAAGACCCTGCAATAGCTTAGTAGATGACCTAGGATTGTAGTGAGGAGGAAGCAGGCAGAACATTTGTCAATAAGAGATGTTGAATAGGTAAAAAATGTTTTTATCAAGTTCATTAACAAGCTAGTGTTTCCACATCATCTTCAATAGACCTATATTTGAACACGCTTTTTTTTTCTAAAGACAACCTTTTAAAATGTTTCTATAGCATAATGTACTTTGATAAAGATAAATAGTCAACAAGTCAAGTCCTTTAACTTATAGCATCTTTTAACTCTTTTCTACATATCTGTTGTAAAAACTGTATGTAACATGGTTGTCAGGTGAGCATGTATGGTGACAATAAATTCTAAACTCATGAAATAAAACATGTCTAAGGAATGATCAAAATATTGATTTTTAGAATATGAAAATGAAAAAACAAAAGTGAACAAATGAAAATTAGTTGTTTCAGAAAAGAGTTAAGGTGACTAAAGAAACAAACAATTTGATGGACATAGCCATACTCAAGTGCTAAGTATGCAGTCATGTGGTCAAAACCAACCAATTTTTGCTGCTCGGTATCCATACAATTTGTTTTTGCACAAAGAACATTAATTGTCTGGTGAAGTAAGCAAGTCCAATAGCATGATATCACTATGTGACTCCAGGTATCACACTAGGTGCGAGAGGTCTCTTGGTGAACAGTGCAGCATAGTGGGAGTGGGAACACATGGGTAGAAATATGTTGGAGTAGGGGAAGACCAACGGTGAGCAAAGTAACACAATGGGTACACAATAGAACAGTAGGCTCTTGAGCTAGAAAGGGCCTGACAATCATCTGAGGCAGATCACTTCAATCTATAACATCCATAGATAGTTCCTTCTCCCATGTGCTGATCACGTACCTAGGCCCTCACTGGCCCTGAGTTAACCCTGACTAGTGAGGAACCCGGACTAGTGAGGGCTAGTTAGATGCTAGTCTCGCCACAACAATCAGACAACAGGAGGTAGGTAAGACAAACAGGTGGGGAAAGACACAATGAAAAGCACTCCCTGTTTCTTCAGTAGTAACTTGCTGCAATAGAAGTGACACCAGAGCTATGCAGCGACGAGCTTCTTCAACATGGTCATCTTAATTATGAGATATAGGCAGCATAGGGAAGAGCGAGGAGTGGATATTTATAGCAGAAGAGAGTGGCTGCAGCTGAGCTTACAATTACCTGTTAGATAGCAGGATGGAAATTAACCTTAACCTCTTCAGTGCCTGATGGAATTATATATGCTCCAACTCAAGGTAAATGGTGATTGGGCACTAAGGCAGATCTGTGACCCATAATACGCTGTGATCTTCTGAACCCAGATCCCCCCGAGATCATATAAGACCGTGATGCACTCGTGACACTTTATTGATTTTATTGTCTACAATAAAGCTGTCTGTTCTAATAACAGACCCACACTAAGGATTATTTATCTATTTGTCTTGTTATAAATGTTTTATATGTTTTTAAATCAGATAAAATGTTGTAAAAACAGCATATCCAAAATACCAAAGTATCATCAAACATGAGCACTTAAGTGTCGTGCTATCTTTCTTTATTTTGCATGGTTTCAGAAAAGAACATGTTTCAGTGTCTTTAAAAAAACTGAGAGCATTAACTAATCTTTAAATGATATACCGGAGACACCAGCAGATTCTGCTGACCTAATTACCTGCAGCATGGTTACATAAAATTGTAAAATAGTAGAAATAAGTATATTAATGAGATTGGCCCTAAGCAAACTACTTGTGTGATCTGCATCATGGGATGCATAACTACTAGCTCCAGCATTTTTCATACAGTTATAGCTCATCTGCCTGTGAGATAAAGAGTGGCTTAAATAGAAGTTAGAAAGAGGTGTCACGAAACTGCTATTGCTATAAATGTTTCTTTGGGCTATATTCAGTAAACTTTAAAGATGTTATGCTTAATAAAGTAATTTGTAAGTTTTTTCCCTGAAGGAGACATGCGGTAGGATGTAACCCTCAGTGTGCTGTCTAACTTGTATTTAAAATATGGTTTAATATCCCCCTAGGTGAAAACTAACTGTAAGAAAAGACCTCGAGCAATCCTCACCATATAAAGCGGAACTGTCCAACTTAGCATTCACTTTCCATAATGTCAGCATTAGCGTAGCTAATGATAAATGAGCACAGTGCTTGTGCAGGAATTCATACATTTGTAAGCAATAGTTTTGTAGATTATTTTTTACATCACTTTTAATGCATTTATTTTTGATTTTTACAACATTTAATCATGAAAAATTAGCAGTAATAAGTAGCAAACATTAAAATATCCATTAGATGTGACAATTCCAGCACTTTAACAGGTTCATCCTGTTTCCCCTGGTGCAGTGGCAATCGGGTTAATATCAGGAGTTAATGACAGCTTTGATTTGTCAGCTGTCATCAAGCCCTGAATTAGTAATGGGAATGGGCAAGGGTCCATGAGACCCCCACCATTACTAATCGTGTAAGTCAAAATAAAGAAATACAACTACACAGAGAACAAATCCTTTATTTTATTTTTTAAAAAACCCACCCTTTCTTTCACCAATTTATTAATCCCCCAAAACACCTCTGCAGGTCTGATGCAATCCAAACAAGGTTCCACAACCATCCCAGCTCTGCTACATCTGAGGTTGCAGTGTGTGATCACATTATAAAATGTGACTGCTCACTGCGATGTTCAGGGACACACTGACTGCGCTGCAGTGTATCCCTGACAATCGCATAGCTAGGTCATAGCTAGAGGTTCCCATGATACCGCAGCTGTAACTTGAGGTGAAGTAACCTGATATGAACTCATTTAACTTAGTAACCTCACTGCAGTTGAAGTAATTGAACTCAATGCCAGATCACCCAGTTAGGCATTGTGTGAACATTGAGTATTTGGTTGCAGACATTCCAGCACCAAATCTGCATTTCCTTGACAAAAAGCATCAAAATCGCACCAAAACTGCATTGTTTAGATGCTTATTTTTTGCCAGAAGATGCCGATATGGTGCAGGAATTTGGTGTATAAATTTCAGCACGAAATCTACATCTCCTGGTAAAAAAAAAATGCAGTTTAGCTGTGTTTTTTTGCCAGGAGATGTACAGTTAGGTCCAGAAATATTTGGACAGCGACACAAGTTTTGTTATTTTAGCTGTTTACAAAAACATGTTCAGAAATACAATTATATATATAATATGGGCTGAAAGTGCACACTCCCAGCTGCAATATGAGAGTTTTCACATCCAAATCGGAGAAAGGGTTTAGGAATCATAGCTCTGTAATGCATAGCCTCCTCTTTTTCAAGGGACCAAAAGTAATTGGACAAGGGACTCTAAGGGCTGCAATTAACTCTGAAGGCGTCTCCCTGGTTAACCTGTAATCAATGAAGTAGTTAAAAGGTCTGGGGTTGATTACAGGTGTGTGGTTTTGCATTTGGAAGCTGTTGCTGTGACCAGACAACATGCGGTCTAAGGAACTCTCAATTGAGGTGAAGCAGAACATCCTGAGGCTGAAAAAAAAGAAAAAATCCATCAGAGAGATAGCAGACATGCTTGGAGTAGCAAAATCAACAGTCGGGTACATTCTGAGAAAAAAGGAATTGACTGGTGAGCTTGGGAACTCAAAAAGGCCTGGGCGTCCACGGATGACAACAGTGGTGGATGATCGCAGCATACTTTCTTTGGTGAAGAAGAACCCGTTCACAACATCAACTGAAGTCCAGAACACTCTCAGTGAAGTAGGTGTATTTGTCTCTAAGTCAACAGTAAAGAGAAGACTCCATGAAAGTAAATACAAAGGGTTCACATCTAGATGCAAACCATTCATCAATTTCAAAAATAGACAGGCCAGAGTTAAATTTGCTGAAAAACACCTAATGAAGCCAGCTCAGTTCTGGAAAAGTATTCTATGGACAGATAAGACCAAGATCAACCTCTACCAGAATGATGGGAAGAAAAAAGTTTGGAGAAGAAAGGGAACGGCACATGATCCAAGGCACACCACATCCTCTGTAAAACATGGTGGAGGCAACGTGATGGCATGGGCATGCATGGCTTTCAATGGCACTGGGTCACTTGTGTTTATTGATGACATAACAGCAGACAAGAGTAGCCGGATGAATTCTGAAGTGTACCGGGATATACCTTCAGCCCAGATTCAGCCAAATGCCGCAAAGTTGATCGGACGGCACTTCATAGTACAGATGGACAATGACCCCAAGCATACAGCCAAAGCTACCCAGGAGTTCATGAGTGCAAAAAAGTGGAACATTATGCAATGGCCAAGTCAATCACCAGATCTTAACCCAATTGAGCATGCATTTCACTTGCTCAAATCCAGACTTAAGACGGAAAGACCCACAAACAAGCAAGACCTGAAGGCTGTGGCTGTAAAGGCCTGGCAAAGCATTAAGAAGGAGGAAACCCAGCGTTTGGTGATGTCCATGGGTTCCAGACTTAAGGCAGTGATTGCCTCCAAAGGATTCGCAACAAAATATTGAAAATAAAAATTTTTTTTTGGGTTTGGTTTATTTGTCCAATTACTTTTGACCTCCTAAAATGTGGAGTGTTTGTAAAGAAATGTGTACAATTCCTACAATTTCTATGAGATATTTTTGTTCAAACCTTCAAATTAAACGTTACAATCTGCACTTGAATTCTGTTGTAGAGGTTTCATTTCAAATCCAATGTGGTGGCATGCAGAGCCCAACTCGCGAAAATTGTGTCACTGTCCAAATATTTCTGGACCTAACTGTATATTTGGTGCACAAATGTCTGCCCCAGATTTCTGCACCAAATTTGCAACTCCTGGCAGAAAACTGCACCACAACAGAATCAACATAATGGTTTTTGTGCGACTTTCTGCAAGGAGATGCACATTTGGTCCTGAAAATTGGTGTATAAATTTCAGCAACAAACTTGCATCTTGTGGCAATTAAAGCAGTTTTCTGCAATGAGATTCAGGTCTCATTGAACTCAATGAGGGGAGGTCACTGAGTTCAATGAGTTCACCTGAGGTAAGGTTACCTGCGATCACAAGTGGGAAACCATTGGAACCTCCAGCGGTGACGGCAGGTAAACTCAGTGACATCACCGCTCACAGTTGTTGCTCAGTAAGTGTCTGCCTGAAGCTGCAGCAGGTGGTCTTGTTTTTTACTATGTCTAAGCACTATAAATTCAGTATATGGCAGAGTTGGGATCATCGTGAGACCTCACATGAATTACATCGGATCTGCAACAGTGTTTTGGGGGTTAATAAAGTGGTGAAAGAGGGTGTGTGTATTTTTTTCAAATAAAGGATTTTTTCAGTGTTTGTTTTTTTATTTCTTTTCACTTACAGAATTAGCAATGGGGTGAGGTCTCATAGAACTCTCCCCATTACGAATCCAGGGCTTGATGATATCTGACAAATCACAGCTGTTATTAACCCCTAATATTACCCCGATTGCCCCTGCACCAGTGCAAGCAGAAAGAGCAGGGTAAAGTAGCGGAATAGTCGTATCTAAAGGATGCAACAATTATGGGCAGCTGCGGGCTGGTATTTTTAGTTTGGGTGTTGCCAATAACCATGTCTCCTCCCATCCTAATAATACCAGCCCCCAATTGCCTATTCTACCATGGCTGGATATCAAAATTAATGGGACCCTACATTTTCTTCCCTTTGATTTTGATATACAGCCATGGTAAAGCTCAAAAGGTCGGGTCTACAGCCAGCAGCTATTGTTTTTCCCGCGATGGCTATCAAATGATGATGGGGTCCTATTTTTATTATTTATTTCTTTTTCCACTACTATACAGCAAACTGAGTGCAACCAATAACAGATGCAGACACAGGGTGAGAGGCATGTATAACAGTCTGCAATCAATCATACATGGGCACAGAGGTGGCGAGTGAAGCAGTGAATATTGAAGAACCTTAATAAGTGGGCCTAGAAAAGAGTTTGACTTCAGCATGATCCTTAAGGGAAACACAGTATGTATAACTATCCTGCTCTTGCTATAATTTATTTTCCATTTGCAGCCCCCTAGCGCTTCATAAGGACATTTTACAGCCCCGAACATCTCGGCCCCATTGATTTTTATGTGGCTTGTTGTTAGTAATCAAGTTCTCGTGCTGAATCTGACATTTTTTTTTCCCATGCTGATTCGGCGAACCCGGCTGGCATGATGGACACTGGCCTGAAAAAACAGGTGTGATGCACCCCATTCAAAATCACATCAATTCACGGGGTCTAGTTGGCGCCTGAGCTGCCCAACACCCCACTCCTCCAATACCATATTGTTAATTTAAGCTTACATCATGTATCAAATATTATTATATTTGAATATATTAAATATTAATTATAATATTATATACTGCATCATGTATGCTCAAATATGCGCCCCACTGCCCTTTGTGTTTAAGGCAGCATGCCATAATATCTCCTTTACCACCACTCTTGCCCTCTCAACATTACTCTTGATTGTGCACTGTTATTTTTTTTGTAGCTTATCCAGTTTTACCATCATGAAATGAGAAATATGAGCTTTTAGCAATGATGACTATATTGCTGCTGTCTTACATTTGGAGAAACTGTACCTCCTCCTTGCTCATGCTAAACTTAGTGTACAGAAATTTTAAATTTCTATTCATGGATACAAAAAGCCCACTATAAGTGTCTAAAAACCCTGCTGATTGATCATGCATATTGGAAAGTAACAATTCATGTGCCAAAAAGACTGTACTAGTACCACAGTAGTTCATACTGTAAATAGGAAATTTCCACACAACACACACTTTATAAGCTGTACTAGTAGCACAGATTAATTAATTGTTATTATGCTTTGTAACAAAACAGAAAAGATAATTTTTTAACTTTCTGCTCATACTTCTCACCCACTTTGGGAGATGTCATACTTTTTCAGTAGGGTAAACATTTATATGAAAGATGTCAAACTGTTCAAATAAAATTTAAAAAAAACTTGTAAGCAGATTCATGTCGCCCAAACCACAGGCAGCATTAATCAGAAGCTCGCTGCCCGATTGCAGTCAGGTATTTATTTCTCTAAAATGCTCTGGCATTTCTGAGAAAACATAGTTTGAAAGGCTGGTCAAGGACTATAGGGAGAGAACTGACAAATTCGCACCACACGAGACACCCCCTGTTGATCCACTTGACCAGTGCAAGGAGAAATTGGCTGGGGGTCTCAAGGGGTTCCACAGGACACAGAAATTCTAGCTATCTGTGAGTATAAAGTCTTTAAAGATTTCAGTTATATCATCATTAGTAGTGATGGACGGACCAGCCTATATCCGGGATTAGTTTTTTTAAAAAAAACCTGTTCTAGTCTGGAATTGATGCCGATATCTACCCAGTTGCTGTTTCCCATATTAGTTTATTGGGACCTTAATACGGCTTTTTAAAATGGTGGTAGAAGGGATTAGAGCAAGCGCATTATATCTAGCAGTCTTCTGGGCGGCTGTAACACTACTTTTCGGGTTGCTCATTAACTTCATGCATAGGCACTGCATTCCCCGCCCACCGGCAGTCACGACTTCTGTGATTGGTTGCTGTCAGACTGCGCCCCCACCCTGTGTGACAGCAAATATGACTGCTTGCAATCGCATATGTTTTCTGTGTCCCTATATTGGTGTAAAAATAAATAAATAAATAAAAAAATTGGTGTAAGGTCCTTCCATATTATGATACCTAGCAAAGATAAAGCATATGGCTACAGGGTGCAGCAGCCAGCTGTTTGCTTATCTTTGCGGTCTATCAAAATAAATAGGACCACATGCGTCTTTTTAAAAATTATTTAAAATAATTTTAAAAATTAAAACAAGTGACCCTATTTTGATGCACAAATCACAGTTTGGAGCTGGAGCACACAATTAGCTATCCCTATATGATGAAATGCTGATTTGTGGCACACAATGTTCCCTACACTGCACTTCCCTATTCTACACGATCATCCTAAGTCCTAACTTTCTCAAATACCTATGATTAAACCCCTAGCTAAGCTAATTGTCTAGCAGCGGCTGCAGCACCGTCCCCAAGGTTTAGCAATCATAAAATGGCACAAACACTGCATGTCAGCATTTTATATGCAGAGAGACAGGTGACTAAGGCAGCCAATAACACAAGCCCTTGTGTCTGATCGTTGTGGATGTTTTCTGCACCCAGATTGGCTGCCAAAAAATCTATACATAAAATGCTGGAAAAAAAAGTCTGCCACTCCTCTGATCTCTTCCCACCCCCTCCCCTCATCAAACATGTCCCCCCGCTCATCATAGAACACCACTATAGTAGCCAAAGTAATAGTAAATTATTAGAAAAGCTGCAAACAGTTATCACACAAAGCCGAACATTGTTGAATTTTGGGGAATGTTCGGATTTGGGATTGGCTTACCCTTATCAAACATGATTTTAAACTCAGAAATTTTGGCCTACTGAAAAGTATGTAGAGTAAATGAACTCATTACTTGGTCAGGGCTCCTTTTGCCTGAATTACTGCATCAATGTAGTGTGGCATGGAGGTGACCAGCCTGTGGCACTGCTGAGGTGTTATGGAAGCCCAGGTTGCTTTGATAGCAGCCTTCAGCTTGTCTGAATTGTTGGGTTTGGTGTCTCTCATCTTCCTCTTGACAATCCCTCATAGATTCTGTATGGGGTTTAGGACAGGCAAGTTTGGTGGCCGATCAAGCACAGTGATACTTTAACTCTTAAACCAGGTATTGGTACTTTTGGCAGTGTAGACAGGTGCCAAGTCCTGCTGTAAAATGAAATTTCCATCTCCAAAAAGCTTGTCGGCGGAGGGAAGCATGAAGTGCTCTGCAATTACCTGGTATACGGCTGTGTTGACTTTGGTCTTGATAAAACACAGTGGACCTACACCAGCAGATGACATGGCTCCCCAAACCATCACTGATTGTGGAAACTTCACACTAGACCTCAAGCAGCTTGGATTGTGGCCTCTCCACTCTTCCTTCAGACTTTGGGACCTTAATTTCCAAATGGAATGCAAGATTTACTTTCGTATGAAAACAACACCTTGGCCCACTGAGCAATAGTCCAGTTCTTTTTCTCCTTGGCCGAGGTAAGACGCTTCTGGCATTGTCTACTGGTTATGAGTGGCTTGACACAAGCAATGCGACACTTGTAGCCCATGTCCTGGATATGTCTGTGTGTGGTGGCTCTTGAAGCACTGACTCTAGTGGCAGTTTACTCCTTGTGAATCTTCCCAAAATTTTTGAATGGCCTTTTCGTAACAATCCTATCAAGGCTGCGGTTATCCTGGTTGCTTGTTCACCTTTTTTTACCACACTTTTTCCTTCCACTCAACTTTCCATTAATATGCTTAAACAGCCAGCTTCTTTAGCAATGACTTTTGTGGCTTCCCCTCCTTGTGGAGTGTATCAATGACTGCCTTCTTGAAATCTGTCAAGTCAGCAGTCTTCCACATGATTGTGTAGCCTACTGAACCAGACTACTTTTAAACGCTTAGGAAGCCTTTGCAGGTGTTTTGTGGAAATTATTCTAATTTTCTGAGATAATTCCTTTTGGGTTTTCATTGGCTGTAAGCCATAATTATCAACATTAACAGAAATAAACACTTTAAATAGATCACTCTGTTTGATTCTATGCAATATATGTGTTTCAGTTTTTGTATTGAATCACTGAAATAAATTAACTTTTTGATATTATTTTTTTATTATTATTATTATTATTATATTATATTATATTATTTTAATTTATTGAGATGCGCTTGTAAGTAGTTCAACTCTAATGCAATACACTAAGTTGCTAAACCCTTTCATTAGCCCCAGCTCAACATGTCAGCTGTTTAATCCTATCCATTGAGGACATTTCTCTGTCTTTTGATTAAAGAAATAATGTTAAGAACTAAATTCCTTTATTGCTTGTAAAAACCCATAGAGCAGAATTGTTGTTAGCATTGACATCTGTTATAGCCTCACCCACTGGTCATGTTTGCTACCAGCGACATCGCAAACTGTTTTTAATTTTTTTTTTCCTCCTACAGGTGTGTTCCTTGAGGACATTTGCTGTTTCACCTGGTGGGCATTGCTGTTTCTGGATATACAGGCCACGTTTTCATTACATTCAGGGTTCTAAAATACCTTTGACTCTTTCCTTGGCTAATAACATTATTTGTGGAGTATCCCTGTACCTAATGATAGTAAGTTTGACTCCATCATTATACAATTGCTTTAAGCACTAATTAATGTCCTAGTTTAAAGTTTTGGCACTTCTCATACTTTATATAAGCATATAAATGATTAGGATTGTCTATTTTTTTAAGCTTTTGAGGATGCAAATTCTGTACTGAAACATACTGATTTAAACCAGTTTTAATATCAAATACTTTTTAATTAATATCCACCTCTAATGTAGCAGCAGCCAGTACAAGACTGTTCATTCCAGCCATCCAATTTAGATTTCACCTCTTATCCCTAAAGCTATGGTGACCAGGAGATTTCAGCATCACAGAGTAACAGCTTTCACCAAATGGGAGATATTTAATGTCCCAGCCATGTGCCTAATCCATGCACAACTTTATAAGGTGAGTAGCCTTACGCAAACCTTAAGCTTATTGGATATCAAAGGTTTTGCCCGAAGGAGTGCCCCTCTCTCTTTTCTGCCTTCGTAATTTTTATCTGTAGTCAGTGCTAGCGATAAAATATAATAAGGCGTCAACATAACGTGAACAGGTAAATAGAGTTCCCCCACCTGTACATTGGAGGAAATAACACATATTCTTTGCAGTCAGGCAAACTTCCCTAAACTGGTGCACTCTTCTCCTGTAGCAACAAATCTTCAAATCTAAAAGTTGAATGCACTAGTTGTACGGACAAGAGTAATAAATAGAACACTTTAAAGGTTGACAAATGGACTGCAGTTTGAGTGCATGTATGCTGGCAGAATAATCATTCCTGTTTTTTCCTTCATATTTGCCCTACAATATCAAGAGTAAAGACAGTTTTTATTTATTGCATCCTATTTCAGATACAGTATTGCCTACAAGTCTACCGGACAGGTTCTTGCTCCTATATCATTCAAGATTTGTAGTGCTATTTCCTGTGATTTAAAGTAGACTAGTACAAATGAGTACAAAGTGCCAGAATAACCATTTGTTTTCATCTCAGTAGAAGATACAATCTTTGCCTCTATACAAAAATAATTTGTTCTTTTTTAACCAAATATCTAGACCAAGGTTATTAATTTTCAGAATACAAAGCTTTTATACATGGTCAAATAAATCAGCTCCAACAAATTACTCAGCAGTAAATTATCCATCCTTCCTGTAACTGTAAGACCAGAGTGATGTGATGCTATGAGCTGCCTTAGTAATAAATATATTAATGGGAGGTCCCTTATCATATGCAATAAACTGCAAGCTATAAAGAAAATGAATCATCAGTGTTCTTCAATATCAGTACGTGTCTATATGTAAATTTATATATACTGTATATATCTATATATATATATATATATATATATATATATATATATATATATATATATATATATATATATATATATATATATATATATATATAATATATGTTCTACCAGGACTAGGGTGAAAGTGTTTGCTGGTGTGGACTTTTCCCTAGCTCCATCTTCTACTTTGTGATTACACCAGGTGGGGAATGTAGTAGCAGGGAACTATGTATTTTTCCTGCACCTTTCAGTCACTCAAGGTTTTCAGGATATTTGTGGCTAATCACCTCCAATTTTCAGGAGTGGTATAAAAATGCTATCCCCAAGCATTTGGCTTTCTGAGCCACAGGGGAAATTTATTGTATGGGGGCAAAAAAATGGTTTCGGTAAGTAGCATCAAACTGACATGAGAAGAGAAGAAGGCATGTTACTGTTTAGGGTTTACTGATATATGCATGTAAAATATAACTCCGTTGTTGCTCCTGAAGTGTCTTGGATTAAGATGCGAGTGGCATTCCATAAGTCATGCAAGAGCTATGCAAGTGCATTTTCCCCCCTCGCCTAGTCTCCGTGTGATATCTGTGTGTCATCCGTGTGATGTCTGTGTCATCCATGTGACATTCGTGTGACATACATTTTTAACATGGAGTTTTACATACTGTCAAAAGTTAGATAAATGGATAGATAAATAGATGACAGCTGTTTAACACATATATAATAGCCTACCCCCCCCTCCCCGACATTTTGTAAGATTGCACCCTTTAGTGCATTTCATGTGTCACTAAAGGGTGTTTAGCCTTGTTTTTAGCCCCAAATTCAATATTTAAAAAAAAAGTTACTTGGGATCCTCCTTATTTTTGATAGCCAACTAGGGTAAAGCAGAACAGAGGTAACCCCATGCTGTTGCTTTAAATTATTTATTTAAAATTAAATAATCAATATTAAAAAAGTGGGTCTGCCTCCAAATTGGATTATCAGCCTAGGTAAAGCGAACAGCTGGGGTCTGAAATTCTCAGGCTGGGGAGGCCCATCGTTATTGGGCTCTCCGCAGCCTACAAATTGGCTGCAGCTGCCCTAGAAGTGAAGCATCCATTAGATATGTCAATCCTGGCACTTTCCCTTGGCTCATCTTATTGCCCTGGCGTGGTGGCAAATGGAGTAGTATATGGGGGTGATGCCAGCTGTGAATTGCCAGTTGGCATCAAGCTCTGGTATTAGGAATAGGTAGGCATCTAGCAGACACCTCCATTACTAAGCCAGTAGTTGAAGAAAGAAAAATAAATTTTATTTGGACAAACACCCCCGACTACAACACTTCACTAATTTATTAAAAATTTGAACAAAAAAATGTGTCTGACATAATCCATAGTAAGGCCCCACAACATTCCCCAAAAGCAAAACTGAAAGAAATAAAATGAGAAAATTATTAAAAAAACAAACAAACAAAAGACATCCTTTTTCACCAAATTATTTCCCTGGCAAATCCATAATCCAGGTACGGCGTAAGCCAATACTCGGGTCCCAGAAAGTCCGCAGACTCACTGTCTCAGTCAACGAAAAACAAAACATTCCCCATTGGCTGGGAGAGCAGTCATCGCAGGCTCTCACACAACTGTGAGAAGCACTGCACTAAACTGAGATGACCTCATTGGGTCAGCCCAGGTCACCACAGTGAGTCACATAGCAGTGTGTGAGCGGCAGCAGTCAGTGATGAGCAATGATGTCATGAGATCAACTCAGTACTGTACCCATGGCGGTTTTAATTAGCATTAGACAGCAAGAGTGGTTCTGCATTTTTTTGCTCTCAGTTCACATACTTGGAGCTTGTGAAAGGTGAGTTGGCCAGCTCCTTTCACATGATGTTTGTTGTGTGTGGTGGTCACTATTGTGGTGGTTTTGTGTCAGTGGGGTGGTGTGGTCTGGAGTCACGGGGATTCAGCCTTGCAGCATGGTTGTTGTGAGGCACCAGGTCACCTGTCCTGCTGGTGCACTATCGCTGTAGCGGTGTATGGAATGAAGTGCCGCACCTTTAAGGCTTCAGATAAGTTAGGAGCCCACTCAGACGTTTGCCGTGACATGGCAGTGGGCTTCGTACAGTCTTACCAGATCGTTGAACTAAGTACCTCAAGTGCGGATATATACATTTTTGCCTAGCAGCATTTGATAAACTTATGATTTTTAGATGTGTCGGTTCATGTCTCTTTTCACAAGCTATGTTGTATTATATGGTCTGTCTCCCTCTGTTTTTTACTTAAATTAGCACTCCTCCCATTTGGTACAGGTGTTTTTAATTAGCAGTTGTCAGCAACAGGGGGTCTGCCTTTTTTTGCTCTCAGTTCACTTACTGGGAGCTTTTGGAAGGTGAAGATACTATGGAGATGAGTATGAGTGCCTGTTGGGCATGCACAGATTAATTTTTTTTTTTTTCATCAGTGCATATGCCGCCACAACTCTAAAGGCCCTGTTACACGCAACGATGTATCTAATGATATATTGCCGGGGTCACGGATTCCGTGATGCACATCTGGCATTGTTAGCAACGTCGTTGAGTGTGACACCAACGAGCGGCCGTTAACGATGGAAAATAATCACCAAATCATCCATCGTTGACATGTTGTTCACTTTCAAAAAATCGTTGGTTGTTGAGGACGCAGATTTTTCGTCGTTCCCGTGGCAGCACACATCGCTACGTGTGACACCTTGGGAACGACGAACTGCAGCTTACCTGTGTCCTCAATGAGCACCGAGGTGGGAGTGACGGAGATGCGGCTGCTCTCCGCCCCTCCGCTTCTTTTGAATGCCTACTCTGTGACGTTGCTGTGACGCCGAATGAACCTCCCCCTTTCAGGTGAGGTTGTTCACTGCCCACAGCGACGTCGTTAGGGAGGGCTGTAAGTGTGACACGGACAAGCGAGATTGTGCGCCATGGGCAGCGATTTGCCCTTGACGCACAAACGATAGGGACGGGTGCCATCGCTAGCAATATCGCTAGCGATGTCGCTCCATGTAAAGCCCGCTTTAGTCATCTCTACAGTTTCATCACTAAAAAGGCACAATAGATTTTGGTATGCTATGCTATGATTCTGGCATCATTTTATTGAAGACAATGTCAAAATAACCATGCACAATCATTACAGAGGACCAAATCCACAAAGTCCTGCCCAACAGGTATAAAAAAGTGCAAGAGCATAAAATATAAATGTACACCACAACATTGTATACCATAAGGGATGTATAATTCAAACAGTAACAAAGGTGTACACAATAAGTAAAAAGGGGTATGCACTCATTACAAGACATATATGAACTTGTTGTAAAAAGTTTCTCCAATCTGAAATTTGGCATGAGCCTTTCCCAGTTTAATTCAGGTTCGGAAGCCAAAGCACTTTTTTCAAAAATCGGCAATGTTCAGCTTTGTTCAGTAACTGTTGCACTAATGCTATTCTTCTACATTATTATTACTTTGTCTGAGATAGTGGTGCTGTATGATGAGTAAGCTGAGGTATTTGATGAGGGGAGGGGGTGGGGAGAGGTCAAAGGTGTGGTGGACTTTTTTTTTCTTATCTTAATGTGTTGATGTTCCGGCAGCCAATCAGAGTGCGGAAACCGTCCACAACTTTCAGACGCAAGGGCCTGTGTCATTGGCTGCCTAAGTCAAATACCCTTCTGCATATAAGAAGCGGATATGTGGCATCAACACCATTTGGAGATTGCTACAGATTGGGGATGGTGCTGTTGCTGCATATAAATACAATTGACATTTCAGCATCAAAATCATCATTGCTGATTTTGTCATCCTGCCAGCAATTTTAATTTCGGCATCTAAATTCTAATAGCTAACTCTGTGGTCCTGCGGCCTGCCTCAAATTGACATATAAGCATCTAAATAGTGATTGCTGCTTCTGTGGTCCAGCCAAAAATTGTCATCTCAGCAAATAAATGCTGATTGTTAATTTAGTGACAAGTGATTGATAGGTGTGGGCCTAGGATTGTCTAACAATTTGTTTAAAGAGGGGAAGGCTACAACTAACATGAGTGGAAATTCCAAGGCTGTGGTAGAAGTCGGAATAGGTGTGATGTTCGAGGTATACGTGGGGTAAGTGCTAATATTAATGAAAGCTCTACTGAACAAACACCGACTTGTCCTATCCAAAGACAACTGACAACTTATGTTACTGGATGGGCTACTTGACTCACTTTCTTAGACAGAGACTGTAACAGCATTTATAAGCTATGGTACAGTATGTTATGATGCATAACCTTGGCCAGTGTAGTTCGATCGTGAGGCAAATCAATATTGCAGAGGAAGAACCTCTGCACACTTCTGCAGAGCTTTGAAATAGCTACTAAGATGGTTAGTGCTGATTATATCTTCACCATAATCATCAGTATTTCTGCCATTTTTTTTGTTATGCGACATTTTCTGGTGTCTGCCCCTAATATTTTTAAATGTGGAGAAGCCAAGTTGGGTCTCCAAGTTGTGTGTTGTCTGTAGTGGCAGGGGTTTCAGAGAACCAGGCCTACACCTGTCACTCAACCATCTTTTAATTTTAACTTAATTTGCAAGTTTTACATGCTGTCCCAGACCCTGTCTCGTGCATGGCCCATGCCTGACTTCTCCGCCACGACACTATGGGTACTCTTGGGTAATTGATGCCCCTTTCCCGCTGCCTGCCATTATTTTTGGGAAAGATGAGGACTCCAAGTTGGGTGTTCTTGTTGTGTGTTGCCTGTAA
This sequence comes from Anomaloglossus baeobatrachus, assembly GCF_048569485.1. Classification (NCBI taxonomy): domain Eukaryota; kingdom Metazoa; phylum Chordata; class Amphibia; order Anura; family Aromobatidae; genus Anomaloglossus; species Anomaloglossus baeobatrachus. The sequence goes on from NC_134355.1 coordinate 477,936,104, forward strand.
CAGTAGGACTCCGAGATGGGCAGGCATGCAGATACCTTTCACTCACCTACCTCTCTTACGTTCCTTAAAATTGTTTAGCAATAACAGTCTATAATGATAATATTAGTGCCACCTTAGTGTGGCTAAGCAGAAAAGTGGTTTGAGCTGTTGCATGAGGTATGAGGGTTCCCAGACCACCAAACTCACACCTATCACTCATCCACTTCAATAATTCCTATTTTCTTCAGCGCTCTATTGGGAGACCCAGACGATTGGGGTATAGCTACTGCCCTCTGGAGGCCACACAAAGCACTACATTAAAAGTGCAAGGCCCCTCCCCCTCTGGCTATACCCCCCCGTGGTATCACGGGTACTCCAGTTTTAGCTTTGTGTGCGAAGGAGGTCAGACATTCCATGCATAGCTCCACAGATTTTAGTCAGCAGTAGCTGCTGACTAGTTCGGATGGAAGAAAAGAGGACACATATAGTGTCCCGAGCATGCTCCCTTCTCACCCCTGGATGGTGTTGTAAGGTTGAGGTACCTATTGCTGGTACAGGGCTGGAGCCTGACATGCTGTTTTCCTTCCACATCCCCTTGGGGGTTCTGTGGAAGTGGGATCCTGCCGGCCTCAAAGCTCTGACGCCGGGCTCCATCCACAGACCCATTAGAACCTGATGGATACGGAGCAGGAGTACCATCAGGGACCGGGCCCTGCATCATACAGGTACTCTGTGTCCCCGGCAGGCACAGACACACTCCGGGCTGGCTGGGTGTTGTAGTGCGCCGGGGACTGTACACTGAGCTGGTGTTCCTACAGTTATCTGGGGGACTTTGTGTTCTGGGAACGCAGCGCCGACCCTCACTGGACCGGGCGGCGCTGCTGTGACTTGTGGTGCGCCGGGAATACGCCGACCGCGCTTTTACGGCGGCGGCGTTTATAACTCTAGTCCCCGGCTTTTGGGCCTAGGACGCCGGCAGCTCCGATCGTTCCCGCCCCCACCCTGTCAATCAGGGTAGGGGAGAGACGCTGTTTCACGGCAGCGAGGAGGGCTGGAGCCTGATTTACATGCTCCAGCCCTCACACTAGGCACAGAGGGAAGCAGGCTTCCCGCTCTTGGTCAGGAACGCCCAGGGCCCGCCCCCCTTCTTCTCTCAGGACGCCGGCAGCCATTACATGCATGTCTGGCTGGAGGAAGGACGCAAGGCTCTGGGAGACCTAGACTGAGGGGCTTTGGAAGACCACACACCCGCTCTTAAGCGGGCGGTAAGCGGCTTTTCAGCTGGCCCCTCTAGTGCCTCAGTGTATGTTAGTGTATTGTGTCACTGGACATAGATATTTATTGATTTCTTGCACTGTGAGGTCGCTTCCTGGCTGAATACCCCAGATCGCTCTGAGGAAGCAGCAGCATGTCATCCACAAGACGCAAAGCTGCCAAGGCTAGGGCTGTGTGCACTGTGTGTGCTGCATGTGGGGCTGCTCTACCAGCAGGCTCCAAGGACCCCCATTGTGTGCAATGCTCAGATCCGGTGCTGCTTCGCCAGCCGGAGTCAGGAGAGATAGTGACCCAGGCTGAGACGCCTGTAAGTCCTGCCCCGGTGTCAGGGACAGACTTTGCAGTTTTTGCGGTTAATATGTCGGTGACTATGGCAAAAATCCTGGAAACTTTGCAATCCATGCCTGGGGCTCAGTCTATGGACACGGCGAGGTCTATGTCCTCTAATCCTCCGCAGTTGGATTTAATCCAGACTGCAAGGGGGTCCCCGGCTTCTCAGGATGAGTATGATGACTCAGATGATTGCCCCAGCCACCCCAAGCGGGCTCGCTGGGAAAGACCCTCAACGTCATCACACTGCTCAGGGTCTCAGCGCAATCAGTCTCCCTGTGATGTGTCTGAAGAGAGTGATCAGGAGTCTAATCCTGGAACCCCTCTCAATCTGGATACCCCGGATGGGGACGCCATGGTAAACGATCTTATCTCAGCCATCAATAGGCTGTTAGATATTTCTCCCCCAACCCCTTCAGCAGAAGAGGCAGCGGCAGAGCAGGAGAAATTTCGTTTCCTCTATCCCAAGCGTAAATTAAGTGCTCTGTTGGATCACTCTGACTTCAGAGAATCAATCCAGAAACACGACGCTCATCCAGAAAAGCGTTTCTCTAAACGTTCTAAGGATACACGTTATCCTTTCCCCCCTGATGTGGTCAAGCGCTGGACCCAGTGTCCAAAGGTGGACCCCCCGATTTCCAAGCTTGCAGCTAGATCCATAGTTGCAGTGGAGGATGGCGCTTCACTTAAGGATGCCAATGACAGACAGATGGACCTTTGGTTAAAATCTGTCTATGAAGCTATCGGCGCGTCGTTTGCTCCAGCATTCGCAGCCGTATGGGCACTCCAAGCTATTTCAGCTGGTTTAGCAAAAGTGGATGCTATCTTACATCCAGCGGTGCCGCAAGTGGCGTCCCTTACCTCGCAGATGTCCGCGTTTGCGTCTTACGCTATCAATGCGGTCCTAGAATCTACCAGCCGCACCTCAATGGCGTCTGCCAATTCGGTAGTTTTGCGCAGGGCATTGTGGTTAAAGGACTGGAAAGCAGATGCTGGTTCCAAAAAATGTTTAACCAGCTTGCCTTTGTCTAGAGAAAGACTGTTTGGCGAGCCATTGGCTGACATCATTAAACAGTCCAAGGGTAAAGACTCCTCTTTACCCCAGCCCAGATCAAGCAAACCTCAGCAGAGAAAGTGGCAGCAGAAGTTTCAGTCCTTTCGAGGTTCGGGCAAAACACAATTCTCCTCGTCCAAAGGGACTCAGAGGACGCAAAGAAACTCAGATTCCTGGCGGGCTCATTCACGCCCCAAGAAAGCAAATGGAGGAACCGCTTCCAAAGCGGCTACCTCATGACTTCCAGTCCCCTCCCTCCGCATCTCCGGTCGGGGGCAGGCTCTCCCGCTTTTACGACACTTGGATGTCACAGGTCAAAGACCGGTGGGTGACAGACATTTTGTCGCGCAGGTACAGAATCGAGTTCAGTTCTCGTCCTCCAGCTCGGTTCTTCAGAACCTCCCCACACCCAGACCGTGTAGATGTCCTGCGGCAGGCGGTGGACTCCCTAAGAGCGGAAGGAGTAGTGGTTCCTGTACCGTCTCAGGAACAAGGGAGAGGGTTTTACTCCAATCTCTTTGTGGTGCCAAAAAAGGACGGCTCATTCCGTCCTGTTCTGGACCTAAAACTGCTCAACAAACATGTACACGCCAGACGGTTCCGGATGGAAACCCTCCGTTCTGTCATTGCCTCAATGTCTCAAGGAGACTTCCTTGCCTCAATAGACATCAAAGATGCTTATCTCCACGTGCCAATTGCTACAGAACATCAACGTTTTCTACGTTTTGTGATAGGAGACGACCATCTTCAGTTCACAGCTCTGCCATTCGGTCTGGCGACAGCCCCCCGGGTCTTCACCAAGGTCATGGCGGCGGTAGTAGCAGTCTTGCACTCTCAGGGACACTCGGTGATCCCTTACCTAGACGATCTACTTGTCAAGGCACCCTCTCAAGAGGCATGCCAACTCAGTCTACAGGCTACGCTGGAGACTCTCCAGACTTTTGGATGGATCATCAACTTTCAAAAGTCAAATCTGTCACCGACACAGTCACTAACGTATCTTGGCATGGAGTTCCATACTCGAGCAGCGAGAGTGAAGCTTCCGCTAAACAAGCAGCGGTCCCTACAGACAGGGGTGCAATCTCTCCTTCAGGGCCAGTCGCACCCCTTACGGCGCCTCATGCACTTCCTAGGGAAGATGGTGGCAGCCATGGAAGCAGTTCCCTTTGCGCAGTTTCATCTGCGTCCACTTCAATGGGACATTCTCCGCCAATGGGACGGGAAGACGACTTCCCTAGACAGGAAAGTCTCTCTTTCCCAGACGGCCAAGGACTCTCTACAATGGTGGCTCCTTCCCACCTCATTGTCTCAGGGAAGATCCTTCCTGCCCCCATCCTGGGCAGTGGTCACGACAGATGCGAGTCTGTCGGGGTGGGGAGCAGTGTTTCTACACCACAGGGCTCAGGGGACGTGGACTCCGCAAGAGTCCACCCTTCAGATCAATGTTCTGGAAATCAGGGCAGTGTATCTTGCCCTACTAGCCTTTCAACAGTGGCTGGAAGGAAAGCAGATCCGAATCCAGTCGGACAACTCCACAGCGGTGGCATACATCAACCACCAAGGAGGGACGCGCAGCCGGCAAGCCTTTCAGGAAGTCCGGCGCATTCTGAATTGGGTGGAGGACACAGCATCCACCATCTCCGCGGTTCACATCCCAGGCGTAGAAAACTGGGAAGCAGACTTCCTCAGTCGCCAGGGTATGGACGCAGGGGAATGGTCCCTTCACCCGGACGTGTTTCAAGAAATCTGTCGCCGCTGGGGGGTGCCGGACGTCGACCTAATGGCGTCTCGGCACAACAACAAGGTCCCGGCATTCATGGCGCGGTCGCGCGATCAAAGAGCGCTGGCGGCAGACGCCTTGGTGCAAGATTGGTCGCAGTTCCGCCTCCCATATGTATTCCCGCCTCTGGCACTCTTGCCCAGAGTACTACGCAAGATCAGATCCGACTGCAGCCGCATCATACTCGTCGCCCCAGACTGGCCGAGGAGATCGTGGTATCCGGATCTGTGGCATCTCACGGTCGGCCGACCGTGGTCACTTCCAGACCGTCCAGACCTGCTGTCTCAAGGGCCGTTTTTCCATCAGAATTCTGCGGCCCTGAACCTGACTGTGTGGCCATTGAGTCCTGGATCCTATCGTCAACAGGCTTATCCCAGGGAGTGGTAGCCACAATGAGACAAGCTAGGAAGTCAACTTCTGCTAAGATCTACCACAGAACGTGGAAGATTTTCTTAACCTGGTGCTCTGCTCAGGGAGTGTCTCCCTGGCCATTTGCATTGCCCACTTTTCTATCTTTCCTGCAATCAGGGTTGGAAAAGGGCTTGTCGCTCAGCTCCCTTAAAGGGCAAGTCTCGGCACTATCCGTGTTTTTTCAGAAGCGTCTAGCACGTCTTCCTAAGGTGCGCACGTTCCTGCAGGGGGTCTGTCATATTGTGCCCCCGTACAAGCGGCCGTTGGATCCATGGGATCTGAACAGAGTACTAGTGGCTCTCCAGAAACCGCCTTTCGAGCCTCTCAAAGAAGTTTCTTTTTCTCGCCTGTCACAGAAAGTGGCGTTTCTTGTTGCGATCACATCGCTCCGGCGCGTGTCTGAGCTGGCAGCTCTGTCATCCAAGGCTCCCTTCTTGGTGTTCCACCAGGACAAGGTAGTGCTGCGCCCCATTCCGGAGTTTCTCCCTAAGGTCGTATCCTCGTTTCATCTTAATCAGGATATATCCTTGCCTTCCTTTTATCCTCATCCGGTTCACCGGTATGAAAAGGACTTGCGTTTGCTAGATCTGGTGAGAGCACTCAGGATCTACATTTCCCGCACGGCGCCCATGCGCCGTTCCGATGCACTTTTTGTCCTTGTTGCCGGTCCGCGCAAGGGGTTGCAGGCTTCTAAAGCCACCTTGGCTCGATGGATCAAAGAACCAATTATAGAGGCCTACCGTTCTGCTGGGCTTCCGGTTCCTTCAGGGCTAAAAGCCCACTCAACCAGAGCCGTGGGTGCGTCCTGGGCATTACGGCACCAGGCTTCGGCTCAACAGGTGTGTCAGGCAGCTACCTGGTCGAGTCTGCACACTTTCACCAAGCATTATCAGGTGCATACCTATGCTTCGGCGGATGCCAGCTTAGGTAGAAGAGTCCTGCAGGCGGCAGTGACATCCCCGTAGGGGGGGGCTGTTCTGCAGCTCTAACATGAGGTATTTCTTTACCCACCCAGGGACAGCTTTTGGACGTCCCAATCGTCTGGGTCTCCCAATAGAGCGCTGAAGAAGAAGGGAATTTTGTTACTTACCGTAAATTCCTTTTCTTCTAGCTCTTATTGGGAGACCCAGCACCCGCCCTGTTGTCCTTCGGGATTGTTTTTGCTGTTTGCGGGTACACATGTTGTTCATGTTGAACGGTTTTTCAGTTCTCCGATGTTACTCGGAGTTAATTTGTTTAAACCAGTTGTTGGCTTCCTCCTTCTTGCTTTGGCACTAAAACTGGAGTACCCGTGATACCACGGGGGGGTATAGCCAGAGGGGGAGGGGCCTTGCACTTTTAATGTAGTGCTTTGTGTGGCCTCCAGAGGGCAGTAGCTATACCCCAATCGTCTGGGTCTCCCAATAAGAGCTAGAAGAAAAGGAATTTACGGTAAGTAACAAAATTCCCTTCTTTATAGTCTAGGAATCTAATGGCTGTGCAACAGTGAGACGCCTCTGTAAAATGGTTTGAGCTGTTTATGCAGCTTTTGAGCCCTTCTGAAAGTGTTGTCTTTGCCTTTGTTTTTGTACCAATTGAATCCAAGGGAGTTCAAATATGTTCATCAAACTGTTTGGCAAGCACAGGTCAATTCGGCAAACAAGGACCAAACCAAACCTTTGGAGGTTCACTCATCTCTACTCACTATACAATATAGCCACAGGCTCTGCCCATGCACTTCCCCTCCAGCCTCCTTATGAACCTGCAACATTTGAGGGGATGAACACATTGAGGTCATGCCTTAGGATCTCATTAAAGGGAAGAATCTTACTTCTTTTGATTGTGTATGTAACCTATGCCTTTTAGTGCATTATGTAAAGCATTAGTGCTTTTTCATTTTAAGCTATTGCAGACATTTTACATGTTGCATTTTTGCTTAGGTATTTTACACATGGGAATATTTTTTTAAATGGTGTGGTGTGTTGCTATAAGGGTATTTCTCAGAATATTTTTTATTGCTTTTGGGCTTGGTTTAGTGAATATTTGGTGTTTTATATATACAGTCCATCAATCTGGATGGGTGCTTCATTAATGCTCCCACATGTCAAAAACATACTGATAGGGACCTTAGATTGTGAGCCCCAATGGGGACAGTGTTGCCAATGTATGTAAAGCGCTGTGGAATTTATAGCGCTATATACATTAATAAATTATTATTATTATTATATAGGGCCACAGGGACAGTGAGAAAGTGTCGACGTTGAGTACGGGAGCTACAACTTGGGTTGCCTTTAGGGTGAGAAACCTCCAAGCTAGGTAATAGCAGAATAAGGTTTCTCCTCCCTCTCTCTCTATACACTCCCTGACAGAAGTTCTGTCGCTTATCTATGTTATGTAAATAAAAGCTTATAACCTGACTTTAAATTCATCCATTTGTTTTATAAATTACTCTTTTGAAAGCTGATACCCTTCAAAATTTGGTTTAGGTTATGAAAATAAAGTTGCTGCAAAGCTGAAATATTGATCATTTAATGAACACAGAAAAGTCAGATTTTGGCAGGACAAAAGTTTTGTCGCATTGTCATATAATGCACCCAATCCTCATCTGTTTAGAAATGCCTATAACCTTCAATGATCTCACTGCTTCACCACCGTGCGGAGCTGCCGCCCCACCACCGTGCAGAGCTGCCGCCCGACCACCATGCGGAGCTGCCGCCCGACCACTATGCGGAGCTGCCGCCCGACCCCCCCCACCCCACCTACTGTCTCATCCCCAAAATCCTTTAGAATGTAAGCCTGCAAGGGCAGGGCCCTCTTCCCTCTGTACTAGTCTGCTATTGTAACTTGTATATGTGTTCTGTATGTAACCCCCTTCTCATGTACAGCACCATGGAATCAATGGTGCTCTATAAATAAATAATAATAATAATAATAATAATCCTAGTTTACATCCTCACCTGTGCTCACTAAATGATAAGTTAATTAGTGGGTGTGTATAAAAAGAAACCCAGCACCCGAGACCTTAACTTGAACTGCAACTTGACCTCTGATAACATGCCAAGAATCCACCCTGCGACCAAAGCCTTGATTATCAAAAGGCTGAAGACCAGATCCACTGCAGAGGTTGCTGGCACCTTTAGTGTGTCTCAGTGTCAAGTACAAAGAATTAAAAAAAAGAGATATTGGAGATATTTTTGACAAGCCCAGGTGCAGCAGACACCGCAAGACAACTGCTCATGAGGAACGATTGTTGGTTAGAAAATCAAAAGCCAGCCCCTCTTTCACTTCAGCAGAGCTCCAACGGGCCTGATCACCTCAAGTCCCTGTGTCAACTAAAACAGTTTGTAGGATTCTGTCTCGAAATGTCCTCCATGGTCGAATCAGTACCCAGAAGTCAGCACTAAACAAAAGGCAATTAAAAAAACGTGGAAAACCGCTGGAAAAGTGCTAGAAGGTGGATTTCTCTGCCAAATCTTCAGCTGAATTACACCACAGCTGCCACAAATACTGCAGGAGACCTACTGGAGCCCGTATGGATCCAAAATACACCCAGAAAACAGTTAAGTTTGGTGGTGAAAAGATCATGGTCTGGGGTTACATTCAGTATGGGGGTGGGCGAAACATTTGCAAGGTGGAAGGCAATATCAATAGCCTAAAATATCAAGAAGTATTAGCTACCTTACATTCCCAATTATAAAAGGGGTCAAATTCTGCAGCAGGATGGTGCTCCATCTCATACATCTACAACAAATTTCATCCTGGCAAAGAAGATCAAGGTACTCAAGGACTGGCCAGCCTAGTCACCAGACATGAAACATCATTGAGCATGTTTGGGGTAGGATGAAAGCGGAAGCTTGGAAAACAAAACCAAAGAATCTAGATGAACTCTGGGAGGCATGTAAGACTGCATTCTTTGCTATTCCTGATGACTTCATCAATACATTGTATGAATCATTGTTGAGTCCTTCAAGTTCATGGCAGTCACACAAAATATTAAATATGGCTCTAATAGCACCACAACTTCATTCACCAATGTTATGTAACATATCTTTGTATTAGAAGTTAATTTTTTGTTTGAATTTCACATTACTTTCTGTGGGCGACAAAACTTTTGTGTTGCCAATATCTGACTTTTCTGTGTTCATTAAATGATCAATATTTCAGCTATGCAGCAACTTTATTTTCATAACCTAAACCAAATTTGGGAGGATTTCAGCTTTCAAAAGAGTAGTTTATAAAACCAATGGATGAATTTAAAGTCAGATTATAAGCTTTTATTTACATAATATGGATAACCGACAGGACTTCTGTCAGGGACTATATATATATGTATATATTTACATACATTTTTGTCCAAATAGGACTGCTGTCCTTGACATACACATTTTGTTTGTAGTGTACACCTTTGTAATTTTTTGATGTACACATCCCTTGTAGTGTATATTTTTGTAATATACATTTATATTTGCACCTTTTGTCACTTGTACCTTTGTGTATTTGTTGTCTGTCTTCTTTGAATGCATGTCTAATAAATAATTGTTTTTATCTACATTAAGGGTTTATACTAAATGTGCGGTTATTCACCTAACATAGCTTAAAAAAAAAGATGCAATGACCTCACTGTAAACAAAAATAACAAACACACAGATGTGATAAAAATCTAGTTTTGACTTTACAATATATTATACAATTTAATCAGATTAAGTCCACTGAATACAATCTTTAACCTATATTGCTTGAAGACCCAATATTGTCATCTATCATACAATCAGGTTGTTCTATTGCAGCCAAGAGATCAACATCTCTGGGAAACATTTTTTTCTCCCAGCCTATTTGATTCACATACACACCGCAGAACCTGGCTCGACTAGAATGTTTTTTTTAAATGTTGTGCAAGCTGCGGCTGGACAAGACAACATGCCATTGTGACCACTGTGCTTAATTCCTTTTCCAATTATAATTAGAGATGAGCGAACCTTTCAAAGTTTGGTTCGTCGATCTAACTTTCCGATGTTCACCGAATGGTTCGCTGAACGTTTTTTTTTCAAAACTCACTGGATTAAAGGAGATGCCTAGCCTAATGCAAAGAAAACACCTTTAGGCCCTGTGCGCACTAGGCGTTTTTACCAGCGGATTTATCCGTGGTTTTGCTGCGGAAAATTCTTGAGAAATGTTTGAAATCTTTCTGCAGACATTTCCCAGCAAAACCTATGGGAAAAAAAATAGCTGTGCGTTTTTTTCTCAAGAAAATTCTTTGTGAAGATTTTCTTGAGAAAGTTTCTTGAGAAAATGTGCATGTCACTTCTTTTCCGCAGGTACCTGCGGTATACCCCCGGTATTTCACTCCATTCACTGTAATGTAATCGCGAAATACCGTGGGTATCCCGCAGGTAGCAAATGATGTGTGGTATACCCCCGGTATAGCCGCGATTTACCTGTGGTAATGTTCATCGCTGCCTGCTGTTTTGCAGGAAGTGATGTCATTATGACAGAAGAGGAAGCAGAGCAGAGTAAACACAGACGTCACACTCCCTGGACGCCACACAGAATCACTTCCGTGTGACCTCCAGGTGCCTATGCAGTTTGTGTCCTACTCCGGCCCCGCGGCTGCCTGCCCTGCAGTGTGTCAGTGTCTGCCCGCAGTATCAGCAGCTTGTCACCCTGCAGCGCAGGCAGACACTGACACACAGCAGTGCGTGCAGCCGCGGGGATGACGGGCGCTGCTGTCAGGAGGTGAGATGAGATCATTACCTGCTGTGATGATCTCCTGCCTCCTGACGTCACCGCTGTCACTGCCGTCTATGCCCGTGGCCCGAGACTGTCACTGGAGGTGACGTCACGGGCTCTCGCGATACTGCTGAGAACGCGGCGGGCATAAAAGGCAGTGACAGCGCTGATGGCAGGACTGCAGGAGATCATCACAGCAGGTAATGATCTCATCTAACCTCCTGATGTCAGCGCTCGTCATCCCCTGCAGTGACCTGGGCTGACCTATTGATGTTAGCTTAGGTCACTGCATTACTCTCCCAGCCAATGGGGAACCTTCTGTTCTTCACTTACTGGGACAGTGACTATGGTATGGATCGTCATGGGACCCCCCCTTATTGGATTACGCCGGAACCGGATTTGATTATTCTTGTCAATAAATTGGTGAAAGAGGGAATGTGGGGAGTGTTTTTTCAAATAAAACTTTTTATGTTGTCTATTTTTTATTTCTTACTGACTGGGTTGGTGATGTCAGGTATCTGATAGACGCGTGGCATCACTAACCCCAGGGCTTGATGCCAGGTGACATTACACATCTGGCATCAACCCCATATATTACCCCATTTGCCACCGCACCAGGGCAACGGGATGAGTTGGGGCGAAGCGCCAGGATTGGCACGTCTAATGGATGCGCCACTTCTGGGGTGGCTGCAGCCTGCTATTTGTAGGCTGGGGAGTGTCCAATAACAATGGACCTCCCTAGTCTGAGAATATCAGACCCCAGCTGTCCGCTTTACCTTGGCTGCTGATCCAATATGGGGGGGACCCCACGTTTTTGTTTGAAATTATTTATTTAATGTAAAATAACAGTGTGGGGTGCCCTCTGTTTTGGATTACCAGCCAAGGTGAAGCTGCGAGCTGTGGTCTGCAGGCTGCAGCCGTCTGCTTTACCCTAGCTGGCTACAAAAGATGGGGGGACCTCACGTCATTTTTTTTTTTAATTATTTATTTTTTGGCTAAATACAAGGCTAGGCACCCTTTAGTGCCACATGAAAGTCACTAAAGGGTACCAGCTTAGAATATGCAGGGGGGTGGGACATTATATAGGTCTTTCTCATCTATCTATCTATCCCTTTATCTATATATTCATCTATCCATCTTTCCCTCTATCCATTTTCTGTCTATCTATCGATTATCTATCTATTATCTATATTACTTATTGCAATTCAGCATAAAAAAAACGCAGGGACCAACCTGCGGAAAAACCGCGGCAAAACCGTGGAAAAATCGAGGCAAAAACACATGCGCTTTTCCCGCGGTTTTGGTGCGGTAATCTTCAACTCCCAGAAGTTTCTCAAGAAATTTTCTTGAGAAAAATCACTTTTCTAGTGCGCACATAGCCTTAGGGTGGTTGAAAAGCCTGCAAAACAGAAAATATACATTTTATAGTGCAGTCTCACTGTTTTGGCATAGCCTTTAGCTTCCTAGACTATTGACAAATTAAATATTGAGGTGGATGAGAGACAGGTGTAGGGCTGGTTCTGCCATACACCTGCCTGTACAGAAAAAACACAACTTGGAAACCCATCTCGGAGTCTTGATATTTAAAAACATTTTATGTAGAAAGCAGGACAGTGGCAAAAATTGCCCCCACCCATTTCCCCATAGTGTATTTGCACAGCATTGAGGTATGGTCCATGCAACATACAGGGTCTGGCCTTGCATCTCCATTTTAAAATCAAGAGTTGGATGAGGGAGAGGATTATGCCTTCTGGTCTTACGCTCCAGCTAGTACATCCAAGGAACAACTTAGAGACCCATCTTGGAGTCCTGATATCTAAAAACATTTAAGGCAGACAGCAGGACAGTGGCGTCAATTGCCTCACTCCCCCTTTTCCCATAGTGTCTTTGCACAGCAGTGTTGTAATGCTGCCACCAGGGGGAGCCAGAGCTCTGCAGCAGATGACACTACACAGAGCAATGAGAACCAGGAAGGAAATGCCCAGCGTTCTCATGCACTGCCTAATCAGCACAGCTGAGAGGCAGAACTGCAGAGCATGCGAGGAATAGTCAGACAGGCTGGGTCAAACACCATACGGGCAGAAGCAGGACTGGAGGGGCGAGCAGAGGCAAAGTCAAAGTCAGGTTAAGGTCAGTACCGGAGGAAGCAACCGAGTGGGGAAATAGGAGGGGGGACACAGGACAGGAGGGATGACAAGGGGACGGAACACAGACAAGGGCACGGGGGCACAGGAACAGACAGATCAGGATATCACTCACAGGACCAGCAATCACAGGCAAAGCAGAGCTAAGCTTATAGCCGGCACTGGTTCACTGGAAGTGTCAGATTTTAAGGCATCCAGGGGCCGGAAGTGAGGCCCGAGAGAAGGCTCCGCCCCCTAGCCATGTGGATAGGGAGGCGAATCATGACAAGTGTGGTATGGACCATGTAGCACACAGGAAGTGGCCTGGCATTTCCATTTTTCAAAATGAGCACAAAGCAACCATGCCTTCTTCAGCAGTACATCCAGGTCGGCATAGTGTCCTTGACTTTGCTGTACAACCAGGTTGAGGACTTGACTCATGCAAGGCAAAAGTGTGATGTCACACATGCGTAGAGCTGCCAGCAGGTTTGCACTGCTTTCGCACATGGATTTCCCTGGCTCCAGTTTCAGTAGAGATAGCCTTTAACCCCTTCAGCCCCCGGGCACTTTCCGTTTTTGCGTTTTTGTTTTTTGCTCTTTTTCTTCCGAGAGCCGTAAGCTTTTTATTATTCCGTCAATCTTGCCATATGAGGGCTTGTTTTTTGCGGGACGAGTTGTACTTTTAAATGAAACCATAGGTTTTACCATATATTGTACTGGAAAACAGCAAAAAAATTCCAAGTGTGGAAAAACTGCAAAAAAAGTGTGATCGCACAATAGTTTTTGGGATGTTTTATTCACCGTGTTCAATATATGATAAAACTGATGTATCTGTGATGCCTCAGGTCGGTGCGAGTTTGTAGACACCAAACATGTATAGGTTTACTTGTATCTAAGGGGTTAAAAAAAATTCACAAGTTTGTCCAATAAAAGTGGCGCACGTTTTGCGCCATATTCCGAAACATGTAGCGTTCTTATTTCTTGGGATCTATGGCTCAGTGATGGCTTATTTTTTGCGTCTCGAGCTGACGTTTATAATGGTACCATTTTTGCGCATATGCTACGTTTTGATCGCCTGTTATTGCATTTTGCGTAAAACTTGCGGCGACCAAAAAACGTAATTTTGGTGTTTGGATTATTTTTTTTGCCACTACGCTGTTTACCAATCAGATTAATTGATTTTATATTTTGATAGATCGGGCATTTCTGAATGTGGCGATACCAAATATGTGTATATTTATTTATTTTTAACCCTTTAATTTTCAATGGGGGGAAAGGGGGGTGATTTGAACTTTTAGGTTTTTTGTTTTTTTTTTATTTTTTAAAACTTTTTTTTTTACTTTTTTTTTTATTTTACTAGTCCCCCTAGGGGGCTATAGCGATCAGCAATCCGATCGCTATTATCTATCTGCTGATCACAGCAATACAGCTGTAAACAGCAGATTCAGTCACTTTGATTTTCCCTCTGCTCTCGGCCGAGGGAAAATGAAAGTGAAACATCATAGCTGCAGGCGTCATCACATGACCCTGTGCTACGATGGCAACCACCGATAGTCATGTGATAACACACGTGACTTCCGGTGGGGGCGGCGGTAAGTAAAAAACATGGCCACGCGCATTTAGATCTTGCTGCCAGACTTTGGCAGCAAGATTTAAGGGGTTAATGGCCGCGGGTGGAAGCGATTCCACCCGCGGCTAGCAGGCACACATGTCAGCTGTTGAAAGCAGCTGATATGTGTGCCGATCCACGCCGCCTGCCCGCGGCAGGGGGCGGGGCTTAACGGGACACGATCCTGGATGGATGGATCCGTCCAAGGTCGTGAAGGGGTTAATCAAACTTAAAATGTATGGGTAGACAGAAACCTGCAAATGGGTCCCTATTAGTTTGATAAAGACCCAACAGAAATGTGGTCGCCTTGCCACTGGCTGTTGGACTCCCATAAAATCTGGACAATTTTGTGTGCTAAGTATCTCAATTTTTACATTTTATTCATAGCAGTAATGCATGTCTATATTCCTATATTGATTGTTTCACATATCTTAGCACTGCAGTGTACAACTGTCTCCTTTTTGTATGTTTCATATTCAGTTTGCACCTGTTTACATTAGAAAGATAGGATGTGCCATCGCTCTTTTTCTTAGATTACAGGGTTATGCCTTCTGATTGAGCACGCCTGCTCTTCAGCCTCAAGCAATTTTACATCTCTATTTGCAGGTTCCTGTCCGCCCATAAATTGTAGGTCTTTTTTTAACCCCAACAGAGGCATTAGTTTGATAGAAACCCAACAAAAATAAGGTCGTCTTGCCGCTGGCTGTTGGGCTCACATAAAAACTAGCCAATTTTGTGTGCTAAAGATCTCAATTTTTACATGTTTTTTTCATAGCAATAATGCATGTCTATATTCCCATATTCATTGTTTCACATATCTTAGCACTGCAGTGTACAACTGTCTCCTTTTTGTTACTGTTTCATGTTCAGTTTACACCTGCTCACATAGAAAGATAAGGTGTGCCATCAGTCTTTTTCTTCAATTACATTGATCAAACCTGGCCTGGATAGTGGTCCACAAAGCTGCAGCTGTGTGACTGCGTTCTCCAATGCATATTAATTTCAGCACTGTCTGATTGCATTGAGCCCTGGCTGAGCTGTGCGGAGGTGGGGGGATTCTCTCTGCACTGTTGGAATGCATGTTACATTAAGGGAGAGATTGAGGGTGCAGGTGGATGCCCTAAAGGAGGTGGAGGAAGCAGCAGCAGTGGAGAAAGCGATCCAGAGGTTTGTCCTGAAAACCTTTACTTGTCCAGCTGTCAGTGGTTAAATGCACCTTGGTTGACACAGAGTTTTTCAAGTAAAAGGTAATGTTGTCTGTGACATGATGGTGTAGTGCAGGCATAGCTTTATTAGAGAAGTAATGGCAACAGGGTTACTGGTACTTGGGGACTGCCATGGCCATCAGCTTTGGAAACCCTTTGTATCCACCGAGCGGAAAGGCAGCATTTCCGTAGCCAACAGATTGCATAAGGTAAAGCTCAAGCTCTTAGCTTTGGCATGTGTAGTAGGAAATAATCTTTTCTGTGACCATAACTGCGGGATTGAGGGCTGACTGGTGTGCTGAGAGAAGGTGGCGTAGGTTGTACACAACAAAATGGTGGACTTCGAGGGAGGTGCAGACAGAGATGTTATGTGGAATATGAAACATGTTATGTGTTAGATCTGTGAGATTGGTCAAAATCCACAGGCATCTCCACTTCCATAACAACTGATGCGCTTTCACTCATCTCAACTGTAGTTGGTAAACAAGGGAAGGTTCTGCAGCTTGAGACCTGGGTGAGAACAGTATCGAGCTTGATGGAGGCTTAAGAAGCATGAGATGTGTGGTTGATGGAGCATCGGGTTGTTGGCTATGCTCACTAGGCCGTATTTTAGCACATGTTGGTTGTTTATATGATGGTTTATGCATGTAGTAAATAAATGAGTTGCATTTCTGCCTCTACTGAGTCATTTTTTACAAATTTTGCATAGAACGTGAGTTGGGTCATCGATTCCGGTGGCAAAAAAGATCAGGCAAAGCAACCCTTGTCACCCATGCTAAATGTAGATCAGCCACCACTGCTGGACACAGCCATATTTGTAGTTGAGTATGCAGTGGTTGTCCTGATTGCATCACTCTATGTCTGTGCGGGAAGCAACTTATTTCCTCCTCCTCCACCTCCACAAATTGTCTTAAAATGGCCATCACTACGTTACACTTTGTAGTGTGACATCGGTCACAGACTGCTGCATAAGCATCTCCAATGTATCACTCTCTCTCCCTCATCCAACTTGTGCACTTCTACTGAATGCCTGCTAAGATTTATGTGACACAGCTCAAAGTGCTCAGCATGCAGCCCAATCCCCATATACATCTTTCTTGTTGTTAATAGCTTCTTATTTCTTCTCTCCTTTTGCAACTGATTTTTCATGCTTAGTTATTTTATATCCATTTTTAAAATACATAAAAAGTTTACCTTTTTGCATAATAACTATAGAGAACAGACACAGGAGTCACATGTCCATAAAGAGCATGCATTTCATCCCACAAGAGGGACAAAGATAACCAAAACATAAAATAAAATCACATAAAAAAAATCAAACTGTCTGCGTATTACTTTAACAGATATTACTTACCATTCCTTTTGACTCTCTATATTCTAAGATATACTGCACAAAATGGCCAGCTTAAGAAAACCTAACCAAATGTGATGGGGTTACTGGCTCCACATGCTTTTCAAGGTAATAACAGAAACACGTTCACTTTAAAAGTCCAGCAGATTTATTTCACATACAAACTTGCCCTCTAGTGACATAACATAAGCTCCTTTTCTCCTTCAAGGAACATAACATTGTTTTCAGTCCAGTTCACCCGCGGATTTCCTGCACAGGTTCAGATACAACTTTTTTCTAGAAGTAACCACTGTGAATTCTCAGCAGCCTCCACACACTGCTCCGGTAAGGATAAGCGAACAATCTTTCTGTCTCAGTGGTTCCTTCCTGAATGCATCAAATCCCCCAGACAAAGACCATGTGTCAAACAGACACCATTTTAAGATATGAGACACACCTATTGGCGGAGGTATGTGGATGGCCAAACCCACTTGTCTCTCCAGCTAGCCTTAAAGCTTGCCATTGGAACACCCTATTAAGTCTGTTGGCACTACAGGTACAAGAGCATACATTTAGGTTTACGATACCTCTGTGATACATATCAGCTACCATCTTACACAATATACATATGATGCTCTGCCAAAAGTTAGTAGTAAAGCTGGGTGGACTCACAAAAAAACGGAATCGGTGGCTCACTTTAAAAAAAAACCCTGATCCGATCCAAACTCCGGCCCCCATTTAAGTCTACGGGTATCAGAATCTGGAGAATAAAAATGGTGGTAGAAAGGATAGCAATATGGAAGCTGGTGGTTGACTTACCAAGGCTCCGGAATGGCTATACTTTCCACCTGAGCCTCGCATTTACTTCCTGGGCCGCTAATCAAAGTCACACATGCAGTCAGACACGCCCCACCCTGAATGGAAGTGTGTCAGCTTACTGCCTCCAATCAAAGTCCCCAGTACAGCTGGAGGGCAGGGAAAGCAGTGTAACTAAAGAAGTCCATACACTCTAGCATCTACTGTGAGCTTAGAATGAATGGGCTCATTCCAGGTTAGTGGGCAGGACTGGCTTGGTTGGTGGGCATGGTGATGTTCACTCTCGTCCACCATAATCATGGAAGGGGGGCTTGCCCCACTCCACCCCACCTACCTGGGAATCTCACCCCCAGACCCCTGCTTCTATTATAAACAGCTCCATGCCCATGTGGACTTGTAACAATTAAGTTTATTCTGGCTGAACATCAGACGGCATTTTGAACACACCCGTATCATGTGATATGGGTGTATTGAAATGACATCATACCTGGTGGAAGAAGCCAGTACATTGTAGCTTCTACCATCCATATCATGGTATAAAATAAATAAAACAATTGGAGCAGGGTCTCCCCCCCGGTATTCTGATACCCAGCACAGATAATGCCCACAGCTACAGCCTTGCACTTATCTTGGCTGGGCATCAAAAGAAGAGGAACTGCATGTGTCTTTTTTTCTTATTTAAATAAATAATTTAAAAAAAAAAAACAACCTGCTGTCCCCCCCAATTTTGATACCCAGCCAAGATAAAGCCAGCTGTGGGCTGGTATTTTCAGGCTAGAGAGAATATCCAGACACATGCACAACGCGATACTCACTAGGGTGATTTTCAGGTCATTATTGCGTTGTGCACATGTCTGAGTGATGAGCAGCATTGTGCGCGCTGTGGGATGTGTGTGATCGGCTCAAATTTGATTTACAATCTGCATTCTGAGATGTTTTGTTCACAGAGAAACATAAAAAAACACCGCCCACCCACCTTTGGAAGTGTTTTGCTTTTAGCCCACAGCAAACACTTCTAGAGGTGGGTGGACGGTGTTTTTTTTTTTTTTTTTCCAATAATTCCATGAATAAAACATCTTAAAACGCAGAATTTAAGTCAAATTTGAGCCGATCACACACTTTCCACAGCACGCACAATGCTGTCCATCACTCACAGGCGAGCACAGCATGATACTCACCACAGAGATTATCAAAGCATTTTCATTTTCCGAGCACAAACCCCAAACCTCGATACTGAAGGTTTGCTCATCTCTAGTAAAGCGCATTAGTGTGGTCCTATAAAGTAAGGGTGTATTTAGATGTCAGGTGGAGCTGATCAGGTAAGTCATAATGTTGAGACATCAGATGTAGGTTAATGAAAAAGTCCTGTTGAATAAATATCTAGACATGCTAACAACTTCATGGGATGCATAAGTTGAGAAAGCTAAAAACGTAGCACACAAGTTTAAAAATAAACCAATAAGTGAACCTTTTTATTTAAAAGCAAGTCTATCCAATATTTTATGGCGTGAAGTAGGGGGATAGGCTTGCTATAGGATAAAGCTGTACCAAAACTTTGATAAAATGGATACTTTAACAAATACCTGAGTTTTTAGTACTCTCAAAGTGCAATAAATATATCCTTATTAATATTTTACCAATACATACTGCTTTTGAATTTCATAGGATAGAAGCTAAGAGTGCTTTTGTCTACAAATGCATCCATTTTAACATACCCATGTGTTCACGGAACGAATCCAACAGAGTGTAACCTCTAGCTACCTTCTTACACAGATTTCTTGAAAAGTAGTGAAAACATTCGATTGACAAACCTTTTGTTTTTAGTGAGCCCAGGGAAAAAGAGAATGTGTTTAAACTAAATAACAAAAAGTGCAGCACAGTTACTTCTTCCTGCACATCAAACAATATATTTTAGCAAGGAAACAATAATGCATAACAGAGCACCTTGTGGATTACCTTCCATTCGCTTCTGAATTTCTAATGCTATATCCAGTGCATTAAAGGGCAAAACTGGATCACACGCTATTCGCAAAACCATTTCTGAGGTCAACTGAAAGAACAACAACAAAAAAAAATATTTAAAGAATCGCTATTGTTACATTGTATAAAATTATTCCAAAACACATGGAAAAAAAACAAGCATCATTTATTAAATATAAAATAAAAGAGTAAACAGACATTTAAAATTGTGTTCTTAAATACCTGTCATGTCACATTTGTCCTGGAATTTTGTTAACACTGTGTCCAAAGTGTCATGATTTTGCAAAAATGGTGTGTTTTAGTCTTGGATATAAACATGTAATTTTGCATAATCTACCAGTGTATAGATGCAGGTATTAAATAAAGATATAGAACTTACAAGTGATATCTTTACATTGTTGAATAGTATTAAGGTTGAAAAAAAACCTTTTTCCAACAGTTATATATTTTCTATTGCTATATTACTTGTAACCCATATTGTCATTTGTTGTGAGAAAATCATCCAGCCCTTTTTTAAGTGGTGTTATAGTATCTGCCATTAGTACCACTTGCTGTAGGGTATTCCATAGTCTGACTCTAAAGGGGGCTTTACACGGTAGCGATATCGCTAGCAATTTCTAGCGATATCGAGCGTGTAAGTACCCGCCCCCGTCGTGCATGCGATTGTTTGTGAGCGCTGCCATAGCGAACATTATCGCTACGGCAGCGTCACACGCACTTACCTGGTCGGCGGCGTCGCTGTGACTGCCAAACAATCCCTCCTTCAAGGAGGAGGGACGTTCGGCATCACAGCGACGTCACCGCAACGTCACTAAGCGGCCGGCCAATCAAAGCGGAGGGGTGGAGATGAGCAGGACGTAACATCCCGCCCACCTCCTTCCTTTCTTCCGCATTGGGGCCGGCGGCAGGTAAGGAGACGTTCCTCGCTCCTGCGGTGTCACACATAGCAATATGTGCTGCCACATGAGCGATGAACAACATGGATAAACAACCCTTGCCGATTTTTGAGTTTGGGACGACCTCTCCATGGTGAACGATTTTCACTATTTTTGAGGTTGCTTAAGGTCGCTGGTCAGTGTCACACGCTGCGATATCGTTAATGACGCCAGATGTGCGTCACTAACAACGTGACCCCGACGATAAAACATTAACGATATCGTAGCATGTAAAGCCCCTTTAGGGGTACTTTGCACACTATGACATCGCAGCTGCGATGTCGGTGGGGTCAAATCAAAAGTGACGCACATCCGGCGTCACAGTCGATATTGTAGTGTGTAAATTGTTTATGATACGATTATTGAGTGCAAAAGCATCGTAATCGTATCATCGGTGTAGTGTCCGAATTTTCATAATTGCGCTGCAGCGACGGTACGATGTTGTTCCTCGTTCCCCTGCGGCAGCCCACATCGCTGTGTGAGAAGCCACAGGAGCAAAGAACATCTCCTACCTGCGTCACCGCGGCTCACGCTGGCTATGCGGAAGGAAGGAGGTGGGCGGGATGTTTATGTCCCGCTCATCTCTGCCCCTCCGCTTCTATTGGCCGCCTGCCGTGTGATGTCGCTGTGACGCTGCACGACCCGCCCCTACAGGAAGGAGGCAGATCACTGGCCAGAGCGATGTCTCAGGGCAGGCGAGTGCATGTGAAGCTGCCGTAACGATAATGTTCACTACGGCAGAGATCACAAGATATCGCAGCTGCGAAGGGGGCGGGGACTATCGCGCTTGGCTTTGCTAGCATCGGCTTGCGATATCGCAGTGTGCAAAGTACCCCTTAAGGCCACTTTACACACAGAGATAAATCTGCGGCAGATCTATGGTTGCAGTGAAATTGTGGACAATCAGTGCCAGGTTTGTGGCTGTGTACAAATGGAACAAAATGTCCATGATTTCACTGCAACCACAGATCTGCCAAATATTTATCTCTGTGTGTAAAGTGGCCTTAAGGCCAGTGCCACACTTGCAAGTGCCTTGCGAGTATCTTGCGCGAGTCTCGCGTTGCATCACCCGGCACGGACTCACACTGTCCTCACAGGAGCGGGTCGGTTGCATGCATCTCTGTGAACATGCGAGGCACTCACAAGCGTGACACCGGCCTAAGGCTGGAGTTCCACTTGCGTATGACTCACGCGAGGCTCAGATCAGTATCACCCTCCATGGCCTGATGCTCTCTGGACACGAGCATCTCAGCTGCATGGTAATACATGCAGCCGACCCACTCCTGTCAGGAGAGTGTGCGGCCGTGATGGGTGAGTGATACCGATGCGAGATTCACGCGAGTCATAAGCAAGTGGAACTATACCCTAACTGTAAAGAACCCTTTCCTATTTAGCTGTTGGAATCACCTTTACTCCCCTGGTAATGATGAATGCCAGCTTGTCCTTTGTAAAGTCTTTGGAATGAATAAAACGTGGCAGTCCTTTTATCAACCACATGTATTTATACATATATACATCTTTAAATAATTGAAAAAAAGATCCTGAAACATATTTGTTTCTAACTTTGCTTGATTTCTTTTTTGTTTATAATTTATAATGTATTGTCTGAATAGTAATTAGAGGAGCTTTATTGAACCCCTTTTGAGCTCTTTAACTAAAACATCGCTTTATTAATGTCCAAGTTACAGCAACCTGTCTGCTTAGGGAAAACAAAAGGTAACTGGTGATAATCAATAGATTATTTCACAACACACTGCAGTATCAGACTTTTTAAGCTACTTAATTTGTAAAGAGTCCAAAAATATTCCTTTTGGAGCAGATGCATGGCTTGCTGGTGTTAATAAATGATTGGTGCAAATAGAAAAACTGTGGCTTTTTTTAAAAAAGGTGACTAAAAAATTATCCATTTAAAGAGTTTCAAAGGTTTTTTTTTAAATTAAGAATCAAAAGATTTCTCACAAGTCATCCAAAAATTATCACTTCATTTAGGCAGCAATCAGGTGTTGTTTTTAAAGTGAAAAAATAATGGCTTCTTAACAAGGAGAGAAAAAAACATTATTTGTTTTTGGAATTCACAAGATTTGCTATTCTCAAAATGACTAAACATAGCAAACATTAGGGATTATTGAAGGCTATTCATCAGGCATAGTTTAACACAAAATCTGAAAAGTCACATATTTATGCACAACAGGAAATAATAATAGTGCACTAAATAAGACCAGTGACGAGAGGCAGAACTGTCAATATGGGAATGGAAGAAACAATGGTGGCAATAAATATTTTTGTAATTCATATAGAAGGAACATAAAAATGTTATTGTACACTGAAGGAGATTTGGTCCATGGTTATTTGGGGGTACATGCCTCAACTTATGTACAGTTACACGACACAAATCTATGCAGCACATTTATTCCTATTTGAAGTGTTTCAAAGGTTGTCATAAAATATTCCTTCCAGACTCTTCCTTTTCTTTGGAATTTGGAGGGGTTCTTTTCAGTTCTGATACTTTAATGTCCACTTTAGTATGATTAGTGTTACAAAAATGTTTGGCTGCATGTAGGTCTTCTTTGATTTGTTTTCTTATTGTGTTTTATTAAAAATATGGAATTTTCTAAAAGAAAAACCCAAAAAAACCCTCTTTTTGGGCTGCTATTTCCAATACCTGTTAAATTTTTTATCATCTGTATGTCAATTGAGCAAAAGGGGAGTAATTGAACTTTCATGTTTTTTAAAAAACTTTCACATCTTTGAAAACTTTTTTGTTACTTTTTACTGTTCTTAACAATCAGCTTAGGGGACTTGGAGCTGCGATGGTCTGATTGCTTCTGCTAGACAGTTACCTGCAAAGTATGAGGTGGATTCTCTCTTTAACACCTTCACGGATGTATATCACATAAACATGACCACACCCAATTAAAAAAAAATAATGCTTATTATACAAAAATAAAAAAACACACATGGGCATAAGTAAAATTTGCATATGTTGCTCAAGAAAACATATGCAAAGCTGAAAACTTCATATTTTACAATTCATACTGAACACAATTACAGGCATTCTTCATTTATTTTACCTTGATAAAGTACCATTTGCCATTGGTAAAGGTTTCATAGTATTTGTTTATTTTATATATGACCAGTGATGGGTGGACCCACACTGTGAAAGTCCAGATCCGAGCTTGTTCAAAAGTATCCGAACGCCTGCCTGGGCCCAGAGTTATCTGAGAAATTCTGGGTAATGATCTGAGTCCAGCAACTTGGGTAATAAAAAAAATAAAGGAAGAATAATGAAAGTAAGAATAAAGCAGGGTTACAATACTTACCGAGTCTCCTGCGCGGCTGTAACTGATTCTGTGGCCGTTCATTTTACTTCTGAGGCCGCTAATTAGCTTCATACATATTCATTGGCTCCCTCACCCACCGACAGTTCTGGTGTCTGTGATTGGTTGCAGTCAGACACACCCCCAACCTGTGTGACGGCGTGTCTAACTGCTTGCAATGAAAAACCCTGTCTGCAAGTCTATATCATAGTGTAAAAATAAATAAATAAAAAAATAGTTGGCTTATGGTCCCCCCATATTATGATACACAGCACAGAAAAAGCATATAGCTACCTGCTGCAGCTCCCAACCGTGTGCTTATAATGGCTGTGTATCAAAATAAGAGGAAGCACATGCGGATATTTTTAATTATTTAAATAAACAATTAAAAAAAAACTGTGTCCCCCCAATTTTGATGCACAGCCATAATAAAGCCCCACAGCTGGGGGCTGGTATTCTCAAGCTCGGGAGACCCATGCTTATTGAGCCCCCAAGCCTAAAAGTAGCAGTCTGCAGGTGCCCAGGATTGTCACATCCATTAGATCCAAAAATCCAGAACTTTACTCATATTGATTGCCCTGCTGGGGTGGCAATCTGGGTAACAAGGTGTTAATAATATCCCACAGCTGTCACTGAGCCCTAGATTAGTAATGGGAGGCATCTATGAGACTCCCTTATTACTAATCTGCAAGTAGAAAGAAATAAACACCAACACCAAAAAAATCCTTTATTTGAAATAAAATACAAAAAACCCCCTCCTCTTTCACCCCTATATTAACATCCAAAACACCCAGATCCGACGTAATCCACATGAGGTCCCACAATGATTCCAACTCTTTGACAACAGACACAAGGGTCATCTGCTGATTACTCCCTGCCATGACAACACATGAGCATCTGGCTATCATTATCTGCTGTCTCAGGTGTGCCGATGAGGGGTCAGAAGAACACACCCTTGGCAGTGTGCTTTAAATGTCAAAGAGATTGAAAACCACAATTAAGAGGTTAGCAGCCGCAGCAGAGTGCCGCTTCACCTGAGGCTGATCGAGGCAGATGAAAGCTGAATAATTCAGCCTTCATTTGCAGGGAACGATATAGCTGAATCAAAGGCAGGGAACCAACTTATGATATAGATAGTAAGTCATAAGTTGTTTAGAGTTAAACACACATTTTGGAAACAACTATAACATTTAATTTGTATACAAAATTTTGTTACCACACTTAGCCATCCCCCAAAAATATGAAATCATCAAAATATGCTAGGATAGGTTCACATGAAAGACAAACAGGTTAATTTAACAACTTACTGCCTAATGGTTATGACTTGTATTTGTCTCCAATTTGATAATATAAACAGCTGCTGGTAATCTGGCACTGCAGGCATTTGCCCGTTGGACTGTGATGAATATATGCATAGGGGGCTGCCATGACCACGGCACCCGCTCGTCCTGTTAGTTTCCCCTTTAAGTCTGTGGCATAAAGCCCTATGCACTCCATGACGGCCCTTGTCTCTGTGTGTGTGCGCACCATGGCAGCCTATGCCAGAGGTCTGAACGCCGGATTCTTAAAGGGCCATCAGCCAACTTTGCCATTCAATGCCACTGGCCCTTTACGTGTGTTTGCGTGCTCGCTCTGACAAGGGCCACTGTGTGGCTCCCACAAGGCTCTTTCTGTATGACACTGCCAATGCCAGCATCAGAATGACTTTTTGTGGGGGGATTTCACCCTCTTCTCACCAATTTTAACTATCCTGATCTTCTGCATGCCCTACATACATCACCCTAAACTGGATCATTCAATAATCCATCTTCCCCCATCTGGGTGAATTTCACTATAGAAACTTTTTTTATGTACAGTATAGACCAAACGTTTCGACACAAGTACTCATTCAAAGAGTTTTCTTTATTTTCATGACTCTGAAAATTGTAGATTCACATTGAAGGCATCAAAACTATGAATTAACACATGCGGAATAAAATACTTAACAAAAAAGTGTGAAACAACTGAAAATATGTCTTATATTCTAGGTTCTTCAAAGTAGCCACCTTTTGCTTTGATTACTGCTTTGCACACTCTTGGCATTTTCTTGATGAGCTTCAAGAGGTAGTCACCGGAAGTGATCTTTCAACAGTCTTGAAGGAGTTCCCAGAGATGCTTAGCACTTGTTGGCCCTTTTGCCTTTACTCTGCAGTCCAGCTCACCCCAAACCATCTTGATTGGGTTCAGGTCTGGTGACTGTGGAGGCCAGGTCAACTGGCATAGCACCCCATCACTCTCCTTCTTAGTCAAATAGCCCTTACACAGCCTGGAGGTGTGTTTGGGTCATTGTCCTGTTGAAAAATAAATGATGGTCCAACTAAACGCAAACCGGATGGAATAGCATGCCGCTGCAAGATGCTGTGGTAGCCATGCTGGTTCTGCATGCCATCAATTTTGAATAAAGACACAACAGTGTCACCAGCAATGCACCCCCACACCATCACACCTCCTCCTCCATGCTTCACGGTGGGAACCAGCCATGTAGAGGCCATCCATTCACCTTTTCTGCGTCGCACAAAGACATGATGGTTGGATCCAAAGATCTCAAAATTGGACTCATCAGACCAAAGCACAGATTTCCACGAGTCTAATGTCCATTCCTTGTGTTCTTTAGCCCAAACAAGTCTCTTCTGCTTGATGCCTGTCCTTAGCAGTGGTTTCCTACCAGCTATTTTACCATGAAGGCCTGCTGCACAAAGTCTCCTCTTAACAGTTGTTCTAGAGATGTGTCTGCTGCTAGAACTCTGTGTGGCATTGACCTGGTCTCTAATATGAGCTGCTGTTAACCTGTGATTTCTGAGGCCGGTGTCTCGGCTAAACTTATCCTCTGCAGCAGAGGTGACTCTTGGTCTTCCTTTCCTAGGGTGGTCCTCATGTGAGACAGTTTCTTTGTAGTGTTTGATGGTTTTTGCCACTGCACGTGGGGACACTTTCAAAGTTTTCCAAATTTTTCAGACTGACTGACCTTCATTTCTTAAAGTAATGATGGCCATTCATTTTTCTTTACTTAGCTGCTTTTTTCTTGCCATAATACAAATTCTAACAGTCTATTCAGTAGGACTATCAGCTGTGAATCCCCCAGACTTCTGCACAACACAACTGATGGTCCCAACCCCATTTATAAGGCAAGGAATCGCACTTATTAAACCTGACAGGGCACACCTGTGAAGTGAAAACCATTTCTGGTGACTACCTCTTGTAGCTAATCAAGAGAATGCCAAGAGTGTGGAAATCAGTAATCAAAGCAAAAGGTGGCTACTTTGTAGAACCTAGAATATAAGACATATTTTCAGTTTTTTCACACTTTTTTGTTAAGTACTTCATTCCACATGTGTTAATTCATAGTTTTGATGCCTTCAATGTGAATCTACAATTTTCAGAGTCATGAAAATAAAGAAAACTCTTTGATTGAGGTGTGTCCAAACTTTTGGTCTGTACTGTATATACAGTGTGTATATATATATATATATATATATATATATATATATATATATATATATATACACACAATATATAGTTGCATAAAAATAAATCATTAAAAAAAATGACGTAGCGCTCCACGTTTTTTTTTTATTCTCAGCTTAGATAAATTAAATGCTACCGGCTGCCAACCCCATCTGCCTGGCATTACCTTGGCTGACAATCAAAATGCAGGGAAACCCATTATTTTTTTTTTAATTACTTAAAAAAATAATTAAAAAAAATGCATGGGCTCCTGCTATATTTTTATTGCAAGTCAGGTAAAGAATGGCAGGTGGGGGCTGGGATTCTCAGCAGCCCGCAGCTGCCCCTGGAAATGGCGCTTTGTTTCATAGCGCCATTTCTAGGTGCTTTACTCGGCTTGTCAATTGGCCCTGGTGGTGGTGGCATGCTGGTTAATAAAGGGGTTAATACCAGCTTTGTATTCTCAGATGGTACTAAGTCCGAAATTCATGGTGTCACGCCAAATTAGACATGGCCACCATGAATTTTTAGTAAACATTAAAAAAAAAAACACATTACAGCAAATTTTTTTATTAGAAATAAAACAAAAGAACATTTAGATATTCCATCTTTGTTATGAAAAAATCCTTAGTCCGACATAATCCACAGGGAAAACAATGTCAGCTTATTACTCTGTACAGACACAGTCTATACAAAGTGAGAAGCAGAGAGAGCCATGTCAGCTCTGCTACATTGCTCTGTACAAAGTGAGAAGCGTCTCGCATTGCATCACCCCGCAAAGCCTGATGCTCTCAGTGCAGGATCGTCTCAGTTGCATGGAAATACATGCAGCTGACCCGCTCCTGTCGGGAGATTGTGCTCCGTGATGCAATGCGACACTTGCACAGTGACTATTAAAGTTCAGCTAACAGGACCTTAATTGACGTCTTAGTCATGTGACCAGTCTGTAAGCCAATGTCTGTACAACATTCACATTAGTCTGATCACCTTGTGAGGTAGGCAGTTGAGTTTTAATTTCTGGATTCTGGAAATCTTTCTTTAGAATGTAGAAAAGTATGACTTGCCTGTTTTACAATGCAAGAAGTGCAAGACATGCAAGTCACAGCCTTGGATTTTGAAATTTATTTTAGCTGCAAAAATAGCACTAAGAGGTTTAATAATGCTCCTTGTTTGCAGAATGAAGAACAAAAAAAGCTGTTAAGGTTCTGTTGTTACTGCAATGTGTCTCAGATCAATCAATTCAGTCATACTGAGAAAGAGTGAATAAACAGCTACAGCATTTCCCTATCTATCACTTGAATCTTTGTAATAGTATTTGTGATGACTCCGCATTAGTAAGGAATATCTGGCCACTTGTGAGGGGTTGAGCTATTTTTAATTATGCCAGACATATTGTTCCTTTGTTCGGTGAGTCAAGGCATATGGGCCATTGTTTCATATAGGACTATCCAGTGCCCTTTTTGTCTACTAACTTGTGGAATACCTGCTGATTGTGAATTGCATCAGCTCTTGTGGTGTACTAGTCTGCATCATCTGGAGGACAATTGAACTAGCCAAGATTGAGGGAACAATTGTGATTATCATCCACCAATCCTGTGGAACACAATGCTCTGATAAGGGAGCTGAGGGATATGAAAAGGGGCCTGCTCCTATCACTCATGAATTCACAGGACTACTGCCTACAACCATGTTTCCAGCTGGTGGATTACACTTTCTGCTCAACTCCAGCTCCACTACTCAACACTCAACACTCCACAATTTTTTTAGGAGAACCCATATTGGGACTATACAGTCACCTGGCTATATACCTTGCTTTGCCCAACTGCTTCCTAAGCTTCTCACTATCTGCTCTCAGTGGGTGCCCACTAGAGTTGAGCGCGGTTCGTGGTTCGTGGTTCTCCAGTTCGCGGCTCGAGTGATTTTGGGGCATGTTCTAGATCGAACTAGAACTCGAGCTTTTTGCAAAAGCTCGGTAGTTCTAGAAACGTTCGAGAACGGTTCTATCAGCCAAAAAACAGCTAAATCATAGCTTGGTTTCTGCTGTAATAGTGTAAGTCACTCTGTGAATCAAACTATTATCACATTTCAGTGTATAGTGTGCGTGAACAGCGCCTTCAGATCACTGCTGTTTCTATAATGGCGATCGCCATTTTTTTTTTTTTTTTTTCTTGTCTTCCTTCCCTAAGCGCGCGCGTCTTGTGGGGCGGGCCAGCATGTCAGCCAATCCCAGACACACACACAGCTAAGTGGACTTTGAGCCAGAGAAGCAACGGCATGTGTGATAGGATCTGCATGTCACATGTCCCTGCATTATAAAACCGGACATTTTCTTCACGGACGCCATTATCTGCCTTCTGCGTCTTTGGTGTCAGACATCACTGTCGCAGCTCCGTCTTCCTGAGTCCTATAGCCGATACAGCTGTATGCGCTGCATACACAGCGTTAGACAGCTTAGGGAGAGCACTTTATAGCAGTCCTTTTAAGGGCTCCAACCGGCAGGGTCAGAGAGCCATAGGTGACAGGTCCTGCAAACAGCAACAGCGTCTGTGTAGCCCAGGTCAGGGATTTCCTACCTGCATTTCACCATTAGGAGGGAATAGAAAGGCAGTCTTCCATTCCTCTACCCAGAGCACCACAATCCTGCCACTGTACCCTCTTGTCCTCTGCACACTCCAACTGATAACTAAGCCATTATACTAGCAAACACTCAGTGTACCTAGTGGCATCCTATACGTGGCTATTGGACTTTGCTATAGTCCCACTAGTGCAAAGACATTTGCAGAGCGCGTCTGCCTGCATTGCACACTACAACTCATTCTAACCAAGCCATTATACTAGCAAACACTCAGTGTACCTAGTGGCATCCTATACGTGGCTATTGGACTTTGCTATAGTCCCACTAGTGCAAAGACATTTGCAGAGCGCGTCTGCCTGCGTTGCACACTACAACTCATTCTAACCAAGCCATTATACTAGCAAACACTCAGTGTACCTAGTGGCATCCTATACGTGGCTATTGGACTTTGCTATAGTCCCACTAGTGCAAAGACATTTGCAGAGCGCGTCTGCCTGCGTTGCACACTACAACTCATTCTAACCAAGCCATTATACTAGCAAACACTCAGTGTACCTAGTGGCATCCTATACGTGGCTATTGGACTTTGCTATAGTCCCACTAGTGCAAAGACATTTGCAGAGCGCGTCTGCCTGCGTTGCACACTACAACTCATTCTAACCAAGCCATTATACTAGCAAACACTCAGTGTACCTAGTGGCATCCTATACGTGGCTATTGGACTTTGCTATAGTCCCACTAGTGCAAAGACATTTGCAGAGCGCGTCTGCCTGCGTTGCACACTACAACTCATTCTAACCAAGCCATTATACTAGCAAACACTCAGTGTACCTAGTGGCATCCTATACGTGGCTATTGGACTTTGCTATAGTCCCACTAGTGCAAAGACATTTGCAGAGCGCGTCTGCCTGCGTTGCACACTACAACTCATTCTAACCAAGCCATTATACTAGCAAACACTCAGTGTACCTAGTGGCATCCTATACGTGGCTATTGGACTTTGCTATAGTCCCACTAGTGCAAAGACATTTGCAGAGCGCGTCTGCCTGCGTTGCACACTACAACTCATTCTAACCAAGCCATTATACTAGCAAACACTCAGTGTACCTAGTGGCATCCTATACGTGGCTATTGGACTTTGCTATAGTCCCACTAGTGCAAAGACATTTGCAGAGCGCGTCTGCCTGCGTTGCACACTACAACTCATTCTAACCAAGCCATTATACTAGCAAACACTCAGTGTACCTAGTGGCATCCTATACGTGGCTATTGGACTTTGCTATAGTCCCACTAGTGCAAAGACATTTGCAGAGCGCGTCTGCCTGCGTTGCACACTACAACTCATTCTAACCAAGCCATTATACTAGCAAACACTCAGTGTACCTAGTGGCATCCTATACGTGGCTATTGGACTTTGCTATAGTCCCACTAGTGCAAAGACATTTGCAGAGCGCGTCTGCCTGCGTTGCACACTACAACTCATTCTAACCAAGCCATTATACTAGCAAACACTCAGTGTACCTAGTGGCATCCTATACGTGGCTATTGGACTTTGCTATAGTCCCACTAGTGCAAAGACATTTGCAGAGCGCGTCTGCCTGCGTTGCACACTACAACTCATTCTAACCAAGCCATTATACTAGCAAACACTCAGTGTACCTAGTGGCATCCTATACGTGGCTATTGGACTTTGCTATAGTCCCACTAGTGCAAAGACATTTGCAGAGCGCGTCTGCCTGCGTTGCACACTACAACTCATTCTAACCAAGCCATTATACTAGCAAACACTCAGTGTACCTAGTGGCATCCTATACGTGGCTATTGGACTTTGCTATAGTCCCACTAGTGCAAAGACATTTGCAGAGCGCGTCTGCCTGCGTTGCACACTACAACTCATTCTAACCAAGCCATTATACTAGCAAACACTCAGTGTACCTAGTGGCATCCTATACGTGGCTATTGGACTTTGCTATAGTCCCACTAGTGCAAAGACATTTGCAGAGCGCGTCTGCCTGCGTTGCACACTACAACTCATTCTAACCAAGCCATTATACTAGCAAACACTCAGTGTACCTAGTGGCATCCTATACGTGGCTATTGGACTTTGCTATAGTCCCACTAGTGCAAAGACATTTGCAGAGCGCGTCTGCCTGCGTTGCACACTACAACTCATTCTAACCAAGCCATTATACTAGCAAACACTCAGTGTACCTAGTGGCATCCTATACGTGGCTATTGGACTTTGCTATAGTCCCACTAGTGCAAAGACATTTGCAGAGCGCGTCTGCCTGCGTTGCACACTACAACTCATTCTAACCAAGCCATTATACTAGCAAACACTCAGTGTACCTAGTGGCATCCTATACGTGGCTATTGGACTTTGCTATAGTCCCACTAGTGCAAAGACATTTGCAGAGCGCGTCTGCCTGCGTTGCACACTACAACTCATTCTAACCAAGCCATTATACTAGCAAACACTCAGTGTACCTAGTGGCATCCTATACGTGGCTATTGGACTTTGCTATAGTCCCACTAGTGCAAAGACATTTGCAGAGCGCGTCTGCCTGCGTTGCACACTACAACTCATTCTAACCAAGCCATTATACTAGCAAACACTCAGTGTACCTAGTGGCATCCTATACGTGGCTATTGGACTTTGCTATAGTCCCACTAGTGCAAAGACATTTGCAGAGCGCGTCTGCCTGCGTTGCACACTACAACTCATTCTAACCAAGCCATTATACTAGCAAACACTCAGTGTACCTAGTGGCATCCTATACGTGGCTATTGGACTTTGCTATAGTCCCACTAGTGCAAAGACATTTGCAGAGCGCGTCTGCCTGCGTTGCACACTACAACTCATTCTAACCAAGCCATTATACTAGCAAACACTCAGTGTACCTAGTGGCATCCTATACGTGGCTATTGGACTTTGCTATAGTCCCACTAGTGCAAAGACATTTGCAGAGCGCGTCTGCCTGCGTTGCACACTACAACTCATTCTAACCAAGCCATTATACTAGCAAACACTCAGTGTACCTAGTGGCATCCTATACGTGGCTATTGGACTTTGCTATAGTCCCACTAGTGCAAAGACATTTGCAGCACGTCTGCCTGCGTTGCACACTCCAACTAATTATAACTAAGTTGCATTGTCAGGGATATTTATTCTTTATTATTCTGCTGTTAATAAAGCTAGACCACCACTGCAATCTTCACCACCTCTCAATTTTTACTACCACATTTTCAGTCCACAATCTTGTCGCAATCAACATGAGTGGCAAAATGACAGATGCTGGTGGAAAGGGGAAGAGGCGTGGTGGAAAAGGCAAAAAAGGTTTTGTCCGTGGGGAAGGTGGCAAAGCTCCATTATCATCTGCTGAAGATAGACCATCTACCAGCAAAAGTAAGATGTCTACTACTTACCGTGGACAATCCGATGTGCTCCCTTTGTTACGGACACGAACAACAGGAACAAAGGTAGATGATGGGCAAAAAAGGAAAATGCTTGAATGGATCTCAAGTGGTCCAACAAGTGCCCTCTCTGCCACTTCAAGTACCGCATCCAAAAAACACCAGTCCTCTGAGTTGTCATCCCAATCAAACTTGCTTTCTCCCAGCTCTGAAGTCTCCATCAGCCCTGCACAGTATGGTGGAACTGAGATGGCTGAGTCTGCAGAGCTGTTCAGTCACACTATAGCCTGGGAATCAGAGGTCTGCTCCCAAGCTACAGTGAGTACAGAACAGGAAATGGTCTGCAGTGATGCCCAGAACCTTTGTGACTCAGATTCAGGCCGTGAGGACCAAGTTTCTGAGCATAATGTTGACCCTTTGTCACAAACTGTAACACCTGTGGTTATAGACAATGAGGAACATACTGATGAAGATGAGACGCAGATACCCGATTGGGATGACAACTTAAATATTCCGTCAGGGCAAGAAGAGGCTCGGTCTGAGGGGGAGGGGAGTGCAAACACAACAATTGATGATGACGTTCTAGATCCCACCTACTGTCAACCCCCAGTCAGGCACTCGAGGAGGTCAACAGAGGCGGTGGAGGAGGATGCAACCGACGACGAAGTTACCTTGCGCCTTCCTGGACAGAGTCGGAGCACTGGTAGCACGTCTACAACTGCATCCTCAGCCACCACTCTGCCTATGAGCATTATTCGGGGTGGATCAACAGGTCGCATGGCCTCTAAGCCTTGCCTAGCCTGGTCCTTTTTTCACATCGAAAAAGATCGCCCAACTCATGTGATATGTAACATTTGTCATGATTCTGTTAGTAGAGGTCAAAACCTCAGCAGTTTGACAACTTCTTCCATGAATCGTCACATGACTAAATATCATAAGTCCCGGTGGGAAGCTCACCGTGCTGCAATGCGGCCTAGTGGAGCGAACCATCCACCGCCCGCCCCTTCCACTGCATCCGCGCGCTCTTCATCTTCTAGGACTGTGGGGACAGCTGCCACACCTGTTTTTCCACGCAAAACTTCCACCACTGTAACCGCAACAGGCAGTTTGCTTGTAAGGTCGTCAGTTGGTTTGGAAGGGGAAACAAGTGAGTGTGTACAGCTCTCTCAGACATCGATAGCACCAACGTTGGATGAAGGCAACATCATGTCTCCGCCTGCACTTTCCTCACAAACCTGCATTTTTCAAGGGACACCCTACTCAACACCGTCTACACACAGCAGCCAGATCTCTGTCCCTCAGATGTGGTCAAATAAAAGGCCACTTCCTCCGACCCATGACAAAGCTAAGAGGTTGACTCTATCCCTCTGTAAGCTGTTGGCTACCGAAATGCTGCCTTTCCGCCTAGTGGACACACAGGATTTTAGAGACCTTATGTCTGTCGCTGTGCCCCAGTACCAGATGCCTAGTCGCCACTACTTCTCTAAGAAAGGTGTGCCCGCGCTACACCAGCATGTCGCACACAACATCACCGCTTCCTTGAGAAACTCTGTGTGTGAACGGGTGCATTTCACCACCGATACTTGGACCAGTAAGCATGGACAGGGACGTTACATGTCGCTGACTGGGCACTGGGTAACTATGGTGATAGATGGTGAAGGGTCTGCTGCACAAGTCTTGCCGTCCCCACGACTTGTGTGTCAATCCTCTGTCTGTCCAAGTTCCGCCACTGCTTCTGCATCCTCCACCTCATCTGGGTCCTCCACCTCCGCCCCAAGCCTGCCTGGTCAGGCCACCAGCGTTCTCACTGCGCAGAAGGAATCACGCACCCCTCATTACTATGCTGGCAGCAGAGCGCAACGGCATCAGGCGGTCTTTAGCTTGACATGTCTTGGTAATAAGAGTCACACAGCTGAGGAGTTGTGGTCAGCTTTGCGGTCCGAGTTTAATAAATGGTTGTCTCCACTCAAACTGCAGCCTGGTAAGGCCGTGTGCGACAATGCTGCAAACCTGGGTGCGGCACTTCGCCTGGGCAAGGTGACACACGTACCTTGTATGGCTCACGTGTTGAACCTTGTCGTGCAGCAATTTTTAACACACTATCCCGGCCTAGATGGCCTTCTGAACAGGGCACGAAAACTGTCAGCTCACTTCCGCCGTTCAAGCGCCGCAGCAGAGCGACTTGCATCGCTCCAGAAGTCTTTCGGCCTGCCGGTTCATCGCCTGAAATGCGATGTGGCGACACGCTGGAATTCAACTCTCCACATGTTACAGCGACTGTGGCAGCACCGCAGAGCCCTGGTGCAATACGTCATGACGTATAGCCTGGGCCAACGAGATGCAGAGGTGGGGCAGATCACCCTGATGGAGTGGTCTCAGATCAAGGACCTATGCACCCTTCTGCACAGTTTCGACATGGCGACGAATATGTTTAGCTCTGACAATGCCATTATCAGCATGACGATTCCAGTCATTTACATGCTGGAGCACACGCTAAACACTATTCGGAGTCAGGGGGTGGGACAACATGAAGGGGAGGAACTACAGGAGGATTCATATGCGCAAGGGACAACAACATCACGAAGGTCCAGACGTTCATCATCACCAACGCAGCAGGCATGGGACCATGGGGGACAGGGATCGACAAGGGCGCATAGTAGCAGGCGAAATGTTGAGCAAGGTGCAGGAGAACATGAAGAAATGGAGGACGAACTGTCCATGGACATGGAAGACTCAGCGGATGAGGGAGACCTTGGTCAAATTTCAGTTGAAAGAGGTTGGGGTCAGATGTCAGAGGAAGAAAGAACGGGTAGCACCTCTATGCCACAAACACAGCATGGACTTGGTCCGCATGGCTGCGCAAGACACATGAGTGCCTTTTTGTTGCACTACCTCCAACATGACAGTCGTATTGTCAAAATTAGAAGTGATGATGACTACTGGATTGCCACACTATTAGATCCCCGGTACAAGTCCAAATTTTGTGACATAATTCCAGCCATAGAAAGGGACGCACGTATGCAGGAGTATCAGCAGAAGCTGTTACTAGATCTTAGCTCGGCTTTTCCACCAAACAACCGTGCAGGTGCAGGGAGTGAATCTCCCAGTTGTAACTTGACAAACATGGGACGGTCTCGTCATCTTCAACAGTCTACCCGTACCAGTAGGACCTTTTCTGGTGCCGGTAACAGCAATTTTATGGAATCTTTTCATAATTTTTTTAGACCCTCTTTTGCAAGGCCACCAGAGACAACAAGTCTGACACATAGTCAACGGCTGGAGAGGATGATACAGGAGTATCTCCAAATGAACATCGATGCCATGACTGTGCAACTGGAGCCTTGCTCCTTTTGGGCTTCAAACCTACAAAAATGGCCAGAGCTCGCAACTTACGCCTTGGAGATTTTGTCGTGTCCAGCTGCCAGCGTTGTCTCTGAACGTGTATTCAGTGCTGCTGGGTGTGTGCTGACAGATAAGCGCACGCGTCTGTCCAGTGACAATGTGGACAGACTGACGTTCATCAAAATGAACAAGTCATGGATCCAGAAGGAATTTACTACCCCTGTGTCATCCTGGGGAGAGTAAATGCTTGTGGATTTGGAATGTGCTTGATGCAAATCAAAACATCCTGTTTGCAACTAGGGCCCAAGTGCTGCCACTGATGGGGTGGGTGTCTGTGTGGCCCAATTTTTGGAAAAAAGGGAGACTCCGCTTGGAGTAACCCTTGCTTGCTGTGTTTTTAAAAGAAGCCAAGATGAACAGAGCTGGGATCAGGAAAGACTTTGCTACCTACCCCGGTGTCATCCTGTGGACGGCTAAGAATAGCGTATTTTTGAATGTGCTTGATGCAAATCAAAACATCCTGTTTGCAACTAGGGCCCAAGTGCTGCCACTGATGGGGTGGGTGTCTGTGTGGCCCAATTTTTGGAAAAAAGGGAGACTCCGCTTGGAGTAACCCTTGCTTGCTGTGTTTTTAAAAGAAGCCAAGATGAACAGAGCTGGGATCAGGAAAGACTTTGCTACCTACCCCGGTGTCATCCTGTGGACGGCTAAGAATAGCGTATTTTTGAATGTGCTTGATGCAAATCAAAACATCCTGTTTGCAACTAGGGCCCAAGTGCTGCCACTGATGGGGTGGGTGTCTGTGTGGCCCAATTTTTGGAAAAAAGGGAGACTCCGCTTGGAGTAACCCTTGCTTACATTGTTTTTAAAAGAAGCCAAGATGAACAAGTCATGGGTCAGCAAAGACTTTGCTACCTACCCCGGTGTCATCCTGGGGACGGCTAAGAATAGCGTATTTTTGAATGTGCTTGATGCAAATCAAAACATCCTGTTTGCAACTAGGGCCCAAGTGCTGCCACTGATGGGGTGGGTGTCTGTGTGGCCCAATTTTTGGAAAAAAGGGAGACTCCGCTTGGAGTAACCCTTGCTTGCTGTGTTTTTAAAAGAAGCCAAGATGAACAGAGCTGGGATCAGGAAAGACTTTGCTACCTACCCCGGTGTCATCCTGTGGACGGCTAAGAATAGCGTATTTTTGAATGTGCTTGATGCAAATCAAAACATCCTGTTTGCAACTAGGGCCCAAGTGCTGCCACTGATGGGGTGGGTGTCTGTGTGGCCCAATTTTTGGAAAAAAGGGAGACTCCGCTTGGAGTAACCCTTGCTTACATTGTTTTTAAAAGAAGCCAAGATGAACAAGTCATGGGTCAGCAAAGACTTTGCTACCTACCCCGGTGTCATCCTGGGGACGGCTAAGAATAGCGTATTTTTGAATGTGCTTGATGCAAATCAAAACATCCTGTTTGCAACTAGGGCCCAAGTGCTGCCACTGATGGGGTGGGTGTCTGTGTGGCCCAATTTTTGGAAAAAAGGGAGACTCCGCTTGGAGTAACCCTTGCTTGCTGTGTTTTTAAAAGAAGCCAAGATGAACAGAGCTGGGATCAGGAAAGACTTTGCTACCTACCCCGGTGTCATCCTGGGGACGGCTAAGAATAGCGTATTTTTGAATGTGCTTGATGCAAATCAAAACATCCTGTTTGCAACTAGGGCCCAAGTGCTGCCACTGATGGGGTGGGTGTCTGTGTGGCCCAATTTTTGGAAAAAAGGGAGACTCCGCTTGGAGTAACCCTTGCTTACATTGTTTTTAAAAGAAGCCAAGATGAACAAGTCATGGGTCAGCAAAGACTTTGCTACCTACCCCGGTGTCATCCTGGGGACGGCTAAGAATAGCGTATTTTTGAATGTGCTTGATGCAAATCAAAACATCCTGTTTGCAACTAGGGCCCAAGTGCTGCCACTGATGGGGTGGGTGTCTGTGTGGCCCAATTTTTGGAAAAAAGGGAGACTCCGCTTGGAGTAACCCTTGCTTGCTGTGTTTTTAAAAGAAGCCAAGATGAACAGAGCTGGGATCAGGAAAGACTTTGCTACCTACCCCGGTGTCATCCTGGGGACGGCTAAGAATAGCGTATTTTTGAATGTGCTTGATGCAAATCAAAACATCCTGTTTGCAACTAGGGCCCAAGTGCTGCCACTGATGGGGTGGGTGTCTGTGTGGCCCAATTTTTGGAAAAAAGGGAGACTCCGCTTGGAGTAACCCTTGCTTGCTGTGTTTTTAAAAGAAGCCAAGATGAACAGAGCTGGGATCAGGAAAGACTTTGCTACCTACCCCGGTGTCATCCTGGGGACGGCTAAGAATAGCGTATTTTTGAATGTGCTTGATGCAAATCAAAACATCCTGTTTGCAACTAGGGCCCAAGTGCTGCCACTGATGGGGTGGGTGTCTGTGTGGCCCAATTTTTGGAAAAAAGGGAGACTCCGCTTGGAGTAACCCTTGCTTACATTGTTTTTAAAAGAAGCCAAGATGAACAAGTCATGGGTCAGCAAAGACTTTGCTACCTACCCCGGTGTCATCCTGGGGACGGCTAAGAATAGCGTATTTTTGAATGTGCTTGATGCAAATCAAAACATCCTGTTTGCAACTAGGGCCCAAGTGCTGCCACTGATGTGGTGGGTGTCTGTGTGGCCCAATTTTTGGAAAAAAGGGAGACTCCGCTTGGAGTAACCCTTGCTTGCTGTGTTTTTAAAAGAAGCCAAGATGAACAGAGCTGGGATCAGGAAAGACTTTGCTACCTACCCCGGTGTCATCCTGGGGACGGATAAGAATGGCGTATTTTTGAATGTGCTTGATGCAAATCTAGCTGTGAAGTGTACAACTGGGGCACAACTGCTGCCACTGAATGGGTGGGTGTGTGTGGGGCCCAATTTTTGGAAAAAAGGGGAGACTCCGCTTGGAGTAACCCTTGCTTACATTGTTTTTAAAAGAAGCCAAGATGAACAAGTCATGGGTCAGCAAAGACTTTGCTACCTACCCCAGTGTCATCCTGGGGACGGCTAAGAATAGCGTATTTTTGAATGTGCTTGATGCAAATCAAAACATCCTGTTTGCAACTAGGGCCCAAGTGCTGCCACTGATGGGGTGGGTGTCTGTGTGGCCCAATTTTTGGAAAAAAGGGAGACTCCGCTTGGAGTAACCCTTGCTTGCTGTGTTTTTAAAAGAAGCCAAGATGAACAGAGCTGGGATCAGGAAAGACTTTGCTACCTACCCCGGTGTCATCCTGGGGACGGTTAAGAATAGCGTATTTTTGAATGTGCTTGATGCAAATCTAGCTGTGAAGTGTACAACTGGGGCACAACTGCTGCCACTGAAGGGGTGGGTGTGTGTGGGGCCCAATTTTTGGAAAAAGGGGAGACTCCGCTTGGAGTAACCCTTGCTTACATTGTTTTTAAAAGAAGCCAAGATGAACAAGTCATGGGTCAGCAAAGACTTTGCTACCTACCCCAGTGTCATCCTGGGGACGGCTAAGAATAGCGTATTTTTGAATGTGCTTGATGCAAATCAAAACATCCTGTTTGCAACTAGGGCCCAAGTGCTGCCACTGATGGGGTGGGTGTCTGTGTGGCCCAATTTTTGGAAAAAAGGGAGACTCCGCTTGGAGTAACCCTTGCTTGCTGTGTTTTTAAAAGAAGCCAAGATGAACAGAGCTGGGATCAGGAAAGACTTTGCTACCTACCCCGGTGTCATCCTGGGGACGGTTAAGAATAGCGTATTTTTGAATGTGCTTGATGCAAATCTAGCTGTGAAGTGTACAACTGGGGCACAACTGCTGCCACTGAAGGGGTGGGTGTGTGTGGGGCCCAATTTTTGGAAAAAAGGGAGACTCCGCTTGGAGTAACCCTTGCTTGCTGTGTTTTTAAAAGAAGCCAAGATGAACAGAGCTGGGATCAGGAAAGACTTTGCTACCTACCCCGGTGTCATCCTGGGGACGGATAAGAATGGCGTATTTTTGAATGTGCTTGATGCAAATCTAGCTGTGAAGTGTACAACTGGGGCACAACTGCTGCCACTGAAGGGGTGGGTGTGTGGGGCCCAATTTTTGGAAAAAAGGGAGACTCCGCTTGGAGTCACCTTGCGGTGTTTTACATGACTTTAGAAGGGCGTGCCATGCCTATATCTGTGTGTCCTCCTCTTTTTCCTTGTCCAGCTGTTTTGTTTTCGCATGAGTACATGTCCTTGTCACTTTCCCATGTGTTTGTGTTGTGTTGTGAGTTGTTTGTCACCTTTTGGACACCTTTGAGGGTGTTTTCTAGGTGTTTTACTGTGTTTGTGATTGCCTGCCATTGTTTCCTATGGGCTCGAGTTCGGTTCGTCGAACGTTCGACGAGCCGAACTCGAGCCAGACCCCCCGTTCGGCGAACCGCCTCGAGCCGAACCGGGACCGGTTCGCTCATCTCTAGTGCCCACAAAAAAAGCAGGGTGCTGATGGCTGGCATAGTGGTCCAGGGTGCTCCAAAGTCACAGAGGTTATAATACTTATCAAGATAGCGGAAAGTGTGAGACTCTGCCCCTCACACCATCTCATGTCCTTGCCAGGAATGTACTATCTACTGTTGTCTCTCGGGAACCCAATAAAGTCTTACTGGAGTGTGGTAACCTCACCATGTGTTGTCTGAGTAGTGTTCTACCCACGGGGAAGATGCATGTGCCTTCAGTGGGATTATCCCCGGTCAA
Source organism: Anomaloglossus baeobatrachus (assembly GCF_048569485.1). NCBI lineage: Eukaryota > Metazoa > Chordata > Amphibia > Anura > Aromobatidae > Anomaloglossus > Anomaloglossus baeobatrachus. The sequence goes on from NC_134355.1 coordinate 477,977,494, forward strand.
TGTAATCTTTCTAAAGACAGCCATGCCAGTGAACGAAAGCTCTCCTGACCCTCGTGTCTCCACTCGTGTCTCCACAGCGTTGCCAAAATTAGACTAGTATGTCCAATTTAATGAAAATATTGCATCTCAGTGAGTCAGATTTAGTGTAAGCCATATGAGGTTTAATTTTTGTCTTGATACCTTTAGGAGTACATTTCGAAGTCGGAGTGACCAATTTGATTCTAAAGTGCTCCTGTTTATCATTTGTATCACTATCACTGTCTGACAGTACCTGCTCCCAGTCAATGTGAGAAAATTGGCTTATTTAAAATTCAGTGTTTTTGCTTTTCGTGCCAGAGTATGTTTTTTACAGTTGAATCAATATTAACCCCTTAACGACCCATGACGTACTGGGTACGTCATGGATCGTGTGCCGGTAAGCCCCTTCCCCTGCCGCCGGCAGGCGGCGGCGATCCGCGCACATATCAGCTGTTATCAACAGCTGACATGTGTGCCTGCTAGCCGTGGGTGGAATCGCTTCCAGCCGCGGCCATTAACCCCTTACATTTCGCTGCCAAAATCTGGCAGCGATATGTATATGGGCGCCGCCATGACAGTCACTTACCCCGCCCCCACCGGAAGTCACGTGACATGATCACGTGACTTTCGGTGGTTGCCATGGTAGCACAGGGTCATGTGATGATGCCTGTAGCTAACATGACTCACTTCCTCTCAATGCCGGAATATCTGCAGTTCTCAGCTCTGTAGCTGAGATTTGCAGATAGTGCAAAGCGATCGGATTGCTGATCGCTATAGCCCCCTAGGGGGACTAGTAAAATAAAAAAAAAAAAGTAAAAAAAAAGTTTTAAAAAATTAAAAAAAAATAAAAAAACCTAAAAGTTCAAATCACCCCCCTTTCACCCCATTGAAAATTAAAGGGTTAAAAAAATAAAAATACACACATATTTGGTATCGCCACATTCAGAAATGCCCGATCTATCAAAATGTAAAATCAATAAATCTGATCAGTAAACGGCGTAGCGGCAAAAAAATTCCAAACGCCAAAATTACGTTTTTTGGTCGCCACAAATTTTGCGCAAAATGCAATAACAGGCGATAAAAACATAGCATCTGCGCAAAAATGATACTGTTAAAAATGTTAGGTCGAGACGCAAAAAATAAGCCATCACTGAGCCTCAGATCCTGAAAAATGAGAACACTACGGGTTTTGGAAAATGGCGCAAAACGTGCACCACGTTTTTTGGACAAGCTTGTGATTTTTTTTGAACCCCTTATATACAAGTAAACCTATACATGTTTGGTGTCTGCAAACTCGCACCGACCTGAGGCATCACATAGATACCTCAGTTTTACCATATAGTGAACACAGTGAATAAAATATCCCAAAAACTATTGTACGATCACACTTTTTTTGCAATTTTTCCGCACTTGGAATTTTTTTGCCGTTTTCCAGTACACTATATGGTAAAACTTATGGTTTCATTTAAAAGTACAACTTGTCCCGCAAAAAACAAGCCCTCATATGGCAAGATTTATGGAAAAATAAAAAAATTACGCCTCTCGGAAGAAGGGGAGCAAAAAACAAAAACGCAAAAACAGAAAGTGCCCGGGGGTTGAAGGGGTTAAATTATATAGTGGTCACCAATACTAAGGTTTTCGATAACCATGACTTTTCTAAAAGGCTCTGTATTGTTAGAAATAACCTGATAGAACAGAGCATCATCTTGTTGGGTTTCCAACAAAGTGGTCCATAAAATTATCCTGTAACATGCTGAGTGATTTTCTTCCCTTTGCAGTTTGAGCAAAACAATTGTTCCACTCATTATTATAGGTACTATCTCCCATAATCACTATTTTACCAGCCTGTTCATTTCATGTTATCTGACTATGTAGTTGACCTTCCACCTTCTCTGTGATGTTGGAGGGGGAAGGGACTATAGATTTCAACTTCCCCATAATTACTTCTAACCCAATTGCCTCTTGGGGGTAGTTTTTGATCAGTGCTCACTTTCATTTGCCTACAGCTGATACCAGTAATTGAAATAGCTGTACTATTTGCTTACCTAATCACTGTCTACTTTTCTTCTACCACCAGTGTCCATGGCTCAGGTAACTACTCCTTCATCCTGAAGTCATGTATATAGTACTGCTGTTCCCGGAGCTGCCATTTCTGGCCCTACACTGCCAAACATCTTCTTTTCTGCCCCATCAAAATTATCTGCAATGCAGCTTTTACAACTGCACAACTATGACAGTCAAACAATACCTGGATGATAATATAGTGCTATACTGTATTGCTGCCACTAGATCTGTCTGTCTTCATGCTGTCAGATAGCTCCTTGCAAGACCAGTCTTATTTTTCTATAATATGGCTACTTTATTTAGCACAGGACAAAGCTTTTGATACTCCCTAGACATAAATAGTTTTTGCACTACCCATTGTAAAAAGCCAATGTTACTTCCGCTTGCATTGTTTTTGCATAAAACATTAGCAAAGCAGGCAGTGTAATTTTTGTTCTGGTTTTACAATATAAGTAGCCTAAAAACTGATACTGCAGTGTATTTTTAAAAAGGCCATTGGATTTCACTGAGGCAAAAAAGAAAATATCCAGCTTCCAAGGTTTGGAATTAGTGACTTTGCAATAAAAGCTGAAATTTCATCCAAACCTTGGAAGCTGGATTTTTTCCTTTTTTGCCTCAGTGTTCACACCGGACAGGGTGTTTTCCGTTTTCCATGGAGGGAAAAGTCCGAATGCAATTGAGCTGACCTACTTTTTCTTCCTTTATGATTGTTGGATTTCACTGGTTACCATCAGTTTCTCCTTGTCATTAGGTTGAGGTCAATGTAGTACTAGAAGACCTCAGAATTCTATACCTATCCTTTCATGGCAATTGAAGTTCCTTCAATTTGCTGCAAATTCTCTCAAGTCAAATTTTTGAAAATAATTTGTTGAAGTTAGCGAATTTGAATTTTTAAAAGAATCAATCATCTTTACATTGGCTACACCAGTGCTTTTTTTGCGGTGGTACGTGCCGGTACGGCGTACCGGAAAATCTGAAGAGCGCTGAGGGACAGCACCTCTGGCTCTGTCCACATGGCTAATTTGTAAACTATACAAATTAGCCATGTGTGGAGCGGAGGCACAAGCAGAGCAGCCACTAGAGCTGCAAAATCTGCCTGACCTCAGGAGAGGTGGTCCCTCCCCGGACCTACGGAGGCTGTGATTGGCTGACGAATGCCGCTCAGCCAATCACAGCCACTGTAATGTTTCAACCATTCAAAATGGCTGAAACATTGAAATCCAGGCATGATCAGTGCAGCTATAGCACTGATCATTGGATGGAGCTGACCGATCTCTCCAATCACTGTGGATCTGGGGCCAGTGACCGCTCCTCTCAGCTTCACTCTGTCCATGGAAGCTGAGAAGAGAGATCCCTGCAAGTGCCGCATCAGTAAGTTATAGCCGCCGCCGCCCCCCCACTCTCCATCTGCCTCCCCCCTCCATCAGCCGCTGCCCCCTCCATCTGCCACTGTTCTCCCCATCAGCCGCTGCCCCCTCCATCTGCCACTGCTCTCCCCATCAGCCGCTGCCCCCTCCATCTACCTCCCCCTCCATCAGCCGCTGCCCCCTCCATCTGCCACCGCTCTCCCCATCAGCCGCTGCTCCCCTCCTTGATTGAAATTAGCATACAGACTACAAAACAGAATAATGAGAAACAGGGCTGCACTGTCCAATGGACAGGTTGAGCAGTTTGCTCAGGCGGCACTATATTCAGGGGGGTGGCAATGCGGCCGGGGGGCGGAGCTGTATATGGACTGCCGTTTTCCGCCGCCCAGTGCCTCAACAGGTAAACCCGTGCACAGGACCTCCCGGTCACCCGACAGCACCCCCTCCCAGCTCCTCAATCTCGGCCGCCGGTGCCTGACAGCAGCTCCCCCCTCCTCCTCACCTCAAAGATGTGTGGCGGCAAATATTTTTTTACAAAAAAAAGCACTGGGCTACACACTGAAGTCAATACACAGAATGACAAACATGCATATCATAGGGGTAGAATTTCAGAAAGGCCTAATTTGAGGATGTTATGAATCAGGAAGTTGGTAAAGTAACATCTCTACCACTTTACTATATGTTCACAGATCCTCAGGTAACTGACATTCCATATGCACTTATGACACAGAATTCCCTTAAGGTTCTCGTTGTGTTAATAGTGCATATTGAAGTGGTCCTATATATTGTAAAATTTTCATCGGATCCTGATAAAATTCAAAAAAGCTGTCTTTACCCAGACTATTAATGATAACGTTCTGACTACGAGTCATCTGACAACAGAGGCCACTATTTAACTATATGCTCAGATGATTTATGCTTTTTACATCATTACTAGTGGTGGGTGAGCACTATAATGCTTGAGTGCTAAGTACTAAAAATAAGCAGGTCGGACGCTCATCTCATGTACTTAGCATAATGGAAGCCAATGGGAAACTCAAGAATTGTTCTGGAATACCAGGCTAGAAGGCGAGTGTGAGAAGCAAAGAGAGATAGAGAGAGACAGAGACAGAGAGAAGAGGGTGAGAGGTAAGGACAGAGAAAGAGAGAGGAGAGAGAGATCATTAGTCATAACTTCTGGTCCCACAAGAGGCCATTGGAATGACTTGGATTTCCAATGGTAATTTTTTCTTGTTATGTTGAATCATCGTAGATATACCGGGAAAAGTGTTTTGAAATTTTTTAAAACTATTTAATGCATCACTATTTAAAAGCATCAGACTGATATAATTTAGGTAAAAATTATAATTTATAATTAGAGCTGATTGAACTCCCCAAAAACCGGGACCGACAGATCACTGCCAGATTTTAAAAAGAGTCTGATCCGCTCCGGAATCCAGTGCCCATATAAGTCAATGGGGACCGGAATCCAGAGATTAAAAACGTTTGTGGAGTGGATAGGGGGGTAGGAGCGTACGCGGCATACTCACCGAGGTGCTGTCATGGAGGTACACTCCTTCCAGGTGATGCTTTTCCCTTCCGGAGCCGACAATTCAATATTCACTACTTTGCCTGCCCACCGGTGTGTGTAATTGGTTGCATTTGGTTGCAGTTAGACACACACCTGAGTGTCAGCATGTCAGCTGAGTGCATCCAATCACAAGTGCCAGAACGGCCGTTGGGCGGGAAAAAGCTGTGTATTTATCGCAAGCGTGACTCCGGCTTCTTTTTATTTTATTTTTTTTTATTTAAATAAATAATTAAAAAAAGAACCCGATGTGCGGTCCCCCCAATTTTCATCCCCAGCCATGATAACGCCAGCTGGGGGCTGGTGTATTCTTAGCCCACAGCCGCTCGGTATTGCCGCATCTATTAGATGTGACAATCTTGGTGCGATACCGACCCTTCCCATTGGCCTGGTGCGTTGCCAATTGGGGTAATAAGTGGTTAATAGCAGCGCACAGCTGCTACTAAACCCGAGGTTTATGATGGCACAGGTGTCTATCAGATACCTGCATCACAAACCTGTAAGTGAATGTAAATAATCACACACAGAAAAATCCTTTATTTGGAGTAAAGTACAAAACACGCACCCTCCTTCACCACTTTATTAAGCCCAAACACCCTGCAGCTCCAGGGTAATCCACACGAGATCCCATGATGACACATCCAGCTCTGCTACATGTCAGAGCGAGCATCCATAGAGAAGACTGCCAGCTTTGAGTGTAGCCTATGACTAAGCCGCAATGAGCAATGACTGCAGCACAGACTGTCACAGGCTGGGGGCAGCGTCAGCTTGCAACCAATCACAGATGAGAGGACGGCCGGTTGGTGGGCAAAAAACAGAAAGCTGTGTGTATGCGATGGACAGTACAGGAAGTGAATGCGCGACCCGGAAACAGTGTCTTGGTAAGTATGAAGCTCTCGCTTCTTTCTTCTTTTGTTTATTTTTACTTTAATTGCCGAATCAGGATGTGCCCCTGGAATCACGCGCCTGGTCCGGCACCCAGAGAGCGTTGAAACCGCGCGGATCTGGACTTTTACAGTCCGAATCCGCTCAGCCCTATTTATAATGTGTGGCTTTTTGCATTACTGCAAGCAAGTCATGTAAGATATTGAGAATTGTGAAGCAGTAACAATGAAAGACAGACATACACAAATTTTTTGGTATTATTATCTTCATTTAATTTGCTTGCAATGAAAAAACACAAAATAGAATGAAACAAAAATTAAATCATTGATCATTTCTCACAAAACTCCAAAAATGGGCCAGACAAAAGTATTGGCACCCTTAGCCTAATACTTGGTTGCACAACCTTTAGCCAAAATAACTGCGAACAACTGCTTCTGGTAACCATCAATGAGTTTCTTACAATGCTCTCCTGGAATTTTAGACCATTCTTCTTTGGCAAACTGCTCCAGGTCCCTGAGATTTGAAGGGTGCCTTCTCCAAACTGCCATTTTGAGATCTCTCCACAGGTGTTCTATGGGATTCAGGTCTAGACTCATTGCTGGCCACTTTAGTAGTCTCCAGTGCTTTCTCTCAAACCATTTTCTAGTGCTTTTTGAAGTGTGTTTTGGGTCATTGTTCTGCTGGAAGACCCATGACCTCTGAGGGAGACCCAGCTTTCTCACACTGGGCCCTACATTATGCTGCAAAATTTGAGGGTAGTCTTCAGACTTCATAATGCCATGCACACAGTCAAGCAGTCCAGTGCCAGAGGCAGCAAAGCAACCCCAAAACATCAGGGAACCTCCGCCATGTTTGACTGTAGGGACCGTGTTCTTTTCTTTGAATTCCTCTTTTTTTTTCCTGTAAATTCTATGTTGATTAGTTTTCCCAAAAATCTCTCCTTTTGTCTCATCTGACCAGAGAACATTCTTCCAAAACGTTTAGGCTTTCTCAGGTAAGTTTTGGCAACTCCAGCCTGGCTTTTTTTGTCTTGGGGTAAGAAGTGGGGCCTTCCTGGGTATTCTACCATACAGTTCCTTTTCATTCAGAGGCTGACGGATTGTACGGGTTGACACTGTTGTACCCTCGGACTGCAGGGCAGCTTGAACTTGTTTGGATGTTAGTCAAGGTTCTTTAGCCACTATCCGCACAATCTTGCGTTGAAATCTCTCGTTAGTTTTTCTTTTCTCTCCACATCTATGGAGGTTAGCCACAGTGCCATGGGCTTTAAACTTCTTGATGACACTGCGCACCGTAGACACAGGAACTTTCAGGTCTTTGGAGATGGACTTGTAGCCTTCAGATTGCTCATGCTTCCTCACAATTTGGATTCTCAAGGCTTCAGACAGTTCTTTGGTATTCTTTTTTTTCTCCATGCTCAATGTGGTACACATAAGGACACAGGACAGAGGTTGAGTCAACTTTAATCCATGTCAACTGGCTGCAAGTGTGATTTAGTTATTGCCAACACTTGTTATGTGCCACAGGTAAGTTACAGGTGCTGTTAATTACACAAATTAGGGAAGCATCACATGATTTTTCAAACAGTGTCAATACTTTTGTCCACCCCCTTTTTTATGTTTGGTGTGGAATTATATCCAATTTGGCTTTTTGACAATTTTTTTTATTTTTTTTTCATTGAAGACAAATTAAATGAAGATAATAATACCAAAGAATTTGTGATTGCAATAATTTTCAAGAAGAAACTGAATATTCTCTGACAGAATTGCAGGGGTGCCAATACTTTTGGTCAGCACTGTATATTGGATTTTCTTTGTTTATTGTTCAATTAGTTTTTATCCTGTTCAATATTGTCATTTCCAAAATCACAAAAAAATCATATTAAAATTGATTACATCTAGGTGAGTCAAATAGTTCATTACCATACTTTGGTGTAAATGGTACAGAAGATTTAAAGAGGCAAATTTTCGTGAGTTGTGTATCGTAATATCCAGTAGCTGAATTATTTCAAGCAAAAGGTGTTAAAGTGATTGGAGAAATTGCTAGAATATTCATTTTAACCTACTATTGCTGCTTAATTAAGTTGCTGAGTGAAACTTCCTAAACGCCAATTAAATGCTCAATAAGAAAGATACTTAATTTTAGGTACTAGAAGATAATTAAATGACAGTAAAATACAATTTTAATGGAGTGAGTAAATGATTGTGTAGATGAGTTAACCCCAAAATGGAATTTGTTTTTATGTGAGAAATAGGCTCTTGTTTTTATAAAAAGAAATCCAATATAGTGTTATTGTAAAAATAATTGAAACTATAAAGTAAATGTGATTAATGAGACACAATATACACGGTATAACTATTTTTTGCTTGTCTTTGGTTATCTTGTCTATCTGATAGAATAGTAAAATTTGATGATTTTATATTATTCTACATTATCCACATGCATGTTTACAAGTGATTTGGCATTTTAAAGTTTGCCCACTACTTTAGCATTGATGGTCCATCTTTAGGATAGGTCAACAATGTCTGATAGGCTAGTGTCTGGCACCTCCTACCCCATCAATAAGCTGCTCTCAGTGCTGATGGTGGCAAAAGACAGCCAGAAATGCTCAATTCAGGAGCTACCCTGTCATCTTATAGCAGTTGGGTATGGCACATCCAACTCCTACTGATTTGAATAGGAGGTGGATGAGCAGTACTCGACTGCGGCCACTATCAAAAGATGGGGCAGCTCCAGAACTGAGAATTTCTGGCCACCTGCTGCAGCCAGCACTGAGAACAGCTCATTGGTGGAGGTGACGGATGTCGGACGCAGGCTGATCAGACATTCATGACCTATCCTAGGAATAGGCCATTAATGTAAAATAGTGGACAACCTCTTTAAGTGGAAGGAGTTGTTTTACAAATATTGTGACACTTAAAATAAAAAAAAACCAAACAAATGGAATGGACAATTGTAAAAGTGGAGGAAACTGAACAACTATGACAATTAGAAAATAGCAATGGCTGGATGAGTGAGTTAGAGTATTTCTAAAGTGGTAAACTATATGGATGTTCTAGGTAAGTAAAAGTTGGTGTCTGCTGATGGTCCAAAGAAGGTTGATTTGTGAAGCAACAACAGGGTTGTAAGTGCCTAAGACTTACTGACGCATAAGTAAAGACAAGAAGAGCCTCACTGGTCCCAGAATAGCTAGTGTAGCAAAAAGTGCTGAAATTATTAATGCTTACTATAATTGGAAGTTATCAGAACATATAGTGCATCAAGGCTGCACATGAATACAAGTGGCCATATTAACTTTTTTCCACCACCAAAAGTCTACAGCAGACATGTGAAAAACTGAACTGGTCCATGGTGAATTTAGAAGACGGTAGTCTGGTCTTCTGAATCATGTGTTCTTATGCATCTTATGCATGGCCATATGCATGTACATCACTTATCAACAGATGGTAGGAGGATGCAGTATGGGAAGAACGCAAGGCTGCAGAGGCAGTGTGATACTATGGGCAATGTTTTCCTGAGAAATTTTGGGTATACGAACTCATATGGGTGCAATTTTGGCATCTGTCAGCTACTGCATCTATACAATGTTAAAGGCCAAGTGCAACCCTTTACTGTAGTTATAACAACTGTCTACTAACACTATTTGATGACAGAGAATTGCAAAGAAAAAAAACACCTACCACAATTTGACAAACTGCTGAAGCATCAAATGGTCTAATAACATTTTGCATGGCCGCGTGCGATACACCTTAATGCCTTGCAACTATTGCACCATATGTATGTGACCTAGTCAATCAGGGAGGCTTTTACAGCCAGTTTAAACAATGGTGCTGGCCAAGGATTGCAATTATATGCTTGTAGGGACATGATATCACAGTGCATAGCTCATTCTATCTACGGATATAAAAAGGTCTACTCTGCTTGTGGTGTACTACAGGTGGATCTCAATTAATTAGAATACCAAAAAGTTAATTTATTTAAGTAATTCAATACAAAAAGGGAAACATATATACAGTATTATATAGAGTCATTACAAACAGTGATCTATTTCAAGTGTTTAAGGCCCATTTCACACGTCAGTGAAAAACAGTGATGTTTTTCACTGGCGTGTAAAACACGCACATGTCCCTGCGTGTGCCATGAATCACGGCACACGTGGGTTGTCTAAGTGCAATCCGGGCTCCGTTATCCGTGGCCCGTGATTGCACTTAGAAATCAACTCACCTGCGCCAGCTCCCGCTGTCCATGGTGCTGATCGCTCCCGCGACGCAGCATCCGGCCGGCGGTGACCCCCGCAGCAGCTGCTTCCGGGTCAGCTGTGTCGCGCATAATGAATATGCGCGACAGTAATCAGCCGGCTTAGAAGGAGCAGGGAGGACGGGCTGCAGAGGACATCGCTGGACGCCGGGTGAGTTAAAATGTTTATTATTTTAAATGCACGTTTTTTTCTGGCACGTGTTTCACGGACCACACCACTGCGTGGTCCGTGGAACATCAGTGATGCCAGAAAAAAATGGACATGTCTCCGTGCAGCAATCACGCACACGCGGGTACGCTGCACGGAGACACGTGCAGTGAAAAATCACTGACGTGTGAGCAGACCCATTCATTATAATGGGTCTGCATATGTCAGTGATTCTGGTATGTTTAAAAAAAAGCACAAACGTACCAGAATCACTGACGTGTGAAAGGGGCCTAATTCTGTTAATGCTGATGATTATGGCTTTTAGCTAATGAAAACCCAAAAGTCATTATCTCAGAAAATTAGAGTAATTACAACAAAACACCTGCAAAAGATTCCTGATCATTGTAAATGGTCCCTTAGTCTGGTTCAGTAGGCTACAGAATCATGGGGAAGACTGCTGACTTGACAGATGTCCAATAGGCAGTCATTGAAAGCTGAAGGAAAGAGAGCGCTACTAGGATCTTACCAGATGTTATAGAGATGTACATAAAGAGACACTCAACTTAAGAGGCTGTGTAAGTCACAACCCCTATGCAAGCCTGAGGAAATGGTGGCTGCCACAGCCCCACATGGGTTAAACTTCAATACAGAAGAGGAGAAATGAGGTTAATGAAACGCTGCTGCTGAAGTAATAGACTGTTGATTTAATCAATTCTTTATTTTACAGGTCACGCGTTTCAGAGGTCATCAGCACAAAGGAAAAATCAACAATGTGTGGACACATCTCAGAACATCTATATATACACATGTGTCAAATACAAAAAACACCCACAAAAGAAAAAAAAATATAAAAAAAAATATATATAAAAGTTCTGAGATGTATGTCCACACATTGTTGATTTTTCCTTTGGCCTGATGAAGGAGGCTCTGACATCTGAAACACGTAGACCAGTAAAATAAAGAAGAATTGATTAAATCAACAGTCTATTACTTTGGCAGCAGCACGGCATTAACCTCATTTCTCCTCTCCAGCATTGAAACAAAAGGCAGTCATTGACACACTATACAAGGAGGGTAAGCCAGAAAAGGTCATTGCTAAAGAATCTGGCGGTTCACAGAGTGAGCGAGATGTCTACATGTATATGCATTGTTTTTGTCCAGATGATGGCGTCTTGTTCAGGAGTCTCATGAGTGAGGCGTTGTTGTTGACGTAGTGCCTGAGCCTTATTGTTTTCATGGGTTTTTTTGATTTTTTTTCGGAGGAGTCATGTTGGAACTGCTGTGAGATGCAGTGATATGCACTGATATGTACAGGTGGGTATATAGGCCTGTTTGCAGAAGTGAGGAAGCTTTCTTGTGTGTAAAACCTGCACTTCAGTAAGTGGCACTGTTGTTAGATTCCTGAGTGATCTTAGGCAACCTTAGTCATGTTTGCGGGCTGACTCAGGAACTCTCGCGGTGTTCGCGATCTCCTGTGAGACTTCATAAGTGAGATTAGTGCCAGCAGTGAGGGTATCTGAGGACAGACTCCAGGGCTTCCACGATCACTTTCCCTCGGCATCACCAACAACTCATTATACCTGGATGTGGTATGGATAGCACAATGTTAGACTGGGAACAGAATTGTGCTTACTCAGCCCCCAATTTGTGTTCTGCCTGCACTGTTGTCCCAGTGCATTGTGGGATATGGTTACATCCGCAATTGGCAATTATGTATGTACTGGAAATAGACCTGACAGGAGCAGTGGACATGTGTCACACTGTTTGCGCTTTCCAATATATCGGTTGTATGTCATCCCTCTGCTTCTGTGTATTGTATGTGTGCATCATTTGACCTCTTTCACCCCTGTGCACTGTCTCTTCCTTCTTGTGTGCTGTATATTAGTATCTGATGTTGTGTTTCTTGAGCTGTGTTCACTATGTGGTGTCTCCCCTGTGTGCTGTGTGTGTGTTTACACTATATGGTCTCTTGTAAGCTGTTGTGACTATAATTGGTCTTTTCAGGCAAGGGAGGACATACCCGGCCACGCCTCCTTACTGCTCCGTGACATTGCAAATGTGTAATTTAAAACACCAACACCTCATTATATCTGACTGTGGTATGGGTAGCACAATGTTAGACTGGGAACAGAATTGTGCTTACTCAGCCCACAATTTGGGTTCCGCCTGCACTGTTGTCCTTGGTTACCATAGCTATGATGTGAGTGCGAACTGTCAGTGCCGCAGTGCATTGTGGGATACGGTTACATCTGCAACTGACAATTAATTATGTATGTAGATTCTAATTTTTTGAGATATTGACTTTTGGGTTTTCATTGGCTGTAAGCCATAATCATCAACATTAACATAAATAAATACTTGAAATAGATCACTCTGTTTGTAATAACTCTATATATTATATGTGCTTCCCTTTTTGTATTGAATTACTGAAATAAATTAATTTTTTGTTGATATTCTAATTTATTGAGATGCTCCTGTACTTTTAGTGATCAAGAAGCTTAAAAATGGGAGTCATAGTGTCAGTCTAGGAATACTAATTAATCCAAAGATACAGGTGATGCAGAAGGAATGTCTGTACATTCTGTAGCTTCAGTGTTACTGTGAATTGATTGATTTGTGATAAACTGCAGAAACGCGTTAAGAATAGCATTTTTTTCTTTGCACATTGCAAACCAGCCGTGCAATAATAAACCACTTAGCAATAATTTGGTCGCTCTCTGTTCCAATTTTGACAAACCCAGCAAATTTGAATCTGACCAGATTGGCTTATCTCTAGTTTTACCCTTCTGAAACGTTAGAATTTGTATGTCATCAATAAAGTATAAATAAAATGTATGCATTACTTATATAACATGGTGGGTGCACACCGCAGCTTATGAAATAGAGTGGTTTTTTTTCTCATTCAACTCTCCCTATATTGACTAAATGAGGAAAGCAAACTGGCTGCACATTTATCATATTTGCATAGAAACATTTATCTGATAACAGGATAATTGTAATATTCATTAAGCCATGTATGTTGTGAGTTAACGCAAAGCAATCAATCAGGAAGAAAGATTTCAGCATTGATTTAAGCAGAATGACTAATAATGCTTCAGAAACATACATCAAATCTATGTAATGCAGTTGGACAGAAGAGTCTGCTGATTTCTTATTTATGGGTTTATTTTTTGATATTCTTTCCCCGGAGTGTAACACTGAATACACACACAAAATGAAGAAGCATTTCTTTCTCGCAAATAGATGAATCAGGCTGAGTGATAAATAATTAAACATAGACGTATTCAGGTTTTTGAAAGAAAAAAAAAAGAATTATCTATGAATCTGAAATACAGTACTTAAGTTTTAGAAACACAATTATTGTAGATTATCTTTCCAGTTCATGCATTCTTCCTCAAGCTACTTTTGATCACCTGTTTAGATATGATCACTTTTAATGTTAGAGATATATTTTGTAAATGTGAAACTAAAAAGAACCTGTCATGTCCAAAATTGTATTTGCCCGTTGATATAGGGTTAATCTGCAGATGGATGGCATTAAAATCCCGCCTGCCCTACTTACATCCTTTAGATGATCGCTTCCAGTCATCAGGATGCAGGACGTAGCTGTCATTTTGATTGACGGCCTGATGTGCACACACACACACACACACACACACACACACACACACACACACACACACACACACACACACAGTGCAAAGCAGATTATCAATCACACTGCCATGGAGTGAGTACAGATGCATTCATTGTGTGGTGAGAGCTGACTATAACCATTCTCTGCGCTGCCCATATGATTAAAAGCAAGTAACAACAGGGAGTATGAAACATCATTTTTTCCCTGTAGCCGCTCTTCAGGAAGGCAAACAGATAGGATTTTTATGCTATTTACCTGCAGATTAATCTTATGTAAACAAGAAAATAGTATTTTTGGACATGGCTGTGTGACGGAGTCCTTCTCCCATATCACACGATCAACAGAGCGAGTGATGGCTGTAAAAGCAAATCAAATGGTCCATAACATAATCCACAAAACAGAGAGTAAAATTAGTCCAGAATTATGAATATAATCCAATAAGCGATAAATGTCCAGGTCTCTCTAAGAAGTCCCAGCGTCTCTCAAAGGTTCAATCCTTCTCACTTCAAGTTCTCCAAACAGACTGCCAAATCTCCCAGGTAAGCAGAGAGTCCACAGCAGGTGGACTCTAGGCCCACCTCCCCCCACACCCAGCGTCTCAAGAGGCTTTAACCTTGCACTATAGGGGGTGGTTACTTACAAACAATACAATGTACACAGAAGCAGTACAAATAATGGACAGTGAATGAAGCTTAAAATAATAATCTGTACAGCAAGATACACCTCCCCCCATATCCCACCATCACAGGCAGGTTCCATTTAAAATGTTTAAATATCAATAGCTTATGGTGTGTTTATCCTTAAACATAATCTGTGTTATAGCATGCTGCCCTCTCTGGGAGTAGCATGCAACAGTAACTAGCATTTTGTCTAGAACTACACTATTTGCAAAATTATTAGGCAAATGAGTATTTTGATCACATGATACTTTTTATGCATGTTGTCCTACTAGAGCCAACTACCAATTAAGTAAATCAGGTGAGGTGCATCTCTGTAATGAGGAGGGGTGTGATGTAATGACATCAGCACCCTATATAAGGTGTGCTTAATTATTAGCCAACTTCCTTTCTTTTGGCAAAATTGGTCAGAAGAGAGATTTGACAGGCTCTGAAAAGTCCAAAATTGGGAGATATCTTGCAGAGGGATGCAGCAGTCTTGAAATTGCCAAACTTTTGAAGCGTGATCACCGAACAATTAAGCGTTTCATGGCAAATAGCCAACACAGTCGCAAGAAGCATGTTGGGCACAAAAAGGCGCAAAATAACTGCCCATGACTTGAGGAAAATTAAGCGTGAAGCTGCCAATATGCTATTTGCCACCATTTTGGCCATATTTCAGAGCAGCAACGTTACTGGAGTATTAAAAAGCACAAGGTATGCCATACTCAGTGACATGGCCAAGGTAAGGAAGGCTGAAAAACGACCACCTTTGAACAAGAAACATAAGATAAAACGTCAAGACTGGGCCAAGAAATATCTTAAGACTGATTTTTCAAAGGTTTTAAATGAGAGTGACTCTTGATGGGCCACATGGATGCGCCAGAGGCTGGATCAGTAAAGGGCAGAGAGCTCCACTCCGTCTCAGACACCAGCAAGGTGGAGGTGGGGTACTGGTTTGGACTGGTATCTTCAAAGATGAACTTGTGGGACCTTTTCGGGTTGAGGATGGAGTGAAGCTCAACTCCCAGACCTACTACCAGTTTCTGAAAGTCAACTTCTTCAAGCAGTGGTCAGGAAGAAGTTAGTGTAGTTCAAGAAAAACATGATTTTCATGCAGGACAATGCTCCATCAGATGCATCCAACTACTCCACAGCATGGCTGGCCAGTAAAGGTCTAAAAGATGAAAAAAATAATATTATGGCCCCCTTTATCACCTGATCTGAACCCCATAGAGAACCTGTGGTCCCTCATAAAATGTGAGATCTACAGGGAGGGAAATCAGTGGACCTCTCGGAACAGTGTCTGGGAGGCTGTGGTGGCTGCTACACGCAATGTTGATCGTAAACAGATCAAGCAACTGACAGAATCTATGGATGGTAAGCCGTTGAGTGTTATCATAAAGAAAGGTGGCTATATTGGTCCCTAATTTTTGGGGGGTTTGTTTTTGCATGTCAGAAATGTTTATTTCTAAATTTTTTGCAGTTATATTGGTTTACCTGGTGAAAATAAACAAGTGAGATAGGAAACAAGTGAGAATAATAATTCTGCACACAGTGTATGTGTGCTAATTATAAGGTTAGGTCAAATACTAACTATAATCCTTGTGGGGAGTATCAAATCCCATTCAAGAAGTGTCAATATTCAATAGCTAAGTTTTTGCACCTGCCAACTATACAATGATGACTGAGAGTGATTCCTCATAACTAGGACCTAGGTTCTAGACAAAGTGGGGCCCTGAATAAAGTTTAAAGAAGGGCCCTAATGCTCACATATTGTAACTTTACAATCCAACATTTAGATTACACTTATATGTGCAGAGTTCACACTGGCAAATTAGCACAATCCACGATATACAAGTCCTTCGGTGCTTGTTTCCAGCCCAGTCATAAAGGATGAGCAAGAATAACAGGCACAGAACGGTCACTAGTAGATCAATCTGTCCTCATACATATTATGTTATTAGCAGCACTTCTGCAGTTTTAAGGGGGCAATGTGATGCTGAGAATATGTATATAGAACACATACATATAGATATGTATTTACTAGAGTTGAGCGATGTTCGAGGTTCGCCAATTTCATGTTTGAGTGATTTTAGGGGTGCTCGAGATCGAACGCGAATGCGAGCTTTATGCTAAAAGCTCGATAGCTCGAGTTACGTTCGAGAACGGTTCGATCAGCAAAAAGCCTAGCTATTTACTAGCTTGCTTTTCACTGTAATAGTGTGAGTCACCCTGGGATTCACACTAATATCTAATTTCAGTGTATAGTGTACGGGGGCGGCGCGTTTAGATCAGTGCTGATGGGATGAAGGTGATCGCCATTTCTTTTTTTTTCCTAAGTGCGCGTGCAGTGGGGCGGTCTAGCATGTCAGCCAATCCCAGACACACACAAAGCTAAGTGGTCTTTTTTGCCAGACAAGCAAGGGCATGTGTCATAGGCTGTCCATGTCACATGTCCTTGCAATATAAATACGGCCATTTTCCCTCACGGCGCCATTATCTGCTTTCTGCGTGTAGGTGACAGTCCGGCTGTGTACGCTATACACACAGCGTTCTACAGATTAGGGACAGAAGTTTATTTCAGCCCTTTTCAGGGCTAATTTTCTCGGGCTCAGAGCCATAGGTGACAGTCAGGTCCGTGGAAACGCTGTATACAGCTTCAGATAACAGCGTCTGTGTACCTAAGCTCAGAGAATTCCTTGCTGCATTTCACCATTAGGAGGGACAGAAAGTGAGGCTTCCTTTCATGTCCACTGACCCAGAGAACCCAGCCACTGTACCCACCTGTCCACTTTTGCCACGCTATTTTTATAGCAAACAGTGCTGAAACTTAGAGGCATCCAAACAGTGGCTGCTATACTAATTTTGTGTCCCACCAATGCCAAGCATTTTCCAGCACCTCTGCATTAAACGCTGATGCACATTTTCCTACGCTATTTTTATAGCAAACAGTGCTGGACATAAGTGGCATCCAAACAGTGGCTGCTATACTAATTTTGTGTCCCACCGGTGCCAAGCATTTTTCAGCCCCTCTGTTAAACCCTCATGCACATTTTTCTACGCTATTCTTATAGCAAACAGTGCTGGACATAAGTGGCATCCAGCAAGTGGCTGCTATACTAATTTTGTGTCCCACCAGTGCCAAGCATTTTCCAGCACCTCTGTGTTAAACCCTCATGCACATTTTGCTTCTCTATTTTTATAGCAAACAGTGCTGGACATAAGTGGCATCCAAACAATGGCTGCTATACTAATTTTGTGTCCCACTGGTGCCAAGCATTTTCCAGCACCTCTGCATTAAACCCTCATGCACATTTTGCTACGCTATTTTTATAGGAAACTGTGCTGGACATAAATGGCATCCAAAAAGTTGCTGCTATACTAATTTTGTGTCTCACCGGTGCCAAGCATTTTCCAGCACCTCTGCATTAAACCCTTATGCACATTTTGCTTTGCTATTTTTATAGCAAACAGTACTGGACATAAGTGGCATCCAAAAAGTGGCTGCTATACTAATTTTGTGTCCCACCGGTGCCAAGCATTTTCCAGCCCCTCTGTGTTAAACCCTCATGCACATTTTGCTACGCAATTCTTATAGCAAACAGTGCTGGACATAAGTATCATCCAGCAAGTGGCTGCTATACTAATTTTGTGTCCCACCAGTGCCAAGCATTTTCCAGCACCTCTGTGTTAAACCCTCATGCACATTTTGCTACGCTATTTTTATAGCAAACAGTGCTAAATATAAGTGGCAACCAAAAAGTGGCTGCTATACTAATTTTGTGTCCCACTGGTGCCAAGCATTTTGCAGCACCTCTGCATTAAACCCTCATGCATATTTTGCTATGCTATTTTTTTAGCAAACAGTGCTGCCAGTTTTAGGGCCATAGTTGCATTGTCAGGGATAGTCAGTGTTGGTTCTTCAGCTGTCAATAAAGTTAGACCACCTCTGAAATCTACACCACTTCTCAATTTTTGCTACCACATTTTAAGTGACTAATCTTGTCGCTAACAAAATGAGTGGCAAAAGGACAGATGCTGGTGGAAAGGGGAACAGGCGTGTTGGAAAAAGAAAAAGTTGTGTGTCCGTGGGGAAAGTGGAAAAGCTACATTAACATCTGCTGAAGATAAGCCATCTTCCAGCAAAAGTAATATATCTACTACTTTCCTTGGACAATCCGATGTGCTCCCTTTTTTACGGACCCGAACAACTGTAAGAAAAGTAGATGATGCACAGAAAAAGAACATGCTTGAATGGATCTCAAGTGCTCCAACAAGTGCCCTCTACTCTACCTCAACTACCACATAAAAAAACCCAGTCCTCTGAGTTGTCATCCCAAACACAATTGCTTTCTCCCAGCTATCAAGTCTCCACCCGCCCTGCACAGTAAGGTGTACCAGAGATGGCTGAGTCTGCAAAGCTGTTCAGTCACACTATAGCCTGGGAATCAGAGGTCTGCCCCAAGCTACAGTGAGTACAGACAAGGAAATGGTCTGCAGTGATGCCCAGAACCTTTGTGACTCAGATTCAGGCCCTGATGACCACCTTTATGCATAATGTAGACCCTCATTCCCAAACTGTAACATCTGTTGGTGGAGACAATGAGGAACATACTGATGACGATGAGACACAGATACCAGATTGGGATGACAACTTAAATATTCGGTCAGGGCAGGAAGAGGCTAAGTCTGAGGGCGAGGGAATTGCAAACACAACGCTTGATGATGAAGTTCTAGATCCCACTTACTGTCAACCCACAGTCAGGCACTTGAGGAGGTCAACAGAGGCAGTGGAGGAGGATGCAACTGACGACGAAGTTACTTTGCGCCTTCCTGGGCAGTCGGAGTACTGGTAGCATGTCTACAACTGCATCCTCAGCCACCACTCTGCCTCTGAGCACACTTCGGGGTGGCTCTGCAGGTCACATGTCCTCTAAGCCTTGCCTAGCCTGGTCCTTTTTTGACCTTGCAAAGGATCTCCCAAATCATGTGATCTGTAAAATTTGTCGGGAATCTATAAGTAGAGTGCAATGCGGCCTAGCGTAGCAGGCCAACCACTGCCTGCCCCTTCCAGTGCATCTGCGCACTCTTCATCTTCTATTACTGTGGGGACAGCTGTCACACCTAGTTTTCCACGCACACCTTCCACCACTGTAACCGCAACAGGCAGTTTGATTGTTAGGTCGTCAGTTGGTTTGGAAGGGGAAACAAGTGCGTGTGTACAGCTCTCTCAGACATCGATAGCACCAACATTGGATGAAGGCAACATCATGTCTACGCCTGCACTTTCCTCACAAACCTGCATTTTTCCAGGGACACCCTACTCACCACCGTCTACACACAGCAGCCAGATCTCTGTCCCTCAGATGTGGACAAATAAAAGGCCATTTCCTCTGACCCATGACAAAGCTAAGAGGTTGACTTTATCCCTCTGTAAGCTCTTGGCTACCGAAATGCTGCCTTTCCGCCTGGTGGACACAGAGGATTTTTGAGACCTTATGTCCATCGCAGTGCCCCAGTACCAGATGCCCAGTCGCCACTACTTCTCCAAGAAAGGTGTGTCTGTGCTACAACAGCATGTCGCACACAACATCACCGCTTGCTTGAGAAACTCTGTGTGTGAACGGGGGCATTTCACCACCGATATTTGGACCAGTAAGCATGGACAGTGGCGTTACATGTCACTGACTGGGCACTGGGTAACTATGGTGATAGATGGAGAAGGGTCTGCTGAACAAGTCTTGCTGTCCCCACGACTTGTGCGTCAATCCTCTGTATGTATAAGTTCCTCCAACGCTTCTGCCTACTCAACCTCGTCTGGGTCCTAAACCTTCACCCCAAGCCTGCCTGGTCAGGCCACCAGCATTGTAACTGCGCACAACGAATCACGCACACCTCCTTACTATGCTGGCAGCAGAGCACAACGGCATCAGGTGGTCTTTAGCTTGAAATGTCTTGGAAATAAGAGTCACACAGCGGCTGAGTTGTGGGCAGCTCTGCTGTCCGAGTTTCATAAATGGTTGTCTCCACTCAACCTGCAGCCAGGTAAGGCCGTGTGTGACAATGCTGCAAACCTGGGTGCGGCCCTTCGCCTGGGCAAGGCGACACATGTGCCTTGTATGGCTCACGTGTTGAACCTTGTTGTCCAGCAATTTTTAACACACTATCCCGGCCTAGATGGCCTTTTGCACAGGGCACGAAAACTGTCTGCTCATTTCCGCCCTTCAACTGCTGCAGCTGAGAAATTTGCATCGCTCCAGAAGGCTTTCGGCCTGCCGGTTCATCACCTGAAATGCGATGTGCCGACACGCTGGAAATCGATTCTCCACATGTTACAGCGACTGTGGCAGCACCGCCGAGCACTGGTGCAATACATCATGACGTATAGCCTGTTCCAATGAGATGCAGAGGTGGGGCAGATCACCCTGATGGAGTGGTCTCAGATTGAGGACCTATGCACCCTTCTGCACAGTTTCGACATGGCGACGAATATGTTTAGCGCTGACAATGCCATTATCAGCATGACAATTTCAGTCATTTTCATGCTGGAGCACACGCTAAACACTATTCGGAGTCAGTAGGTGGTTCAACAGGAAGGGGAGGAAGTACATGAAGATTCATATGCGCAAGGGATAACAACATCACCAAGGTCCAGACGATCATCATCACCAAGGTGGCAGGCATGGGACGGTGGGGGAGAGGGATTAACAAGGGCGCATGGTAGCAGGCAAAATGTTGAGGAAGGTGCAGGAGAACATGAAGAAATGGAGGACGAACTGTCCATGGACATGGAAGACTCAGCAGATGAGGAAGACCTTGGTCACATTTCATTTGAAAGAGGTTGGGGGGAGATGGCAGAGGAAGAAAGAACGGTTAGCACCTCTATGCCACAAACACAGCAAGGACTTGGTCCGCATGGACGCGCAAGACACATAAGCGCCTTCTTGCTGCACTACCTACAACATGACCCTCGAATTGTCAAAATTAGAAGTGATGATGACTACTGGGTTGCCACACTATTAGATCCCTGGTACAAGTTCAAATTTTGTGACATAATTCCAGCCATAGAAAGGGACGCACATATGCAGGAGTATCAGCAGAAGCTGTTACTAAATCTTAGCTCGGCTTTTCCACCAAACCCCAGTGGTGCACGGAGTGAATCTCCCAGTTGTAACTTGACAAACATGGGACGGTCTATTCATCAACAGTCTAACCATACCAGCAGCACTGTATCTGTTGCTTGTAACAGCAATTTTATGGAATCTTTTCATAATTTTTTTAGACCCTCTTTTGCAAGGCCACCAGAGACAACAAGTCTGACACATAGTCAACGGCTGGAGAGGATGATACAGGAGTATCTCCAAATGAACATCGATGCCATGACTTTGCAACTGGAGCCTTGCTCATTTTGGGCATCAAATCTTGAAAAATGGCCTGAGCTCTCCACTTACGCCTTGGAGATCTTGTCGTGTCCAGCTGCCAGCGTTGTCTCTGAACGTGTCTTCAGTGCTGCTGGGTGTGTGCTGACAGATAAGCGCACGTGTCTGTCCAGTGACAATGTGGACAGACTAACGTTCATCAAAATGAACAAGTCATGAATCCGCAAGGACTTTACTACCCCTGTGTGATCCTGGGGAGAGTAAATGCTTGTGTATTTGGAATGTGCTTGATGCAAATGTACCTGTCAAGTTTGCAACTGGGGCACAAGTGCTGCCACTGAAGGGGTGTCTGTGTGGCCCAATTTTTGGAAAAAAGGGAGACTCCGCTTGGAGTAACCCTTGCGTTGTTTTTAAAAATGATCCAAGAAGAACAGATCTTTGATCAGCAAGACTTTGCTAGACCTTCCCCGCTGTACCTCCGGGCGACAGCTAAGGCTGGCGTATTTTGGAATGTGCTTGATGCAAATCAAAACAACCTTTTTGCAACTGGGGCACAAGTGCTGCCACTGAAGTGGTGTCTGTGGGGCCCAAATTTTGGAAAAAAGGGAGAGTCTGCTTGGAGTCCCCTTGCTGTGTTTTACATGATTTTAGAAGGGCATGCCATGCCTATATCTGTGTCTCCTCCTCTTTTTTCTTGACCAGCTGTTTAGTTTTCGCATGAGTATTTGTCCTTGTCACTTTCCCATGTGTTTGTGTTGTCTTGGGAGTTGTTTGGCACCTTTTAGACAACTCTGAGGGTGTTTTTCAGGTGTTTTATGTGTTTGTGATTGCCTCCCATTGTTTTCTATGGGGTTCGAGAGTTCGACGAACGGTTCGACGAATGGCTCGTCGAACGGGGCACCGTTCGAAGAACCGAACCGAACTCGAACTCCAGGGGGTTGCTCATCTCTAGTCTTTCCATGCACACATACAAGTACATCTCAATAAATTAGAATATCGTCAAAAAGTTATTTTATTTCTGTAATTCAATACAAAAAGGGAAACACATATATTATATAAAATCACAAACAGAGGGATTTATTTCAAGTGTTCATTTCTGTTAATGGTGATGATTATGGCTTATAGCCAATGAAAACCCAAGAGTTATTATCTCCGAAAATTAGAATAATTACCATGAAACACCTGCAAAGGCTTCCTAAGCATTTATGATCCCTTAGACCTGTTCAGTAGGCTGCACAATCATGGGGAAGACTGCTGGCTTGACAGTTGTCCAGTCATTGACGCACTCCACAAGGAGGGTAAGCCACAAAAGGTTATTGCTAAAGAATTCATACCATGAATAAGAATCTATAGTCAAAAAGCATCGGTGTTTATGCATAGCAGTTGTTTGTCTGGTGTACTGGTGCCTTTTACACTTGAAATAAATTGGAATGTACATGGACTTTGAAAGCTGGAGATTTGGACTTTTTTTCTATTTTACTTCATTGAAGCTTTGACCTTGGGTGGCTCCGTGCACTTCATTTCCTATTTCCATGCGGAACAGGTGGAACTAGGACTGGTGAGCAAATTTCTCTTTTCTTTTTCAATTGCTAAAGAAGCTGGCTGTTCACAGAGTGCTATATCCAAGCATATAAATGGAAAGTTGAGTGGAGGGAAAAACTGTGGTAGAAAAAGGTGCATAAGCAGCTGGGAAAACTGCAGCCTTGATAGGATTGTAGGATTGTAGGTGGTCTACGTTCGGGTGTCCGTCTGCAGAAACGTATATGTGCACAAAATGGCACAAAACAGAGCACACGCTAACGCAGTGCGCTCCATAGCAGTGAATGGCCTTGCCAGGCGCATGCGTCTGGAACACGCTTGGCAGAGTGGGGGAGGGGCGGTTCGGACGGATGCTCCGACGGGACCTGTGAGCGGAAGGTATAACGCAATGTGAAAGGGGCCTAAGAAGTTTTTGCAGATCATGAGGTTTGCAAACATTTCAGGAGGAATTTTGGTCCACTCCTCTTTGCAGATCACATCTAAGGCCCCCTTCACACGCACGTGAAAAAAATGAACCGTTTTTTCAAGGATGTATTAAAGGGGTGGTTTGCTCCTCGTGTGCCGTGTTTGTGGCACATGCAAGTTCTCCGTGTAATAACACACGGAGAATGGAAAGTCCCGCCTTACCTGATTCTTCCGGAGCTGTCTGTGGAGCTGAATGACAGTGTTTTGCACAGGCCACGCCCCACTGATGCTGCTTTCGGCCCCCAATGAAGAAGATGCGTTGTTCAGATTCACTGGGGGTCGGATGCAGGTGAGGTGGTGGAGGTGAGTATGCATTTTTTTATTTTTACAATGACACGTGTGTTTCTCCGGCGCATTTCACGTGGGACCGCATCCACACTACATCCGTGTGGTACGGGTGCGGGCCACGTGACACTCGTGCTGCCGGAGAAAAACGGACATGCCGCCGTATGGAGCACACGGGCTCACGTCTGCTCCACACGGAGGCACGGGCGAATGGCTGAACACGTGCGTGCACATAAACCCATTGATTTTAATGGGTATACGTGTGCCCGTGTCTCCGGTACATGTGGGAACGGACCTAGGACGTACCGGAGGCACGTGCGTGTGAAGGGGGCCTAAAACAATATGTAACTATGGGACCATAAATTACAAAATCAGCAAGGGATCAAATACTCATTTTTACCATTGTGTGTGTATATATATATATATATATATATATATATAATCTTTATTTCTATAGCGCCAACATATTCCGCAGCGCTTTACAATTCAGGAGGCTCATATACATATATATATACATATTCAGGAGGCTCATATACATATATATATATATATATATATATATATATATATATATATACATCTATATATACATATGTATGTATTGTTATTTATTTATAGAGCACCATTGATTCCATGGTGCTGTACATGAGAGGGGGTTACATACAGAGTACATCTACAAGTTACAATAGACAGACTAGTAAAGAGGGAAGAGGGCCCTGCCCTTGCGGGCTTACATTTTAAAGAGTTTTGGGGAGGAGACAGTAGGTGGGGTGTAGGTAGGCCGGCAGCTCCGGACGGTGGTGGTGGGGCGGCAACTCCGCAGGGTGGTGGGGCGGCAGCTCCGCAGGGTGGTGGGGCACAGTGTACAGTGTATTTATACCACAAAGAGTCCATACATTCTAGGCTCCACCTCACACACAGAGAGACAGACATTGAGACATCCATTTACATCAGTGGACTCTCTTGGGCTGTCTGTGTCATACAGGACGGGTCCTCTAGGGAGAGACATTCTTTGCGACTACTTATGCTCTGACTAAGTGATGGGGATTATGAGCACAGGACTCCTTATCAAACTGGAGAGTCAGTAAGAAGAACTCTTTTTTAGGATCATCTACTTAAATGTAATTTTTAACAAAGAGCTTCTATATACTTCAGAGTAAAGTCCATTTTTACATAAAAAAGTTTCAATTATTAAGCACTATCTGGGTGTTTGTTTCAAAATCCCTATGATAACACTTCCTGCCTGCCTGACTCCTGGAAGAAGCATCACTAATGCGAATGTGCGTTGGGTGTGGGGAAAGCCGGCATACTCTCTTTGTTCCCCGTTTGTAGGTATACCTCGTACCACTATGGGACCATAATTATGTATATATACTATGTGATGTAAATTTTTCTTGATTTTTTTGACACGTTTCACTTGTATTTTCTTATCATGACAAATATCTCAAAAATGGAGTATTATATATTTTTTTTGGTCTGGTGCTACTATTATATTACATTACTTCATACTGTATATAGGGGGTTATCTAGGTGTTCCCAATATGGTACATCTGCCCATAGGAGGTGCCAATTGTTGAGACATTTTTCCTGTTTAAATTGTTTAATAAAGATTTACAGTACATATTTTTATGCTTTTGTGTTACATCTCGTGGCTCTCCTGAGGCAAGGACTGAGGCAGTCTCCCATTCCTTGCCTGCCACGAGCACTCCTGCGCAGCAGCGCCGAAGGTCTGCCAGACTGCGCAGTGTGCAGGAGATACCTTCTCAGAGAGGCAGCAGAAGGGTAACACCTAGTGGTTCTCCTGTTACAAGGAGTGAAGCGGTCTCCCATTCCTGGCCTGCCGCAGACTCTCCTGCTCAGCGGCCCCGAAGGTCTGCGAGGCTGCGCAATGTGCAGAGGTTTACTGCTCAGGGAAGCAGTGAGATTCCCGTTATCTCTGCACATTGTGAGACCGAGGATCCCGCCTCTATTTCCCAGAGGCAGGAGGGTGAGCATGTGCAATGCGTGGTGGGTCCTGATTCGCTCACTGACGTCACACGGCTTGATGACAAGGCTGGTGACGTGGTGAATCCTGACTGGCCAGGCTGGGACGTCGTGGACCCTGATTGGGTCAAGTCCGTCATCTCCGCCTCGCGCCCGCCCTCGGGTGGAGCTACACCTCCTTAAAAGCTCCCCCTGCCATCATGGCGGCGCGCGACCGTCCTTCTATGTTTGGATGTCTGGCAGCGTGCTGCCACGCCACTGCTCAGGCATTACTGTCTCTTGTGGGCTTGGCCCTTGCTGCTCTGGCAGTACCTCGTTTGCAGGCCGTGTTCCTGCCTTGCTGCTCCGGCAGTACCCCCGTCAACAGGCCGTGTTCCTGTCCCAGGTGAGCTCCTCAAGTCTCCATTGGACTCACCTGGTTATTGAAAGCACACGTGCGTGGGCACCTCTGTGCTACCCTCGTGCCATATTCTCGTGACTTCCACTGGCACACGTGCGTGGGCACCTCTGTGCTTCCCCGTGCAACAGGTACACCGAGCTGTGAGATCTGTGCCATACAACCCTCACAGGTTAGGGCAGATCGGTGTACATAGATCGTCTGTGACATTCCAGACGATCGCTAGCAGCAACCCGCTCACTCTTCACCCACCATAGCGGCGGTCCCTTACACCGCACAGTGGACCTTGACCGGCAGAAGCAGTCCATTTCCCATCTTGGCACGCTTCCCCGGGTCTCCCTCGTAACACTTTTGCATATTGTTTTTGTTGCTAGTTGTCTGCCTGATAACTGTTTACAAATTTAGAAATGAAGGCGGTACCTAATCCGAATTACATTTTATAGATATAATTATTTTTTTAGTTTGTTAGTAAACCTATAATTCGGAGAATGAAGCCTGCACAGAGCTCTCATGCTGCTATTATATGGCTATTACTAGGATTTTAACACTTTTCTCCCCAGGACAATTTTCCATTTTTTTTTAGTTTTCTTTTTTCCTAACTTTCTTCTAAGAGCAATCATTTTTTTATTTTTCCGTCCACATTTGAGGGCTTGTTTTATGCAGGATGAGTTGGATTTTTAACTGAAACTATTCATTCTATCACATAGTGTACTGGAAAACCATAAAAAAATTCTAAGTGCATTGAAATTGCAAAAAAAAAGTGCAATTCCACAATGTTGTTTTGCATTTTTAATTTACCATGTTAACTATACATTAAACTGACCTTTCAAAATTATTATCCATGTAAGTATGAGTATGCAGCTACCAAATATGTTTTTATTTTTATTTTTTTTATTTAAGTGGTGAAAAAAAAAATCAGAAACATAATTTATTTTCCCTTTTGTCACCATTTTCCAAAACATATATTGTTTTTATTTTTCTGATATGGAGCTATTTGAGGGCTTATTGTTTGTGCCGTGAGCTGACTTTCTACTGATACTATTTTGGGGCAGATAAAAAACTTAATCCTATCATTTTTATTTATTTCTCGTTATGCTGTTCACTGATTGGATTTCTTTACTTTCTGTTTTGATAGAGCTGACTTATATGACTGCAGCAAAAACAAATATGTGTATTTTTTAAAAGGTATTATCAATGTAGCTCCTGCTGTGGACCCTGGGATCCCCCATGGTAGTAAGGTCCCTGCAAATTGCTCATGAGGTCAGCCTAGGTCACTGCAGCGTGTCACATAGTAGTCTGTGAGCTGCAGCAGGCAGTGATGATCACTGACTTAATGAGTTAACCGTAGTTCAAAGCCTGCAGCTGTGTTCGTTCCAAGAATTGCGAGAGCTCTCTCACGATACTTGGTGTGAGATCTATGGGCAGGGAACTGAGTTGAACTGATGAGTTTGCTGAACTTCCGCTGATCTATGGTTAACTCATGCTGTCACCACTCATCATTGCTCACTGTGGCACACACATTACTGTGTCACCTGCTGCAGTGATGTGGGCTGACCTCATGAGGTCCTCTCAGTTCACTGCAGTGGATCTCACACAGAGCAATGTGTGATACTGAAGTGACTGCTCTCCCTGCCAATAATGAACAATGTGTTTTTCATTGACTGGGATGATGAGTTTGGGAAAGTCGTGGGACCTCCTTTTGGATTATGCCGGACCTTGGGATAGGGTTTTTACAAGGAAAAAAATTGGTGAACGAGGGTGTCTTTTGTCTTTTGTCTTTATTTCTTTAATTATTTTCTCTTGTTATGTCTTTCAGATTCACTTTTGGGGAACATCGTACCTGCTCCACCTATGCTGGATATGAAAATTAAAGGGACTCTCACTTTTTTTTCAAAATTATGTATTAACTCTGCTAAATAGCTGTACAAGCTATTTATCTATCTATCATTTATCTATCTCTTTTTCTGCTGTATCTAGCTATCTATTTATCTATGTACAGTATACATTATCTAACATGTATCTATCATTTTTCTGGCTTTGCACATTTTTTACACATAAAAAAAAATGTTTATTTCAGTGTCATTCATTTTTTTCACATATGTCACAAGGATGACACACAGACATACGAACAGCACGCGGATGTCACACGGATGATACGTGGCAAACAAACAAAAGATGAAAAAAGTACTATATTATGGGATCCTTATATCACCCCTAATTACAAACTTTCTGACTTCCTGCTTTGATCATGGGATCGCATAAATGCATTGAACAGTCGCACACAGTGTGTCCATGTGCTTCTAATAACAGGTACCTTGTTTTCTATTTAGTTGTATATGTAATCTCACTTGTCTGGATCTCATGTTCACTTATTATCTGGCCCTTGAGAAAGCTGCACCAGGCGGCAGTGATACACGTGGGGTGGGCCCCCGTTCCTTTCTTACCACACACCTCTTTCTTGCCTCTCAGCTGCTTATTCCAGCAGCACAGGCACACCAGCCATTATCTGTGACTGAGTTATTAGGTGTGTGTACTGGTGCTGCGGCATTCTAGGTTCCAGGTGAGAGTATCTGTGCCTCTGATCTTTCTTAACTCTCGTTTATTTCCAGTCACAATACTGACTTGCAGCAAATTATATCTTGCAAATTTCTTCATAGTACTGACAATTAGGAGCCTACATTCTTTGGTCCTATCTTTTGTGGACTTCGCAGTGACCTCAACCTCTACATTTTTTTGGTGTGATAAACCTTGTATATGGTGATACTATTTGTTAATTATAGTTCTCATTTGATTGGAATCTTTTCACCCATACTGTTATTTCTTATTAAAGGTTGTGTCCAGTATTAGGGAAGAACGGGGGTGTCAACTGACACTGAATTGTGTTTTTAAATGTTTTTATTGGGTGTTTTTTGACTTGCAGATTTTCAATATATATTTAATAAAGATTATTCATATGACCTATTTTCGGTGTGGTGATCCCATAATATAGTATTCTTTACTTCTCTTGTTTGTTTGTCTACTATATATGTACTATTGGTGATCCCCTATTTATTAACATGGTGCCCTCCTACTGGGTTTTTTGTAAATCAAAATTTTATTGGATTTTCAACATAAGATTTTGAAGCATTGAACATTTAGTTATTACATTAATCGTTATTATAAACACAACCAACTTGCAGTATGCCCCAAATAACCTGATGTCTCCCTGAAGGAGACCACGACCTGGTCAATTCCAGCCGGAGAAAGGGCAGGTGTCCCATGAAAGCGGTCAAACTCAGCATGGACCAATATCGCTATAGGACGATAATACAACATATGACAATCAAGGCTGGGGGGGTAAATTCAGGGAGGGTGAGAGAGGGGGGGTAATGAGGGTAGGAACAGAGGATTCCCATCTGGATTCGGCCACAGCTAGGAGGTATTAAATTGTCCCTCCTACTGGTTTATATGGATGATACACGAGTGACACACAGTGACACACCAATGACAATACAGCTGTCCAAAATTGACCATGCAACACCTGCGGTTTTTTAACACGGATTTGTGAAGGAGGCCTAAGACAGAAAGGCCAACATGACATAGCTGACTCCCTTTATTTGAGCATACATATAAACTGAACTGATGCATAATCTGACCCCTACTTAGGCTATTTTTCTTTTGAAGTATATGAAAGCACACATAAGGGAATTTCCCCATAAAACTAATATGATTATTATATGCACATGATAGGAGTAGGAAGCACTCACAGACTACCTGCATACAACCAATAAATAATTAAAAATGCAATCTTGTTATATTAGTACATTCAAAAACATTACAAAAAGCTTTCAAATTAAGGAAATCTGTCTGTAGCTGATATACTTTCTTTGAAAATCCACTTCGGAAATCTATAATCATTTTTTAAAGCTTTATTCTTTGATATTAATTAGCTCATTTTCATACAAGTATGGAAAACTTTCCTGAAGTATTACACAGCCATAGTGACATGGATTCTGAAAGTAAAAAATATCAGTCTTATCAGATTTAAGAAATGTATTGAAGTGTAACTCGAGTTTACATTGTGAAATGTGGTGACAATTCCCTATTAATACCCCTCATTTCTACTTCATAAAGTTTCCAAAAGCGTGAATTTTCACACTACAGATTTTGTGGTAGAAATTTAAGCAACTGAAAATGACTTTTGTTTATCTAAATGTGACTGGATCAGAGGATTGGGGTGGTTGCATACCTTTTTACAGCAAAATCTGCAGCATGTCAATTTGTTAAGTGAAACAAACATCGTAGAATTATATTCATACATAAAATGGAAGAAAGAACTGTGTTTGCTGTGCAAGGCAACTCCAAACACTTCAGACCAGCTGAGGGTATTCCACGAATCACTTATCACGTATTTGCAGCTTGCTATCCATAGGGCTGCAAATACAAGAATGAAGAATATGATGTTGATAGGAATTTATATTTGCCAATGTGATCCATATGTTACTCTATGTTCTGTGGTTCGGTGACTTTGTGGTGCTATATACAGTGTGTCCACGCATATCCTGTCCACCATCATTAACTTGAGAACGGCAGCAGCTATAGGAATAGAAGTGGTGTCTAAGTATAGTAAAGTAGCCATTCACTACGTAATGAAACCACCTATTGCGTCACCTGGTGGAAAATAACGGAGTTAGCATTTTAATCTTGAAAACGAAACGAGATAGAGATAAAAAGGGAAATACAAAGTTCTAGGGCATCATCAATTCAATACGAATCAAAACATTGCATACAGAAATGCTATGATTAGAATGTGTAAAACTCACAAGGCTGCAGACGTGAAGTGATACCTCATGGAGACCTTCCTACAAGTCATTGGGTATGGTGGATGCGTGGAGTGACCTCCATGCTCACCTGACCTGACCCCATTGGACTTCTTTCTGTGAGGTTACATCAAACAGAACGCGTATGCAACCCCTCCACCAACATTGCAGGACCTATGACGACGTATCACAGATGCGTGTGCAAACGTGTAACCTACCATATTGCACAATGTGCAGCAAGATACAGTATGCTGTCCAGAGTCCAGATGTGCACTGCAGCTGACGGTGGCCACTTTGAGCATCAAAGTTAAATGAGCGCATTCAATGTTTTGGGGGGGATCATGGGTTTCATATCATAGCATTTCTGTATGAAAGGTGTTGATTCGTATTGAATCAATGAGTTAATTTTCAGTGCTGAATCTTTTCCTTTTTCTTGAAGTTAACCTCACTGTGTCCAGTAGAGTTTTAGCTCCCTGGCCTGTCTATAAGCAGCAGGGGATTTTTCAGGCAGCTCCTCCCATCTGATCTAAGGTGCTAGTTTAGGCTCTGTCTAGTTCCCTACAAGGTGCATTCTGATATTTGTCTCTCCTGATTTCTGAGCAGGTTTGCTACTTATTTAGCTCTTTCACTCTGGTCTGCACCTAAGCTTTGTATATGAGACCGTTGCTGCCTTCCTTGACCCGGGATTACCTGAATTTGTCTTTTTCCTCTCCCATTTGTACCTTGCACTCGTGTCTCTGACACTTTGGTCAGTTGCTTCAGTCCTAGAGATTCTCCTGGAGTAGTACCTGGTGATAGGCAGTACTACCTATCCTTACCATCAGAGGCTCTAGTAAACACCAGGGTAGTTACTTAGTCACGTGCCTTTAGATATATGTATGGTATTACTTTGAGGCACTTTGGGTGATCACTTTGACTGTAATTTAATTTTTTAATAAGCATGTCTGGCTACTAGGAAGGAAATAGATGATGTAGTGAAAAATGAGGGGTGATGAGATTGAGATATACTGTATGAAATATAGAATATATATTGTTGTGTTATGTGGCCTAGAGACCAACATTTAATGAATAACTACTTATAGTGAGATTTAACACAAAGTAAAGATGTATTGAGAATAAATTGTAATATATTATAAAACCTGAAGATGTATTGATGAGAATGAAATGTATAAAGTGAATAAAAGGTCTCTTGTGTTGCATAGAATTGAACATATAAATTCTCGTGGTGAGATATAAAAGTAAGAATGAACTGAAAAACATGAAACTGAGAGAATAGTGAAAAATATGATGTGTTGATAATAGAACCATTGAATAAACTATAATTAATATAGAGTTAAAAAACTCAAAAATAAGGAGGTGGACATTGAATTAAGAAGACTACAGAGCTAGGTGGAGATTGAGCTTTGAAAATATATTTTAGTCGAAGTGGATTTCCATTCTTGAGAGATATATCTAGAGATGTCGCTCAAGAGATTAACTTAAAGAGCAGGAGGCTCTCATAAAGAAAGTGATAAAGAGAATTATAGATAAAAGAAAACAATGGGTAATTTGATTAGAATAGACCAAAATAAAATTAAAGAAACTTATTATAAAAACAACAAAAAAAAAATTGCATACATATTTTCATAAACATAGTTATAAATAATCACCCAAATAAACAAAAACAAATATATGTTATATATATATATATATATATATATATATACATATATATATATATATGTGTGTGTGTGTTTAAACCAGACGTTTACATACAGTATCTGAAAAGACACAATGCATGTTTTTCTCACTATTTGGCATGAAATCAGAACAAGTATTTCCCATTTTATGTCAATTAGGATTACCAAAATAATTTATATTTGCCAAATGCCAAAATAATGACAGAGAGAAAATTGTAAGTAATTTTTATTATTTTATGCAAAGTCAAAGGTTTACATGCACTTAGAGTACTATGCCTATAAATAATATGGGACTGTCCATATGATGATATCATGTTTTTGGACGCTTCTGATAGGTTTATTGACAGAGTTAATTAAAGAAACATCTGTGGACGTATTTTAATGCATTCCTGAAATACACTGCTTCTTTGTGTAGCATCATGTGAAAGTAAAAAGAAATTAGCAAAGATCTCAGGAAGAGAATTTTGAACTTACAGAAGTCTGGTTCATCCTTAGATGCAATTTCCAGATACATGAAGGTGCTTTGATCATGTGTAGAAAAACATATGCAACTACAAACAGATGGAAATGTCCAGCCATCATACCACTCAGGAAGGAGATGGGTTCTGAGTACCAGTTGAATGTACTTTGGCAGACATGTGCATAAAAACCCAAGAACAAAAGCAAAAGACCTTGTGAAGATGCTGGCAAAAGCTGGTAAGATTGTGACATTATCCACAGT
Organism: Anomaloglossus baeobatrachus; assembly: GCF_048569485.1. Classification (NCBI taxonomy): domain Eukaryota; kingdom Metazoa; phylum Chordata; class Amphibia; order Anura; family Aromobatidae; genus Anomaloglossus; species Anomaloglossus baeobatrachus. The sequence goes on from NC_134355.1 coordinate 478,011,343, forward strand.
GAAATGAGTACTGTATCAACATTGGCTGAAAGGCCACTCTGCCAGGAAGTAGCCATCACTCCAAAATAAACATAAATAAGCCAGGTTAGAGTTTGCAAATGTGCACAGGAACAAAGCCCTTAATTTTTGGAGACATGAAAATTGAACTGTCTGATATGCTGACAATCGTTACATTTGGAGGAAAAAGGGAAAAGCTTTGAAGTCTAAGAACACAACCCCAACTGTGAAACACAGGGGTGGCAGCATCAAGTTGTGGTGTTGTTTTGCTGCAGGAGGGACTGATGCACTTCACATATATATGGCATTATGAGTAAAGAAGATTATATGGCAATACTGAAGCAACATCTCAAGACATCAGCCAGAAACTTAAAGCTTGAGCGAAAATGGGTTTCCCAAATTGACAATGACCGGAAGCATACTGCCAACCTGGTTACAAAATGGCTTAAGGATATCAAATTCAATGTTTTGGAGTGGCCATCACAAAGCCCTGATCTTAATCCTATTGAAAATTTATGGGCAAAGCTGAAAAGGCAGGTGCAAGCATAGTGACTTAAAAACATGGCTCAATTACCCCAGTTCTGTCAGGAAGAATGGGTCCAAATTTCTACCAATTATTGTTAATAGCTTGTGGAAGGACATCCATAATATTTGACCCAAGTCATACAGTTTAAGGGCAATGGTAGCAAACATTGAAGAAATATATGTAAACTTTTGACTTTGCCAAAAGTAATAAAAATGCCTTAAAACATTCTGTCTCATTATTCTGTCATGTGGCAAATATAAATAATTTTGGTAATCCTAATTTGATTTAAAACGGGAAATGTTTATTCTGATTTCATGCCAAATAGTAAGAAAAACAGGCATGTGTCTTTTAGCTAGCGTATGTAAACTTCTGGTTTACACAAAATTGTTGGTTATAAATGACTTAACCCTAGAACGCGCAAGCATAACAATCTACCATAGAAAACAAATGACCTAGCAGGCCTGCGAGGCCCCAGGTATGCGTTGTAGGGTTAATGACAAAATGTATAATTGGTGGAGGAAGGCTGAACTAAATGGACATAGGTCTTTTTTCAACCTATGTAACTATGTAACTAACTATGTAACTATTTAACTTTATGTGGTTATATCCTGTCATGAGTAAACCAGCAGTATTTTAAGCTCATTTAATGTATTAAATTTATGCTTAAGCACGTAATAAAAATATAAACAAGATAAATGAAAAAGAACACTAATAAAAATTAGAGAACACTTTCAGATACCTGAAAGTTATCGGTGTTAATCTGGCACATGGTGCTAATTTCCTTAATTATCTGACAAACCCTATTTACCTGACAACCTAACTTTCTAGTTTGCACTGACTTTGCAAAAATGATGTGCCCTTACAAAATGACTGAATGCCTCTGACAGCAGGTTGTCCAGATCAAGGCCAAGGGGTGACCGTATCAGCCAAAGCAAGAGAAGTTGGTCATTCCAAGTCTGTGATTTTGAGAATAATACATCACAAACTCTTTCAAGTCCCCCAAGAAGGCTGGTTGCCCTCGCAAGAGAAGACAGGATAATTTGGCGTTCGAGTTTGGTTCGGGGCCTCCGTTCGACGAATGTTCAATGAACCGTTTGATGAATCACTCAAACCCCATTAAAAACAATGGGAGGCAAACACATAAAAACACATTATACATGTACACATACCGTTAATAAACATTACCATAAAACTTACAGGTCCCCGCGATGTGTCCTGCACTCTGTCTCCCGCCGCTTTTCCT